>NW_027395666.1:2055506-2482244 GCF_004382785.1 Trichoderma ghanense
GGTCGGTGCCCCCCCCCCTGCATCCACCACATCAAGCCGCAAAACATCAGAATCAAGAAGAGAGCCGAGTTTGGGGCAAACGGACTAACCGACTCTGTGTGTCGCAGTGGAACAACTTGCCATCCAGCAGCAGATCGAGCTCCTGCAACAGCAGCAGCAGCAGATCCAGGCCACCCAGCAGCAATATGTCAACATGGGCATGTTGCCCCCGGGTCAAGCCATCGGACCCGGCGGTCCATTCAATCCTTTGCAGCCCATGGGCAATGCTTTCCAGTTCCCTAACCAGATCCCACAACAAAACATTTCGCTGGGTCCCCCGACTCAGCCACTCTCACATCGCCGTAATCAGTCGGCTCTGCCCAACATGGGCATGGGTCCGCCACCCGCGCCATCCTCAGGAGCTTCTGGATCTACCTTTGGAAACTTCGAGGCCCCGGCGAGCCACGGGCGTGAGAACGCTGGTTCCAGAGGTGGCCGTGGAGGTGCTGCCGGTGGCGGCCATCAACGACGACACTCCTTGGCCCTGGCCGATGCTAAGAAGGCTGCCGAGCTCGCCCAGCAGAAGCGAACGACGTCCGGATTCCAGTTCCCCGCTGCTGGCTCTCCGGCATCTGACAAGCCAGAGGAGGAGAACCAGACCGCCTCGCAGCCGAGTCTCGACGTCCCCGCATCTCAAGGAGCTTCTCGTGGCGGCCGCGGTGGACATGGCCGCAGCCAGAGCATGGCTGCCAACGGACGCGGCGGCCTGCGCAGCAGCACCTTCAACACTGCTCCTGAGGGTGGCAACGATTTCCAGCGCCGCGGTCCCGGCCACGCTCGCACAGGATCTAGGAACTACGAGGGCAACTGGCGCACCCAAGGCCAAACTCAGGACCAACCCACCAACGTTGGCCAGACCCAGGGGTTCCAGCCCGGCCACCGTTCCCGCGGCTCCGTCAACCAGTCCATGTCCGCTATTGGAGGCTTCCAGTATAACCCCGGCCAGGCTCCTGTCCTTCCCCTTGCTGGCCAGATGATGATGCCTCAGATGTACAACCAGCAGCTCAACCACATGCAGATCAGCCAGCTTCAGGCACTGCAAGCTGCCCAGATGAACCCTCAACAGTTCCAGGGCCTCCAGGGCTCCCAACATGCTGGGCAGCTGGGCGGCGCGCAGCAGCAGCAGCAGCGAAAGACGCTGTTCACCCCCTATCTCCCGCAGGCTACCCTTCCCGCTTTGCTCGGAGATGGCCAGCTTGTGTCGGGTATCCTCCGAGTCAACAAGAAGAATCGCAGTGATGCTTACGTCACGACGCTCGATGGCCTCTTGGATGCCGACATCTTCATTTGCGGCAGCAAAGACCGCAACCGCGCCCTCGAGGGTGATTTGGTCGCCGTCGAGCTCCTGGATGTCGATGAAGTGTGGGGCCAGAAGCGGGAGAAGGAAGAAAAGAAGAAGCGAAAGGACATCACCGACACTCGCTCCGGCTCCATCAACCAAGGCAGCCAGGCCGCTGGAACAGCCGACGAGAACAACCCGCCGGAGGGAGCCATTCGCCGTCGTGGCAGTCTTCGCCAGCGGCCCACTCAAAAGAAGAACGACGACGTCGAAGTCGAGGGCCAGAGCCTTCTCCTTGTCGAGGAAGAGGAGATCAACGATGAGCAAAAGCCACTGTATGCTGGCCACGTCGTCGCCGTTATTGAGCGTGTGGCTGGCCAGATGTTCTCGGGTACTCTGGGCCTGCTTCGTCCCAGCAGCCAGGCTACCAAGGAGAAGCAGGAAGCCGAGAGAGCGGCCCGGGAAGGTGGCAATTCTCGTTCGAATGACAGTCGCCAGCAGGACAAGCCCAAGATTGTATGGTTCAAGCCGACCGACAAGCGCGTTCCCCTGATTGCCATCCCAACGGAGCAGGCGCCCCGAGACTTTGTGGAGAAGCACCAGGACTACGCCGATCGCATCTTTGTTGCATGCATCAAGAGGTGGCCCATCACGTCGCTTCACCCCTTTGGTACACTTGTAGAGCAGCTGGGTCGTATGGGTGACCTTAAGGTGGAGACCGACGCGCTGCTTCGCGACAACAATTTCGGTTCCGACGAGTTCTCGGACGCTGTCCTGCGCAGTGTCGGCCTCCAGGACTGGTCGCTCGCTCAGGAGGACGAGGCGGCCATTGCCTCGCGCCGCGATTACCGCGATGAAAAGATCTTCACCATCGACTTCAACGGCAGTGCTGAACTTGGAAATGCGGTTCACGTCACTTCCCGCCCCGATGGTAAGATTGATATCGGTATCCACGTGCCTGATGTCACGCACTTTGTCAAGCCCAACTCTCTCGTGGACCGAGAGGCCAAGAAGCGCGGTACCGCCGTCCATCTCATCAACCGATTCTGCCCTCTGCTGCCTCCCAAGGTGTCTGGAGAGGTTTGCTCTCTCGTGCCAGGCGAGGAACGTCTCACCGTCAGTGTCGTCTTCACCGTGAACCCGGTCAACGGTGCGGTTGCCGAAGGCGATAGCTGGGTGGGCAAGAGCATCATCAAATCAAGCGGCAAGGTGTCGCTGGCCGATATTGACAAGGCCCTGACTGACGCTTCCACCTATGACAACTCGACCGTTCCGGCCAACACCATTCAGATCCTGCAGGCTGTTGCCCAGAAATTCCGGGAAGCGCGCCTGGGTGCCGGCAGCGAGCCCATCGCCCCTCTCCGCTTGTTGCAGCAGCTGGATGACGAGAACCAACTGGTGCAGCACAACATCTTTGATTCTACGGAGGCTCTGGAGCTTGTCGAAGAGCTCATGCACAAGGCAAACAGCTATGTGGCCCAGCGCCTGGCAGAAGGCTTGCCCGACAAGGCTCTGCTGCGCCGCCAGGCCGCTCCCAACCCACGACGCCTGCAGACGTTTGTCGAGCGCATGACCGCTCTCGGATACGACATCGATGCCTCTGGAAGCGGGGCACTCCAGAACAGCCTTTTCAAGGTCGAAGATGCAGATCTACGCAAGGGCATGGAGACGGTTCTTCTCAAGTCGATGCAGCGGGCCAAGTACTTCATTGCTGGCAAGACGCCCAAGGTCGTGTGGCCTCACTACACGCTCAATCTGCCGTTGTACACACACTTTACGAACCCTACTCGCCGATACGCTGATATCATTGTCCACCGACAGTTGGAAGCTGTTCTATCCGAGGGCAAGATTGAATTTTCAGACGATATGGAGAACCTCGTTAAGACTGTCGAGCTCTGCAACACCAAGAAGGACTCGGCGCAAAACGCGCAAGAGCAGAGCATCCACATTGAGTCCTGCCGTACCATGGACAAGAAGCGACAGGAAGTCAATGGCGACCTCATTGCCGAGGGCATTGTTCTCTGCGTGTATGAGTCGGCTTTCGACGTGCTGATTCCCGAGTGGGGCTTCGAGAAGAGGGTTCACTGCGATCAGCTACCGCTGAAGAAGGCAGAGTTCCGAAAGGAGAAGCGTGTTCTGGAGCTGTACTGGGAGAAGGGTGTTCCCAGCTCCGCGTATGTGCCCGAAGATGAGAGACCCAAGGCTGCGGCCTCGATGAGAATGTCCAACGCGCTGGCTGCTGCTCGACAGGCCGAAGAGGCCGAGAGGGTGAAGAAGGAGCGAGAGGAGGCCGCTCGTAAGCAGACCGTTACCGGCACGATCTCCACGGATGATGTCGACGCCCTGTTCGATGACGACGAGGACGATACTTCGGATGTGACTGAAGCCATGGCGGGAGCGTCGCTGGCCGAGCGACCCACGCAGAGTGTGCCGGGATCGCCAGCACGCTCAGCGTCCAACGCCGGAACGCTGCACCGGACTCGATCCGATTCCAAGGTCCCTATCGCAGAGGCCGTGGAGACCCGATTGACGAATAAGGAGAAGTACCTCAAGTTGTTCACTCTGCGCGAGGAGGGTGGAGACTACATCCAAGACGTGACTGAGATGACCCGGGTTCCCATCATCCTCAAGACGGACCTTACCAAGAGCCCACCGTAAGTCATCCCATGATTTGGAGCAGCCCCCCTCCCACATGCCCCCAATCTGGCTCTCCAATGACTTGTTTTGCTAACATGAAGACATCAAATAGTTGCCTTACCATTCGGTCCCTCAACCCCTATGCGTTGTAAATTGGATGGTCCCAACGATGGAAGCGCATGTGAGGATGCACATGGCAGATTGATATAGCCAGGGGATGGGCCCAGGCTATCGAGTCGGTTTGCTTACTATAGCAGCGATGCGAGGTATATATATCTATATATTATCGGGCACAGTCGGTAGGGATGGCTTACGGCAGCATCGGAGTAATGGTTGCGAAGGCGATGCCTCTGATGTTGCGGAAGACGAAGAAGACGAGAAAAGCATACTGATGTAATGGAGGCAAGAGAGCGAATCGAGCACGAGGTGGAGCAGAATGAGATATGATTGATATATGCTGTTAGTGGAAAGTGGGAGAGAAAACAATGAGCATTACAGTTACATACCCTGCCTACGTACTCCCACATACAATACCCGAGCGGTTTCTACACGAGTGACAGATGCACGTGCCGACTGCGATCTGATGCCGAGTGAACGTCCGGCTGGGGGCGGTTCCGAGACAGTTGAAACATTTGATGGAAACGGTTGAAGCTGGTGCTACGGAGCCGACTAGGCAAGCATGGGGGGCAGCCGGGAGAAGATGCTCTGTCACTCTGTGAGACAGGAGCAGGGGCCGGGCAGGAGTGTGGCCTTGTCATGTATGTGCATGAAGCTAAGCGTTTGGGTGCCTTTTGGTGAATAAGTCTGGGCAATGAGCAGATTTCGATGATGAGAGATACTGGTGATGTTGACGTTGGCGTCTATCTGATACCAGATCGTCCCTCGTCTATCCTTTTCGCTGATATGGATGCCCCAACTACCTGCCTAGTAGTCTAGAATATTGCTTACGGGACGGAGCGTGGAAACACCGAAGCGGTGACTTGCGTAATTACCTTACGGGGATAAAGAGATGCTTCGGTTTACGTACCTTCCTTTGATACCGAGGAAGGGACCTACTATGCACCTTATTGCCGCCATTGAGGCAGATGCATCCTGATTAATAAGGCGTCGACTTCTCATCACCCCAAGCAGGGCAGAACATACGTTAGGTAGCAAGCATCTCCCAACCATCTACACTCCGCTCCAACACTGCGAACAAGCCGCCGCCTCCCTCCTCGACCAGCTTCGCTCGCGATAACACAGAAAACCTGCGCACGTCCTGAGTCGCGGACGCTCTGCAACCCGCCGCCGCCTATCGTGCGACATGAGCATCCATCCCGCGGTCATGACGCATGCGCTAACAAAGGCCCAGATGTGATCCATCCCCTCTGGCTCTCAGAGCAGAGAAAAAGAAGATAATAATTAAAGTTAAAACGACCTGGCTGCAGACGCCCCTCTGCAAGGCAAGGCGGAAGAGATTGGCTCCGGGGGCGCTGCTTTTGCGCGTTGTGTCAGATTCGTTTCGGACTATGGCCGGGGGGTTGAGCTAGTTCAGCTGGACCCTGTCTCGGGGGAGGAAACTGGGGGGCACCAGCTTGGGGCGAGCTTCGCTTCTGGCAGCTTCCGGGCCCTTGTTTTGTCTTCTCTTTGCCCTGTCGCTTTTCGTCTACCTAGGGGAAAGAGCGAGGCGCTTGAGGCCTGGGTTCGTCCATTTGGGGGGGTTTTCTGGACGTACTGAAGCGAAGAAACGGATCCTCATGGAGCCGCCATGGCTGTTGATCCAACGTTGCGGTGGCCCCTGGGGGCTTATTATTTTCACTTATACCGACTTGGGCAATCCTCCCTTGGCCGGGCCATACATGCAGCCTCACTCACGTCCAGCTGGTTCTGGGATATAAGACTGTCGAAACGCGCTGTTTGGAGACTTGGCTTCTCTTCTTCTCTTGATCTCCATCGTTCCGCTCCGATCCGTCTCTCTTTCGCTTTCTTTCATCTTGTGGGTTGTCAAAAAGCCGCTGGCCTGCTTTTGCTGGTATACCCTTCGTTTGTTCCATTCTATTCGCTTGACTCGATCCTTGACTACACCACTTTCCACTCATTCCAATCCTTTTTTTGTGTAATTCTTCCGCACGGCTGGACCACTTGGTTTAACACCTGACGAGACCGAACCAAAAGAATCAACGAAAAGAGACGAAGAAACAATATCCAAGATGCCTTCCTTCAAAGCTGCTGTTGTTTCCCTGCTGGCTGCTACTGCTGCCGCTCTCCCTTCAGTGCCCAAGTTCACTGAACGACAACTGGAGTACCATGCCGTTGCCAAGAGGCAGAACGCTGCTGCCCAGGCTCTGGGCCTCGGTGACTTTGATATCCTTCAATTGTAAGCATCTGCTACAGTTCCAAATCTGTTGCCAGCATTTGGACTTACACCTCTCACAGTGCCCTGACCCTGGAGAACCTCGAAGAGTCCTTCTACCGCGAGGGCTTCGCCAAGTTTCCCGCTTCCGACTTTACTGCTCTTGGCCTGAGCGACGAGCAAATCCAGGATCTCCAGAACATTGGCTTCACCGAGGGCGAACACGTCATCCTTCTCCAGTCATCGCTTGCGCAAAACGGCGTCAAGCCCGTCCAGCGTTGCACTTACGACTTTGGTTTCACCACCGCCGCGGCCATGGTCCAGACTGCCGCCGTTCTCGAGAACGTCGGCATCTCAGCCTACCTCGGCGCCGCCCCCCTGCTGGCCTCTCCCGCCATCCTCGGCGTTGCCGGCTCGATCCTGACCATCGAGGCCCGCCACCAGAGCTCCATCCGCGTCTTCAGCGGCGAGAAGGCCGTGCCCCAGGCCTTTGACGCTCCCCTAGGCCCCAAGGCCGTCTTCTCCCTCGCTGCGCCCTTCATCAAGTCCTGCCCCAGCGACTCCAACCTCAAGCTCACCGCTTTCCCCGCCCTCAAGCTGGCCGACCCCAGCGCTCCCACCACCGTCAACTCCGTCGTGAAGCTGCAGTCCGATGCGGCCGCCGGCGCCAAGTTCTGCGCCTTCACCTCTGGCGGCGTCGTCCCCGGCGGCACCAAGTTCACTCCCTTCTCCGCCACCGACGGCTGCACGATTCCCGAGGGTGTTGCTGGCATTACGTATCTGTCTCTCTCTAGTGCCGGGCCCCTAACGGGTGCTCTCACCGATGACATTACCCTTGCTGGTCCCATCGCTATTACTGTGTCATAGAGAAGAAGGAAATGAACTAGTTGGGCCGGAACTTAGATATCGGGGGGTTGTGTGATTTTATCCGGGAGTAACATGGAACGGAATGAGGAGGAAAGATTCGAGTCAACAACTTATTTAATACATCCAATTCTATCTTCTTCTTCTAAACCACCGTTTCCCCGTGAGATTCGTCTGCCAGCAGAACAACGAGACAAGCACACGGTACTCCTATACCGCCATGAGCTTTACTCTTCCGTGTTGGAGCTCTGGTTGAGCAATGATCGTTTACACGGATGATATGACGAATATCTATCTGATCGCATTACACACATAACACAGACACTATGAGATACAAAATCTCTCATTCATCTCCATGCTACCCTCGCAACTCCCTTGTCTCCTGTTCCGTCTCCAACCCCTCCCAGGCTGGTCCCGAGACCGAACCCAGATCTCATCTCGTCCAGGGTTCCCCACCCCTCGGAAGCCCAGAGCTGAAACATCCGTGGCACTGAACTTCTTTCTCCCTAATTCAATTTCCTTGCGCTACTTGAATACCAGCCACTGCAGAGAATGAGATGTTTTTTCTTCTTTATTCTCTTTTTTTTTCTTGCTATATAGACGTACGGGGTGTCGAGGAGCATTGGTTAGGCTGAGGTTCAAGAAAGCCCTGGGACTGCAAAGAAGCCCCTGAAAAGCATCAATGCCCACACATGCCAACAAACAACCTCATAACCATCTCCAAGGTAACATCAGATACCACGAAGTGCTACCTGACCCGTAAACTTCTTGGAGACTTGCCATATAAGCTTGTTTGTTTGCGCACGCTCTCTCTCATATCCCCTAAACTTTCGCACTTCGGGGACTTTCAACCCCCAACCCCCAACCCCAACAGCTGCGTCTCTCCCCTTCCGCCTCCCCCAGCCCACAAAGAACA
The DNA here is from genome assembly GCF_004382785.1 of Trichoderma ghanense. NCBI lineage: Eukaryota > Fungi > Ascomycota > Sordariomycetes > Hypocreales > Hypocreaceae > Trichoderma > Trichoderma ghanense. The sequence goes on from NW_027395666.1 coordinate 2,063,574, forward strand.
TACCACCAGCCATGAGTATAAGAACTTTTGAATGCCCGCCCTCCCCCTTCCCGCCCAGATTCTTTCCTTTGCACAACCCGCCTTGAAATCGAGACATAAACGAACTGCGAGCGTCGTTCAGAAAGTATTAGTAGTTTCCTTGTCCCAGTGAGTCTCCCAAGAATACCTTCAACTCTATGGTGTAACCGTTTGTGGATGATCGTGGATATGTAACGCGGTGTATGGTGGTATCTAAAGCACTATCCATGATATTTGCAAACTCCTTTTTTTGTTCTTGCTAAATTAGTTGATTGCTTCCAGCGGCCGGCGAAGCGTCTAACATGGAGTCCTAAAATGGTCGGGCATTGATGTAGTCCTGAGCTTTGGTCCATGCAGCCTTCTCCTTTGCCGGGAGCGAGTTCGCATCAAGCGTCTGCACGCCCTGGTTGAGGGCGCTCACGAAGTCGACGGCTATACGCAAGTCTTCTGGGAGTGCCTCGGACAGGGGAACAAAGGTGCTCGGGAATGTCTGCAGCCGAGCGGCCCGCGCTTCCTTGCTGTCTTCGGCATCGTCTTCATCGAAAAAGGTCAAGGCGGCAATGCCCAGTCCAATGTGCGGCTCTTGCGAGAAAGGTAGCCTGGACACAGTTAGCCGTCGAATACCGTTCAGAGTTGGGAAGAGGGGGCCATACTTTTGGCTGATCTCCAGCTGGTCGTTCCTTTCGCGCTCACACTGTCCGTACATGAACATGGATGCAACAATTGCCTCAACCAAGTCTCGATCAGCCTCGCGCACGGTAGAAGACAGTGCACGGAAGCCCAGGAGACTCTTGTTCAGAGGGCCGGTGTAGCCAAACACTTGGTGCCTCAGCCTCAGCAATGAGGCGCATTGGCTAATGAGGATGACGCTTGCCTTGTCCTCGTCGGTCCCCTTGCGGGGCATACCGGGTGCACCCTCACGATACTTGCCGCTCAGAAGCCCGAATCGCAGCAGCTCAAACGCCAATAGAGCAGCCTCGTCGATGCCCGGTACCGTTTCCTCCATGGCATCCCTGATGGCAATGAGCGTCGTTGCCAAGGCATTGCCCCATTTGGTCAGCTTGTGGGAATCGTCAACATAGCCCCTGAGGTGGAGGAACCGCCAGATGGCGACTGAGACCACCATGTCAGTGCTGTCGATGCCGCGGATCGGCTTCCCTCTGCAAATGGTCTTCTCTACAAAGTCCTGTTTCGCCAGCGCAAGAACCTCCAAGTATATGGGGCCAGCAAAATCCGCGGGGAAGAATCGGCGCAGATCCTGTTCTTTGACATCCCAGGTTCCTACTATTTGTGAGGGGGGCGGCTGAGCAGAGCGGTGATTCAGGGTGTACGAGTACTTGGGATCGAACCAAACCTTCATGGTGATGTCCTTGTGGCCTATTCCTCGGTGGACCCTGGGAATGACAAGGCCAAATGTCTGCTCTTTGATTGGAAGAATCTGACTGGTCACCAGCTTCTTGTATTCATCCGAGGCGTTGCCATCCAGGGTCGGGAAAACGATGATCTGACCGTGCGTTATACTGTTCAGAATACGAGCCCCGATAAGCCCCGTGTTGAGGTAGTGGAACAGTTCTGCCGGCATCTGGAGGCCGAGATACTCGTGGTTGTCTTTTGTGAGGCGGTCAAAGTCATTAACCTTGACTTCGCCACTTTCGCTGATGTAGATGAAATGATGGGCTGCCATTCTGGCCTTGCGATATTTGTCCAGCCAATTGGGGTCCTGCGCTTGCAAGATGTCGTTGAAGGACGCGCAGGCATTAACCACGGCTTTCTCCGACGTCCGAAGGATGTTTACAGCATCCATAATGGTAAACGGGTTCGGATACATCGCTGCGTCCTGCAGTGGCGGGAATGGAGCCAGAAACGAGGTGCCCGTCATGAGCATGGCGTCGACAAACATGGGCTCGCTAACCCCAAGCACGCGCATGACTTTCTTCTTGGAGATGGCAGTCACTGTTCCGGCCATGAAGTCGATGTTTCGAATGACGGAGTCTTGGATGGGGTACAGAAGCAACTCCTGAGGACCCATGACACCAGCGCACTGGTCCGAGTTGATCATCTCGAAGTAGGCAAGCTTTCCAAATGTTAGATGTCATCGCACAGCGCACAGGGGATGAGTGTAACGCGAACCTGAGCACAAGCGTTATAGGGGGGCACCAAAAAGTGCAATCCCCTCTCTTTCAAGATACTCTGGAGAAGCGGATACAAGTTCTGGATAAGAAAGGCACCTTTTTTATACCCCCGATTAGTGAGTTTGTCCCGGCTACAGCCAGACGCAATTCAAAGACGCGGGAAGGGGACATACCAGGATTGGCTCCAAAGGCAGCGACGGCCTGTTCAGCCTCCGTCTGCGAATAGAGCCCCCATGCCTCATCGGTCTTCTGGTTCGCAGCCCTACCGCGTCTCAGAGTGACCTCGTCTTGTCCAACGATGGACTGGCCGTTGAAGATGAAGAAGGGAGTGATGCGAAACTTGTCCCAAAGGTCAAGATTCTGGCGAATATGGACCTGGATGCCGGTCAAGCCGCCGAGTGCGGGAAGCAGGGGCTCGTGAGCAGGCTCGGTGTCCAGAAGGAGGCTTAAGTAGTACGAGGCATCGACGGCGATGGCAGTATCTTCGAGCTCGGCAATTTCATGTGTGCTAATCAGCAGGCAATCAGCATCTGTCGTTCGTGATTGACGGAAGAATGCTCACGTACTTTGCCTGGCTATTGATCCAGGAATCCTCGACAAGGACTGTGATAGTAGTTAGCTTGGTGCTCCGGGAAATGTCTATCCGCAGGCAAAATGGCACGATCATGGGCATGTGACTCCCGCCGCAGCAGCCTCTCGAGGGAAGCATTGAACGATACCTGGGGAGAGTCCAGGTTGCCAATTGGGTTGGCGGGTAGCTTCAGACAGAGCATGGCTACGGAGTCCCGGCTGCAGTCCCTTATCGAGGCCCATGATGGCGCCCCAAAGAGTGGCCGGCCAGAACAAGACCCATGACATGTGGCGCAACAGCAGTCACGCGCAGGCAACGGGAGTGTTTCGCCGGGCTCGAGAGTGACTCTGTGGAGGTTCAGGAGGACTCACAAGGCATCTTGAACAAGTCTCTTTGCAACAAACAGATGTGTGATGATCGGTTTCGGTATGCGACTCGGAACGGCGGGGATGGATGTGCTGTTGTGGATGAGGCTGAAAACCCGCGGCCGTCAAACGGACAGAAACTAGGAACAGAGCGAGCTCTGGAAACGCGCGGCGCAATTGCGAGGAACGATCGGCCGCCTTCGACAGGCTCTCGAGGATGGGTAGAGTAGAAAATTCGACAACGAAGCGGTTTGGCCTTTGCCAGTGCGCAACAGCAGGTGGGAGAAGAGACGAGGAAACCCCAACAAGGATCGTTGGAGAAAAAGCAAGCAGGACACCGGCGACGAAAGGCTGCGGTAACGCTTGGCCACAGCAGGCTTTCCCCCTATTTCGTGCCGAGACAAACAGAGACAGGCGGACAGAGAGGCAGTGAGACGGACAGACGATAACGTCCCCAGCAGCCGCGCCCAAGAAGGAGTTGATGGAGGAGTTCGAGATTCAGCCCTGCGTGAGGGAAAGCAGAGCTGGTCCAAGGAGGAATCGGAAGCGAGTCAATCAGGTAAAGGTACGGCAACTGGCACAGTGCCGAGACGGATACTGCACCGTAGAGTCGCAGAGGTAAGCGCCCGCTGTTACTGTCTGACTAGAACTGTTCTGGGGGGTCCTTTCCCCCTGATCCACAGTGCTTGTGACGGTCCATATGGAGTACATACCTTGAAAAGCTGGGTTGCGGCTCGGTTAAGGTACAACCTTTGAGATGGCTGCTTGTTTGTTGAGAGACGGGAGCGAATGGCACATGAACCGAGAGATGGCTCAGAGAAACAGTACTTTTGCTTCTCTCTATTTTTGGAAATGGAAAGCGAAGATGCGATAGTATGATCTCGCCTTATCTTTCCGAATCGTCGGCTGTTTCCAGATGCTCCTCGTCTTCGAGTTGTTCCGACATCCGTGCAGTATGTATTGACTGGCTCGACTTGGGTGGCCCTACAGGGGAGCTCTCCAGCTAGCGGGAAGCCCCGAGCTCTGTCAACCCCGCTACAGCACGGCCATGCCAGGCTCAAGTGCTGATGGCGGGGTCCGATTTGACGAGGATCCCAGCGATCCCGGAAGAGCACCCGACCTTGATGCTCATGTTATCTTTGCTCAGTGTGTGAGATTATAACTTCAACCTCGTCATAGCCTCACACTCTTTCCACGTCCTATTATTTTACACTCTGAATTGAGTATACTCTGGTTTGGCGCCGTCAAACAAAGAATCATGGCCGTCACGGCAGACATTCCCCTCATCGACATAGCAGGAGACCAAGACGCCGTGGCCCAGCAGCTCGTCGACGCCGCTCACGAGCACGGCTTCATCTACATCAGAAACCTCGGAGCCGACATTTCTGCCGATAGCATCGATGAAGCTTTTGCACTGGTAGGGCTGTCTTTAAGCTTCCCTTCGGGGAATTATATGCTTTCTGCATCTTTGACTGACTGACTGACATTTGCCTTGTGTCCATGAACATGTAGTCCAAGAAGCTGTTCGATGCCCCCCTCGCTGAAAAGCAGGCGTGCACCATTCAGACGAACAACCGCGGCTGGTCTGGCATGCACTCCGAGACGTTAGATCCCAAGCATCAAAAGGTACTTGAGAAACCAATCCTTTTCACCCTATGGAGAGAGTTGACTGACGGTATATGCCCTCGTCCCACCAGGTCGGAGACTTTAAAGAGTGAGTTCAACCCTATTCCTGCCGCTGAGCGGGCATATATCCCAAAGGATTGATACTCACAACGGTAAAAGAGCTTTCAACTTTGGCGAATTCATCGACGGAAAGGCCCAGCAGCCTCTCCCTCCCACCATCGCCGGCGACGAGCCTCAAATCAGCGCCTTCGCAGACTCTTGTCACAAACTCTGCCGGAAGCTGCTACACCTCCTTGGAATCGGCCTCGGCGTGAGTCACTCTTCACTTCCCCTTCTATAGGCTCCTGAATATCCGAATATTAACTGGTGTCCATCAGGTCGGTGACTTCTTCTCCTCGGCACACACCACAAACGGCGAATCCGCCTCCATCCTGCGCTTCCTCCGCTACCCACCCCCGGAGCAAACCTCCCGCTCCAGCGAAGACGTCCGCGCCGGCGCCCACTCCGACTACGGCTCCATCACCTTGCTCTTCCGCCTCAAAGGCCAGGCAGGCTTAGAATTGCAAAAGAAGGACGGATCCTGGGCTCCAGTGCCCGTCTGTCCGCCGGGCTCAGAGAACGATCCCAGCCCCCCTATTCTCATCAACATTGGCGATTTGCTGTCTTACTGGACAAACGGGCTTTTCAGGAGCACCGTTCATAGGGTCGTCTTCCCTTCGGAGGATGGAGGAAGCAAGGTTGAAGGCGAGACGAGCGCGGGGCCGCGGTACTCGATTGCTTTCTTTTGTCATCCTCGGGGGGCGGTGCCGTTGGAGCCGGTGCCGAGTGATAGGGTGAGGAATTACGTTCCGGATGAGAGCGCGCCGAATGAGAATCCGTATGCGGAGAGGAAGGTTATGACGGCGAATGAGCATCTGTTTATGCGGTTAAAGGCTAGCTACGGGACTTTATATGATGAGAAGAAGGGTTCGTGAAACCCTTGTGTATTAGATACCTAATCTATAGAAGTTGGATATATCTCATAAACGCCATCTAGTTGTACCCGAAGTATGTCCTCATACCAGCCCAGAATACCAACGCCGCCAAGGATCATGAAACCCATCATAATATTTTTTAGTAGTCCCTGCGTCCTCAAATATGGTGAGGTGATTCAGGACTCGCCAATCAAAGACACTTATCCATTCCCGCCTCTCTTCCGGGATGTTCTCGCGAATGTCCTCGAGCTTTGGCAGCAGAGCTTTCGTCTCCGCCTCTTTCTCTACTGTGTCGACAAACAGAATTTTGTTACGATCCGTTTGGCTGTCTGCCAGCGGAGGAGCCTCAACTGCATCGTTTTGTATCCAAGCTTCGGCGTCTCTGACAATATTTGATAGCCCATGTGCCTGAAATAAAGGCTCGACATCCTTGAGATCCGAAAAGTACTTTGGAAGTAAAACAAGGCGATCGGCTAGCTGGCACTCAAGGCCAGCATACTGACACACAGCCTCAGATTTCTGGGATGTGTGATCCAGATGCTTTTCTTCAGCATCGATTTTGCTCTGACCACGACGAGTGCAGGGTGAAGGTGGGATGTCATCATCGCTGTCAGCCTCGTCTTCACTCTCGCTATCTGGTATGATAATGGCACTGTCATGTAAAGGCGGAAGAGAAGATGATGACTCCAGCAGTTGATCAGGAGCAACTTCATGCCTGGCAGAATCCACCTTTTGCTTCTGACGGTTCGTAGGCTCAGGGGAGGTGCTTGGGTTTTCGTCATCAGGCAGGCGGACGGCGGGGTCCGGGGCAAATGTCTGGAGCTGTTGCGTAGAGTTACCATCAATCTCTCCCAGAGGACGCCGTTTTGGCGACACGGACTCGAGCTGGCGACCTAGTAGCGATGGTTTTGACTCGTTCTCCCCCAAAGTCTGGCGGCTTCTCTTTGACGGAGGGAACAGAGCCGCTGAGAATGCAGCCCGCTTCTGTTTATGATGATTAGAAAGGCCGGCTTGCGAAAGATTTGTGGTAGGAGATGGCTGTGAAGCAGCCAGTTTATGAGACGGTGGTGGCATGACATCTGCCGAGTCGCCCGATCGTTCCAGAGAGCCGTCGGTAAGGTGCCTAATCAGGGGCCGAGAACCCGAAGAGTTATGAGAGCCTCGTCTCGGCGACAGGGTTGGCATGGTCGTTGCTGTCAACTGCGTAGCAGCGTCCACGGCCAGTCCCCTTGGATCAGCCTGTTCCAGCCTGACAATCCACTCAAGGTTCTCCTGGCTGTCTTCTACGTCAAGGGCGGATGTGGCACCCTCTGCAATCTTCTGCAGCTCATCAAAAGACAGCACTTCAGAGAAGTCCCGGTCGAAGTGTATCTTGGCGACGGACGGAAATCGCAAGCTCCACCAGTTGGTGCTCCATGCTCTTTCAAAGCTGAAGCATCGCATATCGAAAACGGGAGGGTTGGTGAATGCCATGGTCATTGGTACGGGCTGGGCTCCGGCCGCATGCTTCACTTTTGTTTCGACGTTCTCCTCCACCGGCACTGAGTTCGGATTCGCATAGAGTATAAACGTTTTGAGCATAGTCTCGCTGAGCTCGACGACGTTGACCGCAGTAAACTCCGGGATGGCATTCCAGCGCTTTACTTCCTCCCTGTTGTCAAGGCAGCCAACATAGAAGTGCGTCCACTTGAGGTTGTCGATGCTGTATGACCTCGCCTTGGCCGCATTGAACCCGGCCCCGACTACAGCGAAGTCACCGACCTCTCCAAAGCGGCCAATGTAGTCCTTCTTGAGTTTGATACAGCGATTTGTAAATGGCTGCCTGTCATTCTCAAAATGGAAATAAGGTTGGTCTGCCTTTAGAACCAACCCTTCGCCCCGTTCCCTAATCACTTTGGCGAATGCATTTCGCAAGTCTGAAGCTGCCATGGGGTGATTGGCGTTGATGAGTTGCCGCTGCACGAGCTCGGCTTGTCCTTTATCGCAGCGAACGATTTTCTCCAGTAACTTGAATCTTTCAGAGTGCCGAGCGTTCAGGAGTGACTGTCCATCGAGCAGTAAAATATCGTAATATACGATCATCAAGTGTTCGTAAGACCTCGGACTGGTTATGTTAGGACGCTTTACCACTGGCTTTTACGATCGTAAGCAGGGTCTTACGGCGAATCTTGCTCTGTATTCATGAACCAACCGCGACGGGCGACGTGTTTCCGAATATGATGAAAGGGCAGGATTTTCCTCTCCTGCAGGCACCATGTCAGCCTAGGAAAAATACACCCCTGGGTTTCATGCCTGCAGCTTACCAAGTCGCTGTATACCACCAGTTCACCCTCCAGTATGCACTCCGTCTTGACATGACATTCGGCCTTCCCTATTGCCAATGACTTGATGATGGCCCTGTCTCAATAGTCAGTCTCCTTTCCCTTGAAGGAGGTCTTTTGGAGTGAAGTTACCCCATCAGCCCGGCTCTGTCTTCGGTGCTGTCTTTGCCGCTCTTGGAGAAGATCTGAATACCGCGTCTGCCCTTGCTAACGTCAACATGAATTTGGCAGTATTCTCCATCCACCTTTGCTTCAACACTCATCAGGCCGTTGCACATCTGGAGGCAATGCTTCATGCTGCGGGCCTTGTGCCACTGTTGTCTCCCTACTTTTACCGATAACAATGGCTTAATAGAAGACAGAGACTTTCGATCAGCGTATGACGTGCCGGGTCGTAGAGAGGGCATTTCTTTCTTGAGCCGCTGCAGAGTATTGATAGCGGTAGTAAAGTCTTCGCGGACTTTCAGAATCAACGGTAGCATGGGATCAAACGAATGATAGAGCCGATATTCATCGAAGACGAGAGGTCGAAAGTCCTTGAGAATCAGCCGCGTGAGCCACTTGGCTTCTTTCGCCGTGAGTCGCCTATATAATGCTTCTAGGCCATCGCGGCCAGGCGTTTCGACGAGACTGGTCTCTGCAGATCGTATCGATGGCGAGCTCCATTTTATTTTGGCCGCAACCGAATGCAGAGCTCCGTCGATTTCTTCAACAGTGACCTGAAGTCTTTCCGGAAGAGTTGGGTTTGGCTAGAGATGGATCAGATGCCGGTCCCCTAAGCCAAGCCCTGCTCAAGTATAAGGTGGCTTACAGTGACAGTCAAGATACGCTCTACGCAATCGGCAAGATCCAGATCCAGGCCGGGTTGTTTATAAAGTGCGAGTTCCCTGCGTCGAGAAGCGCCAAGCATCAAGCCGCGTCCGATGATCTTCTCGAGAGCGTTTGTCTGTATACAGTACACTCTGTCCGTCCTCTTCTCGGGCAGCAGGGTGGACAATAATGCTGCAAGGTCGGTGTCTGGCGCGTTTATACGGCTGCGATGCTGCGAGCACCAGTCAGTGACAACTTTGGCACTGGGCTTGCGAGCTATTGCTAGTGCGTAAGATGCGTCTAACAAGTCGCAGACCAGGGAGAACGGCAGCGGCATATCGTCGTGATGTCGACGCGTGACATGTCACAATATTCTCTGATGCCTTGCGCACGAATGACGAATCAACGGATAGGACGATCGGGGTAGTCGGTAGAAGACCCAGCCGCTACCTCAGCTCCCCATCTGGCGAGGCTGGATCGGCAAGGCTGTAAGACAAGTTCATCGGCTCGTAAACATAGCAGATGCCCCGATCCAGAGAGAGAAGATGCCCGTGATCATGATCTGCATCTGGATGAACAGCGATAAACGGCGCTTGTGGCAGCGCGATGGGACACCGGCTGCCGAGCGAGCGAGAGGGTGTGCGCGATCTCCACCCACATGGAAGAGACAGGCCAGAGGCGTGACAAGGATCTCGAGGCACGCGACGCGAGATTCACGGGAAGTCACATGAACGGCCTGCACGTGAGACGGGCTGCAGCCCTCCGAAGCTCCGGGGAGACGAAGCTGGTGGAGAAGGCAGAAAGCTTGTTCGAGGCGCGGGACCAGCGAAAAAGATACGAGTCACAAAGCCGAGCAAAAGGCGGGCATGATCGTGTCAATCTCGAAGGTTATTGCAGGACATGCAGGGAAATGCATGCGAAACACGGCAGCGCCGCCTGTCCAGGCTGGCGAGATATTGCGCGGAGATTTGAGGCTGTTCCATGGGCAAGCACAGCACAAATTGCCTGTTATGCGGCCATCGAGCGGCGAGCAGGTTTCTCGTACTTGTACCTCGCGTGGAACAGCTAACGGTACGTCATCGCTGGTACTGCTACTCCGACGTGCTGCCGGCGACATGGCCATCCATCAGCTGTTGTCGACAGCCGGCAAGGCCAAAGTATTACAGGGCCGAGCCAACCACTAAACGTTGAAGCTTAGCGGGCATGATGGTGAGCTTACCCGCTAACGCCCAGTGGCACAAGCGCCACAACCACCACGGCTGTGCCCCCCCACCCGCCAGCCCCTGAGAGCAACCACCTCCGTCGGTCGATCCACTGCAGACGCAGCACTTTGGGCGGGTTTGGCGGCTTCGGGTTCCAGCGTGCAAGTCAGTTGACGCCTCCGCAAGGGAGCCCAAATGTCTGGCTTTGGGCGAGTACAAGTACGACTATGTATGCATCCGAGCGGCTATATGGAACTCGAGGATGGAAATCCAGTGACAAGAACGACTTCTGAATCAATCTACAGCATCTTCCGTGAATACATACCACGACTTGTGCCGCCGTGATACCCTTGGATTCAACGTGCAGACACGGTATCACAGACGCATCTCCGACTAGGCTCAGCTCTCACTCTCAACAGGGCCGCGACACTGCGGTTCCGCTTCTTGCCAACGAATCTCGCCTCTGCTCTTGTTGACTGGACTCCCCCTCTTGGGCGAGGAGGGGAGAAGCGGATCTCGCGAGCAGCGTCATCAGCAAGGGAACGAGAAACCCCCTCACCTCTCAGTGCTCTCTCGGGCCTCCAAAGCGCCGCCAGCCCGCCAGCGAATCCATCACCTGTTCGCCCTTTCGTCGACCTGCATCTGTGTTTACACACAAGATCCATCCCGCGCCTCTGTTTCCTCCTTTATCCTCGTACATACAAATATCGCCCACCGCCACATTTGCTGGGACCCGACTGGAGCCACCGAGCACGCCAGCCTAGCTCCAGACAGCACCAGCACCGCCGTCTGTTGACAAAAAGGCTCCCCGTCGACGAACCCCCCTGTCGCGTCCCCGGGCTTCTTCTGGGTAAGGCGACCCCGGCTGCTCTGTGGCCGTCCAATCGACGGGCCTGTGCTGAAACGAAACGGCACCCACCAAGCCCAGTCCTCGCATCTGCCCCCAAGGACTGGACGAGGCCTGGCCCAGGGCTCCGCAGCCGGTGCTATTATGAGAGCGGGAGCGTCCGATTTTCCTTCTCCTTATCAGCATCGGCTGTCCCATGAGCGGCCTGCATTTTGGAATCTGCATCGTCGACCGCAGCGCTCGCCCTCTCCTCGATGAATACCAGCTGCTAAGCCAGGACCACCACAGAGCGCTCCTTGTCCGAGTAGCGGTCGTCTTCGTTCACTATCGGCGCCTCAGGGCCCCAGCCACTCATTTCGACACCCGCCGTCCCATTGATGGCAGCCGCTCCCTCCCTCCTCTCCAAGTAGTCGTCCTGTCCTTACGAGCCCGCGTCAACCTGCCGACGTATCTTGTCATGGCCTCGCAGCAGCAGCACGAGATCCGCCTTCGCTCGTCTGCGGCCGGCAGCCCTGCGGCCGAGTCCAGCGCCGCTGCACGCGCCAGGACCGCCACCTTCGCTTCCTCCTCCTCCTCCTCCTCCTCCTCCCCTGGCATCTCACGATCGCACAGTGCGTCTAGTACCAGCACCTCGTCCGCCCTTGACGACTCGGCACACGCAATGCCTCCACCGCCTCTTCCCCGGAGCGACTCCTTCACGCGAGGCCGCTCCCGCGCCTCCCCCTCCGTCTCCCGCCACAAGAACCGCCTCTCGCTTACGCTCCCGGTTGCCCTGCCGCTGGGTGATGGCCCGAGGCTGGCCGACTCGCCGGCCATCATGACGGCGTCCGCCATTACCGCTTCGTCGGTCCCTCAAACGCCATTGGAGACTCCTGGCAGCATCGCAACCTCTCCTTCAAATGCAAACGAATTTATCATAGCAATTGCGGCTCAGGAGCGGCGAGTCCTGGAACTGAAAGAAGAGCTCGCACAGGCCGAGACGGAATTGGCACGGCTGAAGAAGCAATGGGCATCCGAGGAGGTCTACCGCAAGCGGAGCGACAGCTACAGGAGCGATCCCTTTGGCAACCCACAGGCTGGCATTGACGACGATGCATTGGTAGCGTCACGACGCAGCGTCGAATTGGATCGTCGGAAGCACATTCTCCAGGGCCAGACCACTCCGGCACAGGCCCGTCGCAAGGTTATCCGTGGCGGACATGCCCGCACTCTCTCCCTGCTCTCTCCCGTTCGGACGGAGAGCGTCTTCTCCCTTAACGAAGCCACACAAGCAGATCCGATTACTCTCCCGTCCGTGGAACAGAGAGTGGCCCAGCTCACCGACCCGACCCTAGCGAAGCGTTCCTCCTGGCAGCCGCGGTCACAGCAGAGCGTCGCGTCCGCTGTGGGCGTCCCCTCCATCGTCGAAGACTTTAAGCTAGGATTCCGCGCCTTCGTGGAGGACATTCGCCAGATCACCGTGGGAGACGAACCGGTCACCGGCCAGTCGCAGAGAACAATGTCGACCGCCATCGCCAATGCTCGTGAGCAGGATACGAGTAAGCCGAACCATGCCACCACCCACACTAGGACCAGCAGTAATGAAGGTTCCAGTACGGCCGCGTCGACCACATCCCAAGCTAACAGAACCCCCGAGCTGAAGCCAAAGACTGGGACTGGGAGAGGGAAAAATTACTCCTGGACACCGCTTGGTTTCGACTCTGTTGACGACACTGACTGGCTCAACTGGGATTCGCCCGTCTCCACCAAGTCTGCCCGCTGGAGTGGTTCTACCGTTAATAGCAGTGGCATTGATGACATTCCCGAGAAGGAGGACGAGGAGGATGCCAAACCGTAAGGATGCCGATGCTCTCATGGAACTTGTGCGGAAACGGATTGGCTAACGTTCAATTTTGCCATCGTCTAGGGCGAGGAAAGCCGATGCATCTATTCTTTCTCCGGCGCTTGAAGATTTACTTCCTAGCATGGTTCATCATCTATCCCCGAGGAACCTCAAAAGGACGGCCACCAACCTGATGGACGAGTGGGAAAAGTCGCTGGTGGCTCCCGAGTCCCGGAACAAGGAGACGACCGCCTAGAGCAGGCTCATAACGCGGCTCCGTTTTCGTTCCCTTCAATTCTACCATATAAGTCTTGCACCAAGCATGTGCACGCGTCCCGGTAGGGGCACACGATATACAACAACGAAGATGCTCGCTTCTTCACATAACAATAGCACGGCGATGAGCGGCCACATACGAAAATTCGGCACATCACACGGCCATAGCTTGCGACGATTTGGATGAGGAAAAGAAAGACATCAAAAAGATGGTACCGCAAGTTGTTATAGAGATTGTCTGAGAAGCATGCCTGTTTTGTCCTTTGATGTTTTTATCCTGCTTTTCGCTTTTTACTTTTCTTCACCAAAGCTGGCACATCTGGTCTGTTCTAGATGAGGTTGTCGGGATAACGACGGGAATGACCCATGACGCATTATGAGAGAGAGAGAACAACTCGCAGATACACAAGAATGAAAAGGAGGTCAACTTACACAGGTGCTTACATTATTCTCTACGTGATACTTGCTTCACAGGACAATCAAGTTGTAGAGCAGAAGCATCAATCGAGACGTGCTGTGTAAGACCATTACCTCCAGTTCCGTTGTCAGTGAGAGAAAAGCGATATTTTCACTATCCAATACCGCTATATCAAATGATTATCGCCAAAGCTTGAAGCCGCCACCACTATTTACACAGGATATATCCCACATTCCTCCTCACCCTCAACCCCCCATCACCAAACCCTCACCTCCCCTTCTTCCCCTTCTCCTTATCCTTATCCTTCTTCTCACCCTCCCCAAACCCAGCCCTCACAAGCCCATCCCTCGCAACACCATTGATCAAAGCAAACCTCCTCGGCCCCAGCTTCACCCCGCCATACCACCTGCTCACCACGACCATCCCATCCCACACCTCCATCAGCTGCAGCAAATGCAACAGCCTCGACCCAGCAGCGTCCTCCCCATCGTCGTCGCAATCAGAATAACTCGTCGCCCCCGGCCCGCGGATCCTCCACGCGCTTATATTGTGCGTGGCGGCCCTGATCCGCCGATCAGACCAAACGAGGTGCTGCAGGAAGAGCTTCGCTTGCGCAGGCGAAGTCACGCGCGCCACGTGTGCGACAAAGGTCGATTTGTTCTCCACGACGACGTCCGAGACGGTCCAGGGGGGAGGTTCCATGGATGCGAAATCGGGCTGCTGCTCTGCGCTGCCGTTGAGCGTCGTTCTGCCGCCTCGACTCGCATTCACACCTTCTTCACCACCACCGTCGTCATCATCTTCATCATGCTGTTCCCGAAGTAAATCCTCCCTCTCCTTCTCCTCCTCAATCCTCCTCGCAAACTCCTCCACCGCATCAAACAAGCACACGCTCCCCGGCTGGAACACCGTCCCTAGAGCTTCCCGAAAGACTCCCAGGTCCCTCGCTCCGGCGCCCTTCTTGCCTCCCGAGCTGTGCTGCGTGCCCAGCACCGTCGGCGGCTCGGCGGGGTACGAAGGGGGGAATTGTAGCCTTAGTGACGAGGCTTCTTCGCCGGGCAGCTGGAGGATGTATGTCGTTGATGATGAGGACGGGGTTGCGCTCTCGTCTTGGTCCTCGCAAGGGGAGAGGCAGCCCTCGCCGTAGATGGAGTTGAGAGCTTCTACCTCATCGCGGAGGTCTTCGGACATTGTTTGAATTGTGCCTGGCTCAACAGGTTATGGGCCGATTGCTTCCCATTTGTTCTTGAAGCCGGCCGCTCTCATCAAGTATGAGAGATGGTGATATTCGTCAAATAAGCTGGTGGCTCTATGGATGATTTTCACACAGTACAGTTCGAATTCATCTCACGCCAGCCGCACTGTATGCGCAAAGACTTATACTGATCACATATCACCTGTGTTCAGACACCTCCATGGATTGAATCGGTGATAGATTGTTAAAGGATCAAAAGAGAAGCATAACGGTTAGCATGAAGCCATAGCAAGATTAGGCGACGCCTCACGTCTCCAGCCGCCTTCTACCCTCCTGCATGTCCGACTTGTATAACATTACTCCAGGGCCCAAGCTGCACCAAACATTTGTGCGCGCAACATCTACAAAACAATTGGGGAGAAAAAAAATACATCGAGGCTTCCTTTTACTCATCGGAAACCGATGCAAACTTGTCCAGCATCTCTTGTTGAATAGCCTCGTACTGTAGTGACACACACATGTTAGCTGGGGTATCAACGACGGACGACATTGCGGTTTATAGCAAGCATCAGTACGAACCTTCTTGACAATTACGTCCTCGCCCTCGGTGGGCACCTCAAACTTCAGCTGACGCAGCTTGGCCTGCAGATCGCTTGTTGACTCGCGGACCTTGGCCCAGCTCTGGCCCTGAGCAATGGCCTTCTGTGCCTCGTCGTAGAAGCCAATCATGAGCTTCATCATCCACTCCGTCTTCCAGAGCGGGCAGAACTGGTCGTAGTCGGAGTAGCCGTTCTGCTGCAGGAAATCTTCCTTGACGAGGACGGCGAGATCAAGCGTAATCTTGTCGTTGTCGGACAGAGCGCTCTTGCCGACCAGCTGCACGACTTGATCCAGCTCTTCCGAGTCGGAAATCAACTGCTTGACACGCTCGCGCAGCCTGGGGAAATCGGGGTTGTTCTGCTCGTACCACTTATCGAGGGCATTGGTGTACTTGCTGTACGAGACGCTAGTGTTGATGGAAGGGAAGTGCTTTCGCTGAGCGAGCTTCTTGTCCAGACCCCAGAAGACTTGGACAATGTTGAGGGTGGAGGTGGTGACGGGGTCGGAAAAGTCACCACCGGGAGGGCTGACGGCGCCGACGATGCTGACACTGCCGCTCCGTTCGGGCGATCCCAGAGTCTGAGCCCGGCCGGCTCGCTCGTAGAAGGAAGCGAGCTTGGCACCTAGGTAGGCGGGGAAACCCTGATCAGCAGGCATCTCTCCCAGACGACCAGAGATTTCACGCAGGGCCTCGGCCCATCGAGAAGACGAGTCAGCCATCATGGCGACGTTGAGACCCTGGTCACGGAAATACTCGGCCACCGTAATGCCGGTGTAGATGGAGGCTTCACGAGCAGCGACGGGCATGTTGGAGGTGTTGGCGATGAGGCAGGTTCGCTTCATGATGGGCTCCTTGCGGCCGTCGACGTCAATGGTGAGCTCGGGGAAATCCTTCAAGACTTCGGCCATTTCGTTGCCACGCTCGCCGCAGCCAACGTAGACGATGATGTCGCTGTTGGAGAACTTGGACACGGACTGACTAATGACAGTCTTGCCGCAGCCGAAAGCACCGGGGATGGCAACGGTACCACCCTGGACACTGGGGAAGAGAGCATCTAGAACTCGCTGGCCGACAACGAAGGGCTGGTCGGCGGTCAAACGCTCAGAGGTGGGACGAGGAACTCGGACGGGCCAGCTCTGCATCATGGGATACTCCGTCTTCTTGCCGTCGAACTCAACCTCGAGAATCTTGTCGACGACAGTGTATTCACCCTTGGGGGCAATTCTGGTGATGACACCTCGCGCTCGGGGAGAGAACAAGATCTTGTGGACGGCCAAGAAGGAGTTCTCAAACACGGTTCCCCAGACGTCGCCGCCGGAGATGTGGTCGCCAACCTTGAGCTGAGGGGTGAACTCCCACTTCTTTTCTCGATCGAGGGCCGGGACGGCAACGCCGCGAGGGATATAGATGGACTTGGCCATCTTGGAGATGCTTTCTAGGGGTCGCTGAATACCGTCGTAGATGCTGTTGAGCAGGCCGGGGCCCAGCTCGACGGACAAGGGCTTGCCCGTCCGCGCAACAGGATCGCCAACCTTGACACCGGCTAAGGGAGCTTGATCAGCATGCATTCTTAACATATTCGTATCGGCTTCGGTCCGTGTGGAGAATGAGCAAAAGAGGGTTTGTCGCCATACCGGTTTCCTCGTAGACCTGAATGGTGGCTTGGTCGCCATTGATTCGAATAACCTCACCGACGAGGTTGTCGTGACCAACTTTCACCTTTGGACTCAGTTAGCTCACCGGGGCGGCATCGCGTGGCTGAAGTAGGTTGCTCCTCACCAGCTCGTACATGGCAACGCCGATCATGTCTTCGGCGACAATGACGGGACTGCGGTCTGGTTAGCCAAGCAAGTCATTGCGATGCCGGGTCTGTCGAGGTAGCCAACCCTGAGATGGAGTAGATCTTGCCTGCGCAAGCTTGTCAGCAACTCTGCCTCTCTATTTCCCGCTCGGCATCGCATCCTTACCATAGTGAACGGCATCGCCATCTGACTGTGTCGTCTTCTGTGACGCCATACAAGTCAGCTTCATGAGTGATTGACGTAGCGGGGCATCAGCCTCGTCGTCTGCTCCCAGCTGGCCAACAGCTGCGGCTCGACTCTGCGTGACAGTGCCTAAGCCAGAGGCTGGTGACGCCGCTGGGAACCCGGCGGGCGAGGGGATCGAGGGGCACATACAGAAGGCATCGTGGGCGATTGAGGAGGAGAGGCGTCGTCGTCGTCGTGCTCTGTATCAGCAGAGGCAGGGGAAGAGTCGGGGGATGAGGGCGGAGGAGAGACAGATGCAGATGCAGGTGGAGAGTCGGACAGAGGAAGCTTGACGGCAGTTGGAGGCAACAGCAATGGGCTCGGGGGTGGAGGCGATGATGTAGCGCTGCCAGTCCCACCAGCCCGGGCGAGCCCGCTAACAACCCCAAAACTGGCCCCCGAGGCGGCGGTGCCTCCAGCGGACGCAGCGGTGCCGTTAGCAGCTGGAGGGCCTGTGGCAGCACCCGCAGGCTGCTGAAGGTCAGGGGACCGGGCGCTGTCGCCCTCGCCGTCGCCCTCGCTGTCACTGCCGTCACCGCTGTCGCTGCTGGCCTCGCCGTCGCTGGAGCCCTTGATGCTGCCCTCGCGAATCAGATCCAGCAGAGAAGGCCGCGCCTTGAGCCGTGGCCGCAGTCCCAGCATGCGGGCGTGATGCAGGCAAACATCCAAGGGAGTGGCCGACGACAGACGCGCGGCTGGTGTTGGGGGAAGCAGTTCCAACGAAGGAAGAAAGAGTGACGATTGCTGAGAGCTGGGACATGAATGGATGGAGAAAGATGGGAATGGCCTCGAATTTCTTGGAAGTTGGACGGATGAGCATGGTGAATTGACGTGCGGTACTGGTACATTTACGGCTGCCATGCAGCCGTGCGTTTCATTGGGGATTACGGATTGACCGGGTAGAGGTACCTCGTCATTAGCAGGACTCGGACCATGTAACATCGCAATAGAACTGAAGTAAACAGAGATGAAGCCACAATGGACGCGCATTTGCGCTCCGACTCTACTGATTTCATTACAAGGTGCTAGAGCAATGAAACCTGCATTTGCCTCTCATACAATCCAAAGGCTCTACTGGGCCTATTCCTTAGGGCAACTACATGCACAAGACGCAATCAGTCGGGACAGCTACTACCTACCTTCTGCTCATTCGCATCAGCGGCCTCCATTATTAGACTCCGGCTTCACAGTCTCTCATCCCGACTTCGCTGGGGCTCGGACAAGTTCTCGCTTTGACACTCCCACATGACCAGGTTCCAAGACTCGAACTCGACGACATGGGGCAATTGTTGCAAGAAGAAAAGAACGCAGTCATTGTACCGGCCGCTCGCCATGCTAGTCAAGAAGAAGCCCACCTCGTCCGACTACGGCAATTGGTCGTCGCCCATATGATGTACACTCAAAGTATAGACACATGACAGCACAGGCAATCCGTCCTCATCACCGGTTCGCTGCTCTGGCCTTCAACTCGTTATACTTGGCCTCCAAGTCGTCCAGCAGATCCTTCCTCACGGCCAACGAGCTGAGCATCTTCATCCCGGCCGACATGCCGCACTCGTGGTCATGCCCTCGGTGACCATCGCCATGACCGTGACCGTGGCCACGCAGCTCATCCGACCTCTTGCTGAGGTGAAGACCAGGCGAAACGACCACGCAGTTGTTCTCGCTGCGCGCTGCCCTCAGCTTGCAGAGCTCCTGCGTCTTGCAATCGCCAGTGCACGACTCGACGTTCCAGCCACGGCTCTTGAGCGAGATGTACTCGTCAAACATGCCCGAGCTCGACTCGAACAGGGCCGTCACGTTGTGCCAGAACGCGGGCGTCAGTTCGGCGCTGGGGTCGGTCACGGGAGGGCTCAGCTTGGACCCGTACGTCTCCTTGGCCGAGTAGAGCTTCTTCCACACGGGGCCAGTCGTCTGGAAGGCGGCGTCGTTCATGTCGGCAATGTACGTCGTGGTGTCGAGCACGGCAAACGTCTCCGGGTCGACGTCGTAGACGCGGAACGAGGGCATGCCCGAGGTGGGCGTCAGCGAAGGGCAGATGTACGACGCCATGACGGCGTGGGAAGCGTCTCGGCTGCTGTAGTCGGAGTAGCTGATCTCGAAGTGGTCGACGTGCGTGTGGCCGAAGAACATGGCGGCAATGGTCGACGAGTAGCGGTTCACGATCTGGTCGATGTAGTTTGAGCCGGCGTGGAAGGCGTCGCCCTCGCCAGGGGGCATGTGTCCGATGATGTAGACCCTCTCGCCGGCCTTCTCCGCGGCGTCGAGCTCGTTGACGAGCCACTGGATCTGGCCATCGGGGTCCTGCTCAACCTCCTCCTGGTATAGCCAAAAGTTCATGCGGTAGTAGAAGTTGGTGTTGAGGGAGATGATTCTCAGGTTGCCGCCGGGATACCTGGTCGAGTAGGCACCAACGCTCTGGATCTGGGATTCTGCCGCAACACCCACCCAGCGCGTCCACTCGTCAGACAGCGCATCGTACACCCACTGCGAGGAGTTGCTGATGGACCTGGGAGGAAAGGCGTTGGTGGGATTGGCCTCGTGGTTGCCGGCGGTACCGTAGACCAGACCGAGGTACTGGCTCATGTGCTCGTAGGCGTCAGAAACTGTACAGAGGTAAGGAAGAGGCCTGTTAGCCAACACACGCCACAGCCGCGATGCTTGTTCGAGGCAAAAAGAGGGACGAACTCTGTTTCTCATTGTAGGGCTGTGAGGTATTCCAGATGGCATGGTCAACAATGTCGCCCGTGAACAGGGCGAGGGCTGCATCTGGCACAGTCTCTTTGATGGCCTGATACATGCTCAATTCCAGTCCGAGGGGAGTGTCGCATTTGTGGTCTCCGTTGGGCCCAGCGGGCGTGGTCGAAGTACCAGGCTCGTCAGCATCGGTATAAGGTCTTTCCATGAAGCATCATCAGTTCAATCTCTCGAGTTCTTCACGTTGACTTCTGCTGTCCGGCGCCAACTCACCTGCAGCAGATGGGCTTGGTGCAGTTTGTGGTTGAGCCCGCCACATAGAGGGGATCAATGTGGATGTCTGAGTACTGGACAACCTTGAGAGGCTTCTTCCCACTCGGCGCAGGACGACCTGTTTGTGGCCTGGGCGAGGGAAAGGGGATCTTCCACTGAGGAACAGCGGGCTCGGCGCAGAGTCCGAGGAACGAGCCGCAGAACAGCTGCGACGTCGCGGAGCCGAGGTCCATGTTTCGAAGGGAGTTGGCAATGATGGGGCCCTCGAGCGCAACGGTGCCCTCACAAACATCGTCATCTTCGACCTGGAGACTTGTATCAGCCGAGGCCAGACTTCGGAGAGTGTAACTCTAGGCACTGACGTTTGCCAGCTTGCAGATAGCGGTGGCCACATCAACAAACGCTCCGTCTCCGAAGGCGGCAAGCCCCTTGAGGAGGACGAGAATGCCCTACAGCCATTGATGTTAGTGTCAAGCTATACGATATCGGAGAGCCCGAACGGTTTCCCAACCTGACAGGCGGTGCAAGTTGCTGCATTCTTGATCTGGTTCCAGATATCATCCGCCAAGCCCCTGGCCTCAAGGGCTCTCTCGAAGTGTTTGATATCTCGAGGAGAGAGGCTACCATTCTCGGAAGAGCCAGGAGAGGCCGCGGCCCGAACAACCGAGCTCAGAGCCAGCAGTCGGAGCGCCGAGCTGGGACGCATTGTCGAGGATCGATGCGAATCTCGCCCGAGAGCAAGGTGATGATGTTTAGGAACCAGGAACCTGCAACCAGAGTCTTCCCAGGAGTTGGGCCGAGGGGCCTCCATCATATATACAAGACGGCCCCTGTCCTGCCACTCCCAGAGACATGCAATGCCTACCTAGCTACATGCATCTACCTCAAGCACATGTCGGAATGTTAGTGCCTGCATATCCGTGTAGCGTTGCAACATGAACATGAAGACAGCCGGAGCAGAACCTCTCCGCTCGACTATACGAACACTAGAGTCTTGACAAGCCTCCAGCCCACACGGAACGCTCCCTGTTACCCTCGCCAAGGATGCTCCCCGGGACGGATGACCTGCCGGACTTTCGTCTCGCTCCATCCCCAATACCACGCTGGGCGGAATCCAAGACCGAGGCACAGACCAGTCAAGAGCCCCCAACGGCGTCCCCTCTGAGGCCGTCCAAAGAAGCAGGCCCGAAGATCAAAGGCCCAATCAGAGGCATCTCCCCTGCACATGCCGCAGGACGGACCAGCTCATTAGAGGACAATGGGTGTGCGGTCCGGCAGATCAGGAGGCGGGGAAGGCTGGCTGACGGCTGATTTGCTGGGAAGAAAGAAAAGCTCATGTGATTGATTTGATGACGAGATTCGATCCATGCGATGTATTGTCTGGTCCGGTTACATGCATGAGCATGCGCCAATCACATGCAGCATGAAGTGCCTGAAGAAGGCAATCTACATGTAAGTTGGGGACATGTATATACTAACTCCGAGCATTTACCTACAGATCAAAATGGTCAAACGCAGAGACATTCTTACCGTATTCGAGGGAATTATTTTGTGCATGCGCAAATGTCAAGTTTCTTTACGTAGATCATACACATCACATATCGTCCCAAAACCCGTCAAATGACTCTCGCCTCGAGGTTCAACAGCGCATCACCAGCCAAGGACGCAAGAATATTACTGCATGTACCGTCGACAGCTCATGTTCCAGCCAAGCCCTAGCCCCCTTGCCCGCAAAACCAAAGTTCCTACCAACTTTCTCCTCCTCTTTGAAAGCCTCGGCCAACCAACTGAGCAAGCCGCATCTTAGTACCTATTAGGTACCGAGGAGGATGCGTGAGGGGAACCGGCCGAGCAGGCATGGGTTTCTCTGCCATGTGAATGGCTCGGCTTGGCTGGGATTTGGAGCAACTTGTCCTTGGATTCCTTGGATGGAGATGGTTAAACTTGGCGCACGGCCTTTGCAATTCTGTTCTCGTAATCATAAGCTGCCTCTCTTTGTTATTGATGTCCTGCCATTCATCTCATACAACACCTCAGCCGCATTCTCATATAGTAGTACATACAAAGGTTGCCCACCTCTCAACCCGTTGATTCCCGCATGGTTACCCGAGAAGTATATCAATGCATCCCCTTGGTTCCAAATGCGATATTTGACCAGCCATACGAGGAAATCCAATGTAACATCCATATCTTACAAAAGCCACTGACATCGAAACAGTGATTGTACATCCATCATTTGTCTTCCTCGCCACCATCGTTGGCAGGCTTAAAGACATCCGGAGGAAGAGCTCGTAGCTCCCACGCAACATGCACCGGCTCGCCTGCTTCCTGCTGTGTTCGAAGTTCCCTGAACTGCTCTCCCTTCTTTGCCAATGCTGGCAGCTTCCCATGGAACATCTTGTACCAATCCCATCCTTCAGAAGACTGCGGTGCAAGGACCTTTCTCCGCCGCTGCTTGATCTTGGAGTAAATCTTCCGCGCCCTCCTATCCGGCAGCTCGGTAATGGTGTATTCCACAGACCAGTCAAATTCGTCCTCCTTGTTGATGTCCGTAGGCCGCTCGACGTATTCGCCATTCACTTGGTTGCGAATGGTGACGTACATGCCCAATAGCTCGCGGTTCTGTTGCCCGGGTTCTTCGGCACCGCCCTCGTCTTCATCCTCGTCGGCGAGCTCGTCCTCATTCAGCTCCTCGTCTGCAGCTGGTGTCTTTCCTCTTGTCTCGCTGGTTCTGGTGGCGGGTTGCTTAGACTCCACAGCCAGATCAGCAAACATGCGTTGAAACGTCTTCAAGTTGCGAGCCCTATTGTCAATTCCTTCAGTAGCCCTCAGGATCAAGTCCGCCAAAGACGCACTCTCCGTCTCCGACTCGTCTCCGGTAGCTCCATGCTCTGAAGCTTGCCTGTCATCCGCCGTCGGTTCTTCCTCCTCATAGAGATCGTCCCCTGCGTTACGCTTGGCGGCTCGCCTTGTAGTCTGGCCAGGCTCGTCTGACCTGTCCCGCAGTTCTTTGATCTTTGAGGAGTGTGCTGTGAGCGATGCCACCATAGCATCCAGAGACTGTTCGACTTCCAGTTCCGTTTTGTTGTTGAGAAGACCGCTCTGCTCGAGAGCCTCCTGGACAGCCTCTCGGACAGAGCCAATGCCCAAGGACTCGTCTTCCACTGTTTCTTCAACCTTTAACATCATGACATTCCAGGCAGCTTCGTTGTGCGAGTCTTTGTGGGATGACTCGTCAGAGAGCTGCTCTGCCTTTTCCTCGGGCTGCTCCGGCTCGACCTGCGCAACTCTGTCGGCGTCCTCGGCGTCATCTTCGTTTTCAGTCTCGCTGAGGGTAAGGAGTTCGCGCTCCAGTTCTTCGACCGATGATTTGCCAGCTTCTTGGGTGTTCGTCATTTCTTCCTCCGTCACCGGCTCCACGAAGAAGTATGTCAGAGGCACTTTGGTTGGCCGCGTCTCGACGTGCAGTCGCAGTGTCCGCCCTGGGTATCGCTTTGTTGCCCTGTCCATGAGCTCGTTCAAAAGTGCGACGCTTGCCTTGAATTCTTGATCACCCAGTCGACGATCGGATGTCCCATGGAGAGCCACATCCATCTCCTCCAAGCTGATGTACTGGAAGCCAAATATTCGCTGCGTGTTATGATATGCGACGAAGATGCCATCCATGCGGCCCATGCGCACCTGCAGAGAATACTTCAGAAACACCGTTCTGATCATGTCATAGTACTCTCGCTCGAACGATTCCCACTGGCCAAACCTCTTCCGAATTTCGTACCCAGCCCCCTTTTCATATCCCCGGACGTCCATCCTGACGGCAACGACTGCTCTCGTCTTCAGATCGAACATTCCGGAACCAGGTAGTCGAGGATCGTAGGCGTCCAGCTGTGACCGCATCATAAAGTCTCCCAGAGTCGTATAATGAAAAGAGTCCTGCGCATTCCTCTCTTCATCCGACAGTTCGTGGGATTTTGTTCGCCGATACTTTTCGAAGTCGTTTTTTGGCAAGGTCAAGAGCTTTTCCATCGACTTGCCCAGTAAGCTCAGAATATTCTCCGTGTCGTACTCTTTGTCGGAATCAAACGCGTAGGTGCCATCCTTGAAGTGTGCAAAAGCAGCGGCGGGGCCACGGCTCAAGGCAGTGAAGTTGTATGACTCAGGCTCTATTGACCGCGACAGGAAGGCGAAGTTAGGTCTCCTCCAGGCTGAGAGCAGGTAATGGAAATGGGACAGGACTGAAGTCATGCTGGATGTTGAGCCGCAGTACTTCATCCCATGCGAGGCGCTGAGCTGTCTCAGCTTGACGTCCTTGGACGAGGTGACATATCTCCTGAGAGCGTCAAAGTCAAACTCCTTCACGGGCATAATGGAAGCAAGGTAAGGGTCGAAGTTGTACACGCGGGACCGGGCATCCTGCATGTGATAGACTCCCGGGTTGAAGAGCACGCGATCCAGGTCATGGCAGAGCTGCGGCACCGGCATCAAGGAGTCTTCCTCAACCGGACATAATTGGAGATGCTGAGGTTTTATGGTCTTAACATCCAAACCTCGTTTGAACTTTGATCGTTTTCCCTTTCCAGGTCGTCCATCCGGAGACGGCTTCTCGGCAGGCGAGCGCGCTGGTGCCACTGGCCTCTCAGCGTCACGCTTCATCACATCCACCTCCTCCTCTTCAGTTTCGGCTTCGTCAGCATCTCTAGTTCTCCTTTTCAAAGCTGGCGATTGAAGGCGAGATTTTAGAGACGTCCATATCCCCGCAGATGGCGGTGCCCCTGCAGCAGGGAATTCTCCGGCATGCTTCTGCGCCTCTTCATTGCTGTGACCCGGAGCAAGTACTCCAGCTATTCCAAGTTTCCTAGATCCCGCAGAACTGGACGGCGTATCCTTTGACGACTTTTCTCTTATTGGCCTGAGGGGCTTCGCCTTTGCCTTTGCTTTTGCTTCCGCTTTTGCTTTTGCTTTCAGTTCCCGCCGACGCTTTGCGCGCTCCTTCTTCGGCAAGTCACCATCGAGCACCTGTGTTGCTGTGAAGTTCCTGAGTCCGATGCTGACGAGAGGCTGTTGGCGAATGGCCCACAGAGCAGCTGGATGAGCCAGCGGTCTGGCACGGAGAAAGGGTTGAAGCATCGCGGATTCTGTGGCAAAGAGATCTCACGAGAGCAGCATAGACGTGGCCTATTGGTTCGGATTCCGGGTGATGGACATTCTTGCAGTGAGTGACTCAAGCGTATAGAGTACCACCGGTGTTCAAGGAATGGAATTCACATGCTGCACGGACGAAGCACAATGATGGGCAGCTCGACGCTCTCATCATCGAAACTTTTCTTATCGATAAGATACGGACGCAAGGTGCATCAAAGCCGGCAATACCGCGGGACAGGGGTCGCCTGCGCCACACGTGATCCGCCCTGCAGTTCCTGGGCAGCTGATGACGAACTCCCCTGCGAAGCTTCATCGTGGATCTCCAGAAGCTCCAGTCGGCTTTGGTACGTCATCTCAAACAGTCCGCAGGGCGCGAGGCCTTGTGCTGCAGAAATGGGTGCCAGCGACTCCAAAATCGGCTTCAAGCAGGGCATTTTCAAGCTGTCAGAGGAGCGCAACATTGCGGCGCACGATCCTTACTGGACCTCGGTGAGTGGTGCTCTTGATCCCCGATCCCACATGCTGCTAGGATGCGGATGGTGATGCTGGTACTGGTGCTGGTGCTGGTGCTGATGCTGATGCTGATGATACCTCAGTTCTGGGAACTTCCCGAGTCGTCTGAGGATGTGTTCAGCCTCTTCTCGCCCAATGACATCCGCCGAACTCGCGACAATGCCCTAGAGAACATCGAGACGTTGATTCAAGCCTTGATTTCGCGAATCCTCAGTTTACGTCATCATCCGTCCTTTCCCGATCCCGAACACGCTCCAGAACGAGACATCCTCAACTGCATCAGAGTCCTGACCCGAATATTGCCATATCTTTACGAGAAAGAGGGCCTAGGATCTTGGGAAGAACGGTTCTTGTGGACTTCGCGGAAGGGAAAGGGCCGAACCGGTACCACGAATGAAGTGTTGTTTGACGGAGCCCAGGAAGGGAAGGAACAGCACCAATCTGCAGCGGAGGTCCAAGAGAACCTGAAGCCTCTGGCAGAAGAACTGATAGACACCTTGATTGATCTCCTGTTCTTCTCCGGCTTCACTCTCCCTCGTCAGCCGGATGGCCATTCGAAGGTCACGTATGCCATATGGCAGAGCGGGGTTGGCTGCAACACCGCCGTGGCAACGACGAAAGAATTCGAGAGCAACAGATGCGAGATCCTCCGGCTTCTCATGACCCTTGCTGGTCAAAGCATGTACATGAGCGCTGGAGTGCTGCCGCTGAGAGGAGTGCGGACTCTGACTTACCTCTGCACGTCGTCCGACAAGCAGATCGTGCTCTCGGTATTATGCTCTCTTTTAAACACTGTGAGTACCCTTCGTGAGCTAGCTCTCCTTGACCAAAGGCCTCCCGACTAACTGCCATTCCGTAGACATTGAAATACAATCCAGCCAGCTGGCGCGTACCATACAACAATCTGGTGTTCAGAGACACCAAGCAGGTTCTTGTCACTTACTCTATACACTTTCTTTTAGCGATGCTCATATACCCTATACCCGAAGACGCAACCTCGGCCTCGCACAAGAACTACTTCCGTCATTTTCTCGGTCGGATCCATCGTCCGCAGGACTTCCAGTTCATAGTTGATGGGATGACCCGCATTCTCAACCAGCCGCTTCAAGAGAAGACTTCATACATTCCTGGCGCCCAGTCTTCTTCAAATCTTGCCCCGGAGGTCTTGATGCTTTTCTGGGAGCTGATCCAATGCAATAAACGGTTTCGATCCTTCATCATCGATACAGACAGGGCACATGACTTTGTTGTGCTATCTCTGTTTTACGCTCTGGAATACAGAAACGAGGCGTCAAAGCAGGGGGTTGTGCGCATGTGCGCATTTCTCCTACAAACGTTGAGCGTGGAAGTGAGCTTTGGCTCTCACCTGAACAAGACTTTTGAAGGCCAGGAAAGCCTCCCTGCGAGCATCAGGATCAATGCATTCAGGGGTACCTATGCCGACTTCCTTCTACACTCCATTTATACCCTGATTACTACGAGCCAGGGAAACTTTGCGCCAGTCTATCCCGCGCTTCTGGCGATCATCAATAACATAGCTCCACACGTGGAAGGCCTGAGTGCCTCAACCAGCTCTCAGCTCATGCATCTGTTCTCATTGATGGCGTCTCCGTCCTTCCTGCTTGCCAACGAGACGAATCATGTCCTTTTACAGTCCCTATTGGAGTCCCTCAACTCAATTCTTGAGAACAAATACCGCCAAAATCCGGAGCTGATATTGGCCATTCTGAAAAACAAGAAGCGGATTGAGGCACTTCGGTCGTTCACATTGGAAAGCGGCCAAGAGGAGATTGAAAAGATCAACAGAAGAAGAAAGGAATCGGGAAACCACTCTGGGTTGTTTGATGACGGATCTCGGCGGAGCTCAGCTGATAGCGTACGGAGCCCAACGAATACTCTGTCCAGGGCCCAATCGTTGGACGAAGCCCCAGCGGACAGTGCATTTGCCGTTGGTGACGACGAAGATGACGATAGCGATGAGGAGCCGCAGGCAACGCCGGCCGCGTCGACGGCTAGCGAAAATCCGTCGCAGGCGTCTTCTGTGACCAATGTCGAAGATGCTGTTCCTGTGCAGCTGCGAGGGATGTCGGAGAAGGCCCGCGGCAAGATGCCGGCCAATATCCAGTCCTTCTCCCGGCAGAACAGCTCAACAAGCCTTGGCGCATACTCGACGAGCAATCCGGCGTTTGGTGGCAGTTTCGAACCAACAGCCCCGTGGCTCGACACTTGGTTGCCAGAGCTACCTCTGCACACATTGCTGACCGTCATTCAGCAAGCAACGGCCGTTCTTCCACGAACTGCATTGGCTCGAGAAGCCGCGCCAGACACGCTGCGTCGGATCCAAAAGATTGAATTCATCGGCCTCGAGCCATCTCCCATACGAGTTCACTCCTTTGAGTGGTCGCCGCTGGCGCTTGGGTGGTACGAGTCCCTGCTCTGGGGCGTCATCTTCGCCAGCGAAATGCAGATTGCAAAAGGCACCATGGGCATATGGAACGGAACTGCCATCAAGCTCTTTCGCGTCCAGGAGACGGCACCGGCAGGCCCCACGCTGACCTCACCCAGAGGGGCTGTGGATGCCGTCGGAAGCAATATTGTTTCACGAATCGGCCAGATGAATCTTCGCGGCGCGCCGGCACCATCGACTTCTGCACCAAGCAGGGGGGCTTCATGATGGTACCGCCTGTATTACCACGACGCTCCACAGATACTTCGGATGGAAGGAGCCAAGAACGATCGAAGGCGCCGTGTGCCGTAGCCTGCTGGGACATGGATCAAACGGTTGATATGGCATTGCGATACGAGATTTTCTCTAGTTGGCGGGTATCATAGCAATCCCCGTCCTGCTTCCGTACGCACGGCTACCGACAACAGCCCAAGCAACCCCCAAGCTATCAACCTCCCGGAATCCCCGAATACCTGGAGGTACACGTCCCTGTGTGTGTGCGTGTCTTCATAGACATTGGTAACAAAGAGAGCGCAGCACACCACACCGGTCGACTACCTACCTTTGTAGCACTCGTTCTTCCTTTAGAGCGGCCCTCGTTAACCAATCAGATAACCCGACGTGGCTGGTGAGGAGGCAGCAAATGACAGTGACGCCCATGACAGGGGGGAGAGCTGGAATGACATCCATGGATGCCTGTAGGTATAGGTGCACCGTTGGCACCGATGGGCACCAAGAATCAGGTGCGGCTGGGGGTGGATGTTGGGCTATGTTTGCCGTGGCTGGAGCGAACTACTATTGCTATGAATTCCTTGCATATACTAATGAACTGCGAGCACGCACACATGTAATTTACACCGAGGCAACGTCAGCGATACTTTAAACGCATCTACT
Source organism: Trichoderma ghanense (assembly GCF_004382785.1). NCBI lineage: Eukaryota > Fungi > Ascomycota > Sordariomycetes > Hypocreales > Hypocreaceae > Trichoderma > Trichoderma ghanense. The sequence continues at coordinate 2,092,741 of NW_027395666.1, forward strand.
AAATGTACCGTACTTTAACGTTTGAAGGCGCCAGCATTCATGTCGCATGTATAGTATGTAGGTAGGGGTATTGTATGGCGGTCTTGGCTGACGCTCACTGATGGATTCCGCGCTGCGACTCGCTGTACTTGTATTATTACTGCGGTGGATGGGAAGTGTGGAAGTGGACGAGCGGTTGATTCCGTACTAAGTACCTATCTTGTACAAATGTAGCAATGCATCTAGGTGCATCCCTACGGAGTGGTAGGTACCTGCCTATCAAATAAGAGGATCGATTCGAGATGGATGATATCAGCGTACATGTGTCAAATGCACCCGAGGCAACATGCATGCCAGGTGGTTTCCATGTTCTATCCGCACAGCCACGAGCAGCTGAGTCGCGACTCTCCACGGCGGGTGGAAGCGAGGCCAGCACTAGCCACAGGCCAGTGGAGGCTGCTGTGATGATGCTGAGGTGCCCGGCCCATAAATTGCGGATTCGCAGCGCTACTTTGCCCCGTAGAGGCACGCTAGCCGCTAGCCGCCGCTTTTGCCAGGACGGGCTGCCACGATGATTGCAGCCAACCTGAGCCAGAGCTGCCCTTAATAAGTAAAGCCATCGGAGAGCGTCCCGTCGTGATTCTTCCGCCTTCTTCCCTCTCGCAAGCTCCGTTCCACGCGCCGTCTCCCGCGTTCCAGTGCCTGCGTCGCTGCGATGAATCCTGGCTTCCACTGACGCCATCGACGTGCACCGCGGCTCCCCATCGTCCGTAACCGTGAACAGTCAGTGAGAGCCGTTCGCCAACCATGGCTCAATCCGCTGCCGAGCCAGCAAACGCTGCGGCTGACGGGGAGATACGAGAGTACAAGATCCACGTAAGTGAACGGGAACGCCCTCTATCTTTTCCCTCTTTTTTTTTTAACAGCATACAAGCACCATGAAGCGGCACAGCTAATCAAGATGTCGTGTGCAAAGGCGTCGACCAAGTACCTTGAATTGACGCGGCAGAAGCTCGAGCTGGCCCGGCTGCCTCGCGAGATTCCCGACGCGAACTCGAGGTCGTGGTGGAATCCCAAGCCGTCCCTGGAGCCGCTGATCGACTACTGGTAAGTGCGCACTCATCATCCATCCTCGCCGTTTGACTTAGTGGGGTAATCGATGGCAAGACGTCTAATGCAATCGCAGGCTTGAGCAATTCCGCTGGAAAGAACATGAGAGGGAGATCAACCAGGCCGTCCCGCAGTTCAAGATCAGCTTCCAGACCTCTGCCCCGGAGGGCCCTACAAGGATACACTTCATTCACGCTCGGTCGCGGCATCCCAATGCCGTGCCTCTGCTCTTGATCCCGCCATTTCCCTTTAGCAACCTATCCTTCCGCCACATCACCGATACCTTTACGGATCCCAGCGATGCGACCGCCGACCAGCCCTTTCACCTCGTCATGCCGTCGCTTCCCGGCCTGGGCTTCAGCGATTCTCTACCGGACGGCACGCCCGTCATCCCCAAGACATCCGAGATGCTCGATACCCTCATGAAGCGACTGGGGTATGGGCATTACCTCGCGACCAACGCTGGGTCGTCCATTACGCCCGACGGCGGAGTCGATTGGAAGGTCATCAACCACTTGGCTGCTACTTACCCAGATTCCTGCCTCGGGGTCCATTTGATATCGCCGCCGTTGAAAGCACCAAAGGCACTGAAGTCGCCCGTCGAATGGACGAAATGGACGTTGGCAAAGACGCTGCAAACACCCATTGGCGGTTATACAAAGGAGGATCTTGCGGCTCTTCAGAAGAACGAGCGAGAAGGAGCCAAGAAGACGCCTTCTACAAATATCCTTCCCCTGGGGCCGTTCGGTGGGGGTGCCCACGATCCCAATACGCTGGCTTACGCCCTCTGCGATTCTCCAACCGGGCTGCTGGTGTTTTTCCTAGCCGTGTTCAGAGCATTGGATTCTGAGAAAGAGTACACTTCTTTAGATCTCGTCACGACAACCAAGTTGACGTGGCTTCCGGGTCCGGAGGGCACGCTCAGATTGCTGGCAGACAGTTATCTATCAGGAGAGGAATATGCCAAACTTTCGCGAAAACCCAAAGCATCCATTACAGTGTTCTTGGCTGACGATGGGGCGGGACAGAATGGTTCAAGTTCAGCTCAGCAAAACGCCTCCTCGAGGTCGGCCAGTCCGTATGCATGCCCCAGCTGGGGCAAACAGCACTATGACGTCGTCTGGACTGGCCGAGCGCGCGGCAAGCAGGGGCTCTTAGCTTGGGAGCGACCACAGGTGATTGCAGAGGGCGCGAGAAACCTCGCCAAGGCATTGATGGCCGTGGACAAGAGGCTCCAGGCACCTGTCAACGGAGCGGTTTAGATGGATGGTTGTTGGGGCAAAGGGGATTTGTTTTTGACTTCTGTGTAATTATACTCCAGGTGATCTGGTCATTATCTGTTCTGAGTAATAGGGTAGCTGTTTGATTGTACGTTGGAGAAGTTGATACCATATATCTCAAGACGTTGAACCTGATGTCACCAAGGACTACTACTAGTACATGTGTGAGATGGTTTGAAATCCGCTGAGGGGTCAAGGCCTCTTCCCCGGCAGACGTTACAGCAGCGACAGCGTGTAGGTTCAAGCAGCAACCTGTGAAGGATTGTGAGGATCAAAACAGCTGCTTTAATGTCATAATGGATTATGGACGCCTTTGACGCAATATGGCCATCTCAGAGGTGGCATATTCTGTGCTCTTGATAGCATCGCCCAGTCAGCAGCCGTCAGCTTGAAGCTTTGGCGGGGCTTCACGGCTTAAAGTCAGGCCTGTAGCTGCGAGCTGGTCTGTGCGTGCTCTGGCTGCAGACCCCAAGCCAAACCTCAGGGTCAACCTCCAGCCAACAGCTCTCATCTTCCTGAATCGACACAATTTTCCCGTCTTGCGGTTCGCTGCTCTCTTCTACGTGCATAGCACAAAGCACGAGGAACCACCGCCGAGCAGCCACAATATTCCAAGCTCTGGTCGCGCCAGTTCCTCCGTCCACCGCACACGACAACGATGCTCGGTGCTGACCCCCTCTGGTGACACTTCGACTCGACGGCACCATGTCCAACGGCTACGGCAGCTCGAAGCGCGGCGGTGACGGGTACGGCAACTTCGCGAGGTCAGCCGACGACTACGATCCGTATGGCGACAGCAACTACCGAGGCGAGCGCTACAATGCCCAGGCCGCGGCGCCGCAGAGCCTCCGCAACATGCCCTCGCGGCCGCGCGTCCAGGAGACGAGCGCCGAGAGACAGATAGCTCAGGTGCTGGACCACATCAAGAGCGAGTGGCCGTCCATGTGCCGGGAGGATTGCGTGCCCGTCCAGCTCGCGCTCCAGCTGCTGGACAACAGCTCGGTCGGCCGCGCGCACGACTATCGCAAATTCCAGACGACGCACAAGTACCTCCAGGAGTCGCTCAAGAACATTGTGCACGAGCACCACCAGGGGTTCAACAGCTCCATCGGCACGTTCCACAAGATACAGAGCAGCATCCAGGTCTCGCAAAAGCGAGTCCGCGCCCTCAAAGAGTCTCTGGCGCAGGCCAAGACGAGTCTGTGTGCGACGGACCCGGGGCTGAAGATCCTCTCCGAGGAGTCCAAGGAGTACGATGAGCTGCTGCAGACGCTCAACGAACTGGACGACCTTCGAGCTGTGCCTGACCAACTGGAGGCCCGCATATCAGAGAAGCGATTCCTCACAGCCGTCGACGTGCTGCAAACCGCGTTGCGGAAACTGAGGAAGCCCGAGCTGGACAATATCGGTGCCCTGAGCGATCTGCGAAGCTACCTCGCCAATCAAGAAACTGTTCTGATGGATATTCTGGTGGAAGAGCTGCATGAACACCTCTACCTAAAGTCGCCGTACTGTCAGCAAAGATGGTCAAGCTTGGCCAAGAATCGAGGCGGCCTCAACGAGAGCAACCACCACAACGGCGCGAACCAAGCCGTTACCCCGTTCTACCTAATATTAGATTCGATGGATTTCGAGAGGCCGGTGCTGGAGGATCCCATGAAGAACCCAGAGGCGGACACATTCTACTATGTGACCCTACTAGTTGAAGCGTTGAACAAGCTCGGCAGGCTGCAGAACGCTGTAGAAACTCTGAAGCAGAGGCTGCCCGTCGAGCTGTTTGGTGTTGTTAATGAGACCATTAACGAGGTTGAACAGCGACACCCAACTTCGTTCCGTTCCGCCGTTGGGAAGCTGGATGGTGTGCAGATATACAGCGCCAGAGAGCTTCAGATGCGAGCGGATGTCATTTACGATCTCCTGTGGACGCTCTACGGCAAGTTTGAGGCCATTGGAGAAGGCCAGCGTGTCTTCCACGAGTCTATCAAGGCTCTCATCCGCCGTGAGGGCTCTGGCAATAACATTGCCCTGCTCGGCAGCTTCAAGGAGCTATGGCACCTTTACCAGAACGAGATCCGCTCCCTTTTGCACAACTACGTAACGACAGATGCCGACGTTTACCAATTTGATTCCCCTACACCGGGAGCGGGCGCCGGTGGCAAAGATGGCATGCGAGAGCACCTGTTCAAGTTTTCGGAGACCGACACCAAGTCCACGGAGGTGACTGCGGAGTTTGATGCGCTGGAGAGCATCATTCAGGCTACGGTCCCCGGTCTGACAAGTGGCTCCCGAAAACCAGGCTCCGAGAACAAGAGGAACAGGTCAACAGTGGATGATGTCGGCTCCAGGCGGAGTGCCGGTTACGGTGTGAATCGACAGGCACAGGGCTCTTACAAGTCATTGGTCGAGCCGAGCGTTTTCAACATGAGTCTTCTCCTACCGCCAACGCTCATCTTCCTGCAGCGGCTGAAGACCATTGTGCCCCCTGGTTCTGATCTCGCCACGAGCACACTCACCACATTCCTCGACAACTTCCTGGTCAATGTCTTCCAGCCACAGCTGGACGAAACGCTTGGGAAACTGTGCGACGCCGTCTTTGGCGAGGCCGACTCGTTCTTACAGGATCCCGACTGGAACCAATGCTCTCAACGGCCCATATTCAAGGGCGCTACTGCGTTCTTCCAGGTCGTCACGGCGTTTTGTCGAATGCTGGGGACCATTCCTCCGGACCAAGCGCTGAGCTCTCTCATTGTGACGCAGATGATGCGCTACTACGATCGCTGTTTCAGCTGGTTCCAATCACTCGTGACTAAGAGACACGACCAGCCTGCCGACTCGACCAATCTGCGGGCATCCGCGCGCTTTTCGGTGCAGTCTAGCGAGGTGAACGAGGTGGCGCAGAAGCTTTGGGCTTCGGAGGAGTTGGATAAAAACGCATTGATGAGGAGAGAAATACAACTTCTAATCCAGAAGACGAACAGCCAGCGGCTGGAAGCAAACGACGTGATCCAGGATCGAGACACAATCTCAGCATTGTGCCTCTTATACACCAGCATGAGGTGGCTGGCTGCGAAGATACAGGGCTTGAAGCACATAACGGCGCAAGAAACGGATTCGTCGCGGCAGCACCTCCCACGCCAGTCAAGCCAACGGTGGACGTTGAATGACCTGAGTAAGACTTCAGGGCAAAATTCAGTACAGCTTCCACTTACGGCAGAGACGGCTCAGTAAGTTACCCTCCGAGAATCCGGCAGGTTCCATATCCCCCGCTAACCGTGTTTCCTCCCTGATAGAACATTTGACACGATCGTGTCGTCCTTTGAAGAGTTGGCTGCTACAGCGCTGCTTACCTTGCACATGGAAGTGCGCTGTCGGATCATCTACTCATTGCGCAATACACTGTCGCCAGATTCGGCTCCGTATGTTCTCGAGCAGGATGTGAGAGAGCCCGACCCGCAAATCATCAGTCTGAATCAGGAGCTGGTCCTCCTGGACGAGACCATTGTGGAGTTCTTGCGAGAAAGGGAAATCGTCTTTATACGGACCGGGCTAGGCATCCTTATCAACAGCTTCCTGGTTCAAAACGCCCGCTTGGCCTCTCCCATGAACGACAAGGGATGCCACCGCATGCAGCTCAACATCCTTGTTCTCCAGCAGAATCTCAAGAACATCGAGGATGGGGTGGACCTAGCAAAGGCAACGAGTTACTTCCAGCTCTTTGAGAGGGGTCCCGAGGCGATTGTCGAGAAAGCGCGCGAGTACAAGGACAGGCACGGCATGGGGACGCTGGCGATTGATCTCAACAGCTTTTCGTATGACGAGCTCAGGGCCTTGGTGGAGCTTTGTTACAGTGAGCAGCTGGCGAATCCGGAGAGGGGTATAACGGCGGCTGCGAGGAGGCAGATGGATAATAAGTTTGCAAAGTTGAGCGAGTTTAAGTGGGAATAATGGTTTGTGCATTGAAAGGCGTACTGGGAGTTGAACGGATGATTTGAGGAAGATGAAGGCGGCTGGGGGTCATGTTTGATTGCCAGCAATAGACGAGGAAGCTTATGTGCATTGAAGTCTCAGTCATTCTTGTCGTGATGAGGAAAGATGAACGGTTTGAGAACAGGCAGGCATTCGTGTAATCACATATAGGGCGTTGGGTGATGTGCAAACATTTGTTTAGCAGACGGCGATTTCTTTGAAGCCAATCGTTGCTGAGCAAAACTATCGTTATCAAGTCATAACCGCGTTGCAATCAAGTGAGTCCTGTAAATATTACCAAAACAAAGAAAAGAAAAAGAAAAAAAAAAAAAAAAAAAAAAAAAAAAAAGACAAGGCAGCGCCGTAGAAACAACAACTTCACGTCCTCGGATGCCTCATATTCGCCAACACCCGCGCAAGCAACTCCTCCCGGGTATCGCGCTTATTCGGAAACAGGTTTCTCTATAAGTGCACCCACAAGTAGTCAGCCATCAAGAATTCGACATGAAGCTTCCTCTTCGCAAGGATGCATGATAGCTTACCGCGGCGAGCCACCTCCGCAACTCTTCCCTCGTCCATGTCTCGGGGTCTCCCGTGGGATCTGGTTGGGCGGGAAACATGTCGCCTCCGAAGATGGACCACGCCGCGGCTGCGACTACGACGCCTCCAAAGGCTTTTCAAATGATTTTCAGTACTGAATCAGTTTGTACTGTGAGATTGAGGGGGTGAATATACCGAGCAGTACGTTCTGAAGCATGTTTTAGTTATCGGAGGGTTGCTCCTTGTTGGCTCGGGGTGTGACTTACTTTGGACTTCATCGCGCTGTCTAGGGCAGTGTTGGGCATCTTGAGGATAGGGCCCGCCTAATTCTGATAAACGTCGTTGATGAGGAGGGAGAGAACCAATGGATGGACGATAGCTTGTGATGATAATATATCAACCAGCCACTTTGCAGTGATGAGATGTGTTTTCTTGGTGATCTCGCCTCATTAAAGCAAGGCAAAGCCACTTACAGCTGAAAGTGTATGACGAACGCGCACACACACGCACACCAACGCACGCTGCAGCGCCACACCATCCAGCCACACTTCCCAAACTTGTGGCTGCCCTGCTGGTTTACCTATCCCAGACAAGGCCTGGTCCGTGCGTCCCCGCCCCGCGAAGCTGCGAGCGCACAAAAAACAATTTGTCCCGAAAAAAATCCACCATATCTCTCGAATCGTAAATCTCGTACCTTTCCGTCGTCTGTCCCCCAACTCATTTCTCTCCGTCTCACCGAGCCGATCAAATACCGCCAAAATGCCCAAGGAGGTCGCTGACATCAAGAAGGTGAGGAGCATTACTCTATTACCATTGAACGAATGATGCGCCGGATTTTTGGAGGAACTGGGCATTGCTGACAGCTTCTCTTGTGACAGTTCATCGAGATCTGCCGTCGGAAGGACGCTTCCTGTATGTATAGTCGACGCAGCTAGCCGAAGGGCTGCCAACCCCCCATCCCAAATCTCTTGGGCGATATTCGAGAAGACAGTCAGCAAGATGGAACGAGAGATGGGATGAGATGAGGGATTGAGCAAAAGACGGAATTGAATTGAGGTCGACTAACGTTGGAAACTTGCAGCCGCGCGGATCAAGAAGAACAAGAAGGCCCACAACATCAAGTTCAAGGTCCGATGCCAGAAGAACCTCTACACTCTGGTGCTCAAGGACAATGACAAGGCCGAGAAGCTGAAGCAGAGCCTTCCTCCCAGTATGTCATTCTGACACTTCCTCCATTTCCCCAATTTCACCCGCCGCTGTCGAGAGAAACGACGAGAGAGAGCCACAGACGGAAAGCTGACGAACCTCCCCCTTTTACAGACCTGCAGATCGCAGAGGTCCCCAGGAAGAACTAAGGACGGGATTGCATTGGTAAAAAGAAATCGGAAAATAGGGAGCACGTCGTTTCGGTGCAATAGCAAAAAGACTGCCTAGCGCTGGTAGATCTTTTTTGCCAAAGGGGACATGTCCTATTGAGGCGATGCCGGAAAGGGTCGAATTATAGATATATTTTTCCAATGTTTGTCTTTTTCCAGCTTTGTTTGGTTTGCCATGACTGAGAGATACAAATAGTGGGAAAGCAAACAAAAAATAAGATACCTAGCATCGCAGGCGGCGTTTTCTCTGCCAACTTTGTGGTGAATCTGCCCTTCTCCCCAAAAAAACAAAAAAGGGTATTTTTTTCTCGCTCGAATGAAATTCAATCCTCGGTGCTGCGTGTACTCGAAAGAAGAGGACCGGTTACACGACATGTCTGAAGCGGCGATGGTCCTTCTTGAGGGCCAGCTTCGCCAACCCCTCCAATCGTTTCCTCGGGACATCGCCCGCCCAGAAGACGATGAGATCCTCCTTGTCTTCCTCACCGGGGGCCTTTTCAATCCTCCACCCAGCCCATATGCTCTTCTCCAGCCCCTCCTCCCGCAGCTCATCCTCCAGCGCCCGATACCTCTTCTGCATCTCCTCCCGCTGATGACCCTCGACCGTCACGCGACACACGTCAAACACGTCGCTGCTGTCCCTGTGCTGAAACGCCTCTCGCATCTGCTCCCTCGCGCCCGCGGGCTCCATGTGGAACAGCAGCACGGAGTCGCACCCCGGCGCGGCGAACTCGCTCAGGCTGCCGTTGGCCGTCCTGTTCTCGGGGCTCTGGATCCACTCGAGGTGCGCGTCGGTCGAGTCCCAGGGGGCGGTGACGAGCAGCGTCGACTGGTCCGTGGCGTCGGTGTACATGCTGCTGAGGTTGGCGCCGGGGCTGAGGTTGCACGGCTGGTCGCGGCGGACCCAGTCGTCCTGCATCTCCTGGACGGTCATGAGCGTTTCGAGGAGCTCGAGGGCGTCGTAGTTGGGGCGGAGCTTGATGATGGCGAATTCGGTGACGGGCATGGTCGGGGTCGCTGTGGTATGAATGAGGTGATGAACGATTGTCCTTTTGCTTGGTTTCAATCTGTTGACTGTTTGGATTATAGGTACGGAAAGACGCAGTTGTTACTGCGGGTGATTGATTACACCGAGGGATATCGCCCAATTAGGCCGGCCTGTGGTGACGACGACTTCCCGTATATCGTGTGGTTTGCGTAGGATTGCGGTTACCCAGAAGCCATCCCCAGGCCCCTCACACTTTACTTATAGAACAACCAAAACGCCCCGAAAGAAACATCAAGTTCAAGCCACAGAACAAAGCAGCCCACCATACAAACAACGTGACCGGTCGGAGCACGTGTCGCACCGGATCGACAGATCACGGGGAAATAGCATCTCACAAGTTAGGGATGCTGAATAGTAGTCCCTTGTGAGTCTGTGGCGGAGGGGGGGGGGGGGGGGTCGTCGTCATCGCCCCGCGCATCGCTTGCGGACGCAGAGCCACGCAGTGACAGGATGGCGGTGGCATTGGCGGGGATTCGCGCTTGGGACTTGTTCGGTTTCTGCGGTTTATCAGGGTTTTAGGCTTTTGGAGGCTTGGTCGGAAGTGTGGCGTTGGGATTGGATTTGGGGGGAGCTGGGTTGAGGGGAGGGGGAGCTGAGATAGGAGGCTTGGCAGGGACTTGGGAAGATGAGATTGGGGATCTGTCATGGTTTTGTTGCCATTGGACGGGGAGGAATGATGCTGTAATGGGGTGACTTGGGGTGAATCGAGTGCTTTGGGAGCTGTAAGTGTATGGTCTGCTCCCATGGATCGAAGAGGGCGTAATTAGAGTGCTTATAAGCCGTTCTTGAAATGACGCCCAGGAGCATAGGAATAGCCCGTGAGACCAGGTAATCAGCCCTATATAACGTTCTTGGATATTGTCAAGACCATATATGGTTATGATTGAGGAGAGATGGCTAATTGATGTGGCCGGATAGAGATGACCTACTCCATGCCCTCGTCTAAGCTGAGGCTCATAGACGCAGAACTTGTAGGTGCTAAGGGGCTTTACTTTGAGATGGATGCAATCAGGTCGGCCATGCCGACCGTTCTGGCCTTGTTCAGGTAGGCCATGGTCGTTCAGGCAGCCACAGCCGCGGAGATGGGATTCGTTTGGGCTGGACCCGAAGCCGATATCCGTACGCCGTCCTACATGATGCCGTACCTACTGGGGATTGATGAAGCGTACCTCAGGTGAATGATATGGCGATTGCCGTCCACACAAATGCAACCCTTGCTCTTCAACTCATCCTTATCGGTATCGGTTCTCTTGTCCATTCAAGTTGGTGGAGCTGATATCAAGCTGAGATGCTTGCATCATCTCAAAAAAAAAAAAAAAAAAAAAAAAAAAAAAAAAAACAGGAGCATAACAACGCCGAAACACGGCTGAGATCCTGCCGCACAGCAGGCCAATACGAATACGGAGCGGCATCCCGCATCCAACCGCTGGCAACCCGAACCCACACCCAAAAAGGGCTCTAGCAAGCAAAGCTGGTGCGAAACCCGCCAATTGGTTCCAGCAAATGGGCGTCCGCCCAACTGGTAATGGATTTCTTCCAATTGGCGCTTCCTCATTCCTTGTGCGCAACCCACCAGTCACCCCCAATGTTTGCTGCTCCAATACCCGCATGTACAAAGCTGGCTGAGATGTACATAGGTAGCTTTGGGCCTAGTCGCGGCCGGCTAATGCAGGCTCGCGGTTTGCGGCATCGTGGCAGCAACAGAGACGGACAGAACGAGACCTCGTACGCGCATTCGTGTAAGAGCCCAGTTTGCGAGAGGTGTACTCACGTGTACTGCAGCGCAGACTTGACAGGCTTCTCCTCACGCTGGGCACCTCATTATCACCTGCTCAGATAAGCCAGTATATAGGTACATAGTATATCACTCGTGCAGGTCGCTTGGCTGTCAATTGGGGACAGCTGCTTATGAGTTAGAACGGCTCTGGACAGATTGTGGGCGAGACCGACATCAAAGAACCCACCATCCAACTCACAAGTACCAAGTGCGCAGGGTCTTTCTTCTTGCACTCATCTGGTAAGGCTGGGCCGCGCTAGCTCCCGCTTGCTGAGCAGCACCGGCGCTTTCCGCACTGTACTCGGTACATCTCCATCACATCCCACGATTGCTCCAACGTTGGACAAAGCCTCTCCTCTATCGCCCGCCTCCTTTCTCCAACCACGAACCTCGAGCTGTTGGCAGCTGTCCAGATCACTTGTCGCGCCACTTTTGCACACAATCTGTACGACGACTGCTCCTGCGCGACAGAGGACAGATACGCCCAGACCCCAGCATTCTGCTCCCCCTGGCCGCTATCCTTGCCAAACCTCAAAAACGACCCCTCTGCCCCTCGTGTCGTGGGCAGTTTGCCGGATCACCACTCGAGATACAGATTATTCATCTCCTCAACGGCTGAAGAAAGGAGCTCAGATGTCTGAAGGCACAGACACCCCCAGTGTCTCCTTTGAAGAGACCAAGCCGGCCGTCAATGGCGGTGGAGCGTCTCTGCTTGGGCACCAGCGCAACCTGTCGCTTCGTCGACCGTCCGCTCCCATGGCGCCGGCCTTTATGGTGTCTGCGCCGGGCAAGGTGATTGTCTTTGGAGAGCACTCGGTTGTCTATGGAAAGGTGCGTGTTCCTCATATCGAGATCTGGTCGTTCAATGGCTGACTGATCTCTCCTTTATTTGTCTTATTCAGGCCGCCATTGCTGCTGCCATCTCCCTACGATCTTACCTCCACGTCACAACGCTGTCGAAGTCGAAACACACCGTATCGCTTCGATTCCCCGACATCGACCTCACACATACCTGGGATATTGATAGTCTCCCATGGGCAGCGTTCCACCATCCAGACAAGAAGAAGTCGTACTACTCGTTGGTCACGTCGCTCGACGAGGAGCTGCTGGCCGCCCTGCAGCCACACATCGACGAGGTCTCCGCGGACAGACCTGAAGATATTCGAAAAGTCCACCGCAGCTCCGCCACCGCATTTCTCTACCTCTTCCTGTCCCTGGGATCGCCGCGCTTCCCAGGATGCCTCTACACCCTGCGCTCCACGATCCCCATTTCCGCTGGCCTGGGCAGCAGCGCTTCTATATCTGTCTGCTTAGCCGCCTCCCTCCTTCTCCAACTGCGCACGCTCTCTGGTCCCCACCCGGATCAGCCTTCGGAAGAGGCTCGCCTCCAGGTCGAGCGTATCAACCGCTGGGCCTTTGTGTCCGAGATGTGCATTCACGGAAACCCTTCGGGAGTCGACAACACAGTTGCCACACAGGGCAAGGCTGTGGTGTTCCAGCGGACAGACTACAGCAAGCCTCCGTCAGTCCGCCCGCTGTGGGACTTCCCCGAGCTGCCTCTACTTCTCGTGGACACAAAACAGGCCAAGTCCACGGCGCACGAAGTGGCCAAGGTTGGCAAGCTGAACAAGACACACCCCAAACTCGTCGGCACGATTCTCGACGCCATGCACAACGTTACCGATGCCGCCTCGGAGCTTATCGAAGACAAGAGCTTCGATCCCAAGGACGAGGAGAGCCTGCGCAAGGTCGGCGAGCTGATGACGATCAACCACGGCCTACTGAACTCCCTGGGCGTGTCTCACCCTAGACTGGAAAGAGTCCGTGAACTCGTTGATCACGAGGGTATCGGATGGACCAAGCTTACGGGCGCTGGCGGCGGCGGCTGCTCCATTACCCTGTTGAGGCCAAACGTGCCAAAGGAGAAACTCGACAAACTGGACGGGCAGTTCGAGGCTGAAGGGTATCAAAAGTTTAGCACCACTCTCGGCGGCGACGGTGTCGGCGTGCTGTGGCCGGCCGTACTGAAGAACGGGCTTCACGAAGACGAAGACGGCATGGAGATTGATGTGGACTTGTTTCTCAACGCACAGGGGACCGAGGGTGTAGAACGGCTCGTCGGCGTCCACGGCGACGGCGGCGAGAGAGAAGGCTGGAAGTTCTGGCGAGTGGAAAGCGAGCACTAGGCAGACGGAGTGAGCGTCAAATCCCCCGTTGAGCCTCTGTGAAGATGAACCAAGGCGAGGAGGTAGACAATATTAGTGAGTCTGGCGTTAGGAATCAATGGCGACAGGGGCATCATCATGGCATGCGATTTTGGGCATTCGGAGCGACAGGAAGGGGGGAAGGGAGTTTTAGCATCGACTTCTACTTCTACGCATGAGCACTTGGTCGCTTGCTAGGCGTTTAAGGAACCGTTTTCGCTTTATGACATGATCAGCCTAATAATGAAATCATTGCTAATAAGCACTCAGAATAGAATGTGACAAATTTGGTGGACATCCTTACATCTAAAGAAAGCAGCCATACATATACACAAGGGTTACAGCAAGGTCAGATATGCCACGCTTATGCTCCTCTACTTCAGCTCTGCCAAACGGTACTTCCAGTATCCCTCTCGCACAGGATCCCACTTGTCCGACAGCCGCTGCAGACACAGCCTGGCCTTTTCCACGTCTCCCTGCTTGTGGTACACTTCAGACATGAGGTCCAAGGCATGCGAGCTCCTGACGCTCTCTCCTTCGCCTCCCAGGTCCGTGAAGAACTGCGACGCAAACTCGCTCACCGTCCCGAGGCCGCGCCCGCCCTTTACCAGCACGCCGCGCAGGTAATGCCACGCAGACTGGTTCTGCGGCGCAAGCAGAATCTTGTCCTTTGCGTACTGCGTCTCCCTGTCGATGATGGCGTCGGGGACCTTGGGATCGTGCTCGGTGGGCGCCGAGCCCGGCGTCGAGACGGACGGGTCCGAGAAGACGATGAAGAAGCGATGCGACCAGGCGGAATTGTTGCGCAAGTCATCTTCAATCATGCTCTGCGTGGTGGCGAGCTCAAAGGGGCTCCAGTAGCCCAGCTTCGTGACGAGATACTGCCTGTACGACCAGACGTGGTAGTTCTTGGTGTCCTCGGCGAGGATCCGGGAGATGAAGTCTGTCTCGGACTTTGCAAACTGCTTGGCGGCGTCGGGGTCGGCGGCGAGCGTCGCGGCGAAGTGGTGGTCGAGGAGGAGCTGGCGGTGGTGCCAGATCTGGTAGTTCTTGAGGTTGTCGAGGGCGACGCCGTTGAGCCACTGGATCTCGTCGAGGACGGGGAGCCCGAGGGCGGAGACGATCTTGAAGCGGTACAGCCAGACGGTGTAGTGGGCTGGGTTCATGGCGATGACGCGCTCGGTGAGGCGTAGGCAGCGGGGGGAGTATTCCTCTGCGGCCATGACGGCGCGGAGGTACGATACGGCTGGTTGAAGTCAGTCAGGACAGCCCCTCTCACTTTGGTCAATATAGCCCTTCAGGAAGATCGTTGCATACCCTCGGCGTATTCATCTGGATAGGCAATCCTGGCCAGCGCATCTTCGGGCTCCGTCTGCGGAATGGGCGCGACATCGTCCCACTCGGGATCACTCGCCAGCGGCCCCGGAATCTCTCCGTACAGCTCCCTCTTGAGCTCCGCCATCTCTTTCCGCCTCTTCTTCTCCTCGTCGAGTTCCTCCGGTGAAATCTCGCCGCCTTCGCCCCGGGCAGCAGCAGCCTCTCTCCTGGCCAGGAACTGGCGGTGCAGCACGTCGAGCGCCGTCAGCCTCGCCTGCGACAGCGTCCGCTTCTTGAGCTCGTCGAGGCGGTACGTGCCAATGTCGCGGCCGTGCTTGTCCTCGCCCCAGCGGTAGCCGTTCTTGAGCCGGCGGCAGGGCAGGCCTTCCTTGGCGACGTGCTTCCAGTACTCGCGGTCCGTCTTGTTGGACAGCGACACGAGGCGGTTGGCCACGGGGAGGATCAGGTTCGCGTGCGCGTACGTCTTCTTCTCGGCGGGCGTCAGGCCTGGGAAGCCGACTTCTTCGAAGCGCTTCTGGACGGGGTTCGTCTGGTAGAAGCGCTGCTTGGACCGCTCGCCCACTGTCTCGGGGGTTGCTTCGGGGGCAGCTGCAGAAGAAAGACGGAGGAAGTTAGATGGGTTTGATTTCTTTTTCGTTTTTTTTTTTTTTTTTTTTTCCCCTTTTTATGCAGCAGATTGATGGATCAATACCTTTGGAATCGGAGGTGGCAGCCTTTGCAGCGGCCTTGGCCTTGGGTGGCATGTTGGATGCTGGAGGTGCGAATGGCGGGGCTTTTTGGGGGCTGTTGGAGAAGCTTGGGAAATATTGAAGCTTGGAGGTCCCGTCTGCCACCAACAGGCTGGAGTCTTCCCCGCGATTGGCTTAGGCTGGCTAATGCTTTTGAGAACAATGGGAACAACAATGAGATGCACGAGGCGCTCGACTTTGCATTTATTTGGCGCTGTTTACATTGTGGATTGACATTGAACTGGACCTTCTGATCTACCTGTATGGGTTTTCTTTGCGCTGTGAATTTCCACTGCCGCATTCCATCTTGGCTCAGAGCAGCCAAGGGGTGAATATCATGAGACGGTCTTCACAATGCTTGCTCAAACCTCTAAAGTACCAAAATCTCCACCTTGGGTGCAACAAGCTTGTACTGTCGATTCAACCGGCTGTCGTATTCTCATATTGCCCAACCCTCAAAACGGCGGCTGCATACAGACTGCAAGGCCCAATATATCGGACTGATCCGTTCTTGGGTGTCGAGCTGCCAGGGGTTGCTCTGGAGAATCGCGCTTGAAAATGTAGCTTCACCTGAAAGATACCTTGATACCTTCATCCGATTACTTGCTGAATCGTTATTTGTCGTCTGCATTGGTGTATAGGGTATCATATGGCTTGTAGTAGTATATAGAATGTGTCATCACAGAGCGCGGAAATTTTGCGACATGATGAGCCACCTCTTCAGCCCCCTCGCCGGATTCCTCGCCATGGCATCCCAGTTGGGCACCAGCACAAACGTCTCGTTGAACATCTTCTGCGGCGCGTCCCGGCCCTTGCCGAACCGGACCTTGCCCATGGTGGTGACGACGATGCTCATCTTCCGCCCGCTCTTCTCGTTCTTCTCGCTCTCGTAGACATTCTCGGGGGCGCCATACTGGAACGAAGGGTTGATGATGTGGGCGTCGAGCGATTCGATCTCGTACAGCACGTTCTCGCCCTGGGTTTCGAGGAGCTTGGAGTACTCGGCCGGCGTGGGGACGACGGAGCCGTTGATGGAGATGTCGGCTGGGATGCTGTAGCGGTTTGAGGAGTTGATGTAGAAGGTGTCGAGCTTGGCGCGGCTGTTGATGGCCTGGTAATAGCTGCTCGCAAAGTTTTCGGCAGCTGTTTCGCGTCAAGTTAGCGACTGAAGCCCGGGGTAATATTAGTAGATGCTGAGATGACGCGCCTTCGCTGGAAGCCCTGACTTCCGTGTCCGCGTCTGGCAGTGTCATGATGCCTCTGTCCCTGGCAGCATCGGTGCCGTTTCTAATTGCACTGTTGATGCTACTCTTCAAGTTCTGCTGGAAAAGGTGGCAGAGAGCAGCAGGTGGTCCTCGTCCTCGAAGATCGAAGAGAAAAGTTGCCCTTTTCATCCCATGACGTGCAGAATGCCCCGCATATCATACAGTTATCGCCAGATCCAATTCGTACTATCAGCACTGTATCATGCATTTCTCATGATCCCATCTCCAGATCTCACTCCGACTCAACGCTCCTCACAAACGATGCTCTCACTCAGACCGCGGGCCCTTTCCGGGCTGCGGCAAGCTCAGCCACGGCTGGCCTCGCCGTCCGGCTGGATATGCCCCGGCTGCAGAACGGGCTTCGCTGCTGTGCGACGCTGGAACAGCTCCCAGAGGCCTGCGGGGTCCGGCGAGAAGCCGTATTATATCACGACACCCATCTTCTATGTCAATGCTGGTAAATATCTCCTGTCTTTAGTGTTCCTTTTGACGGGGGGGCTAACACTTGGTCCCAAAAGCTCCCCACATTGGCCATCTTTACACCATGGTCCTGGCGGACGTGATCAAACGATGGCAGCAGATCAAGGGCAAGGAAGTCTACTTGTGTACGGGGACGGATGAGCACGGCATGAAGATCCAGAGAGCTGCCAGCAAGCACGGAATGGAGCCGAAAGAATTCTGTGACGGCAACTCGATCAAGTTTCGAGAACTGGCGGCTGCGGCCAACATCTCAAACGACTTCTTCATCCGGACCACTGACCAGGAGCACAAGGACGCGGTATCGCAGTTCTGGTTGCATCTCAAACATGCGACGCCTGAGAGCCTGGGGCTGTATAAAGGCGTCCACGAGGGGTGGTACTGTGTTAGTGATGAGTGCTTCTATCCTGAGGATCTGGTACGGCCCAGCATCGCGCCCCAAACGGGAAGGAAGATCATGGTCAACACTGAGACGGAGAACGAAGTGGAGTGGATCAAGGAAGAGACCTGGTTCTTTCCGTTGACGAAATACAAGGATGCCTTGCTCAAGCTCTACGATGAAAACCCTGGGTGGATCAAGCCGGCTCATCGAATGGCAGAAGCGAGAAATTGGATCGAGAACCATCTCGAGGATTTGTCCGTCACCAGGCCCGCCTCCAGGCTTAGCTGGGGCATACCGGATCCCGGGGATTCCAACCAGACCATCTACGTCTGGGTTGACGCTCTTATAAACTACATTACCAAGGCTGGGTACGGAAGCAAGTGGCACTCGGCAAAGGACGACATGGGCATATGGCCGGCCGATCTCCAGGTCATTGGAAAGGATATCCTGCGTTTCCACACAATCTACTGGCCAGCCCTGCTCATTGCCTTGGGCCTACCTGTTTCAAAAGGGTTCCTCTGTCACAACCACTGGACCATGTCCAACCGCAAAATGTCAAAGTCACTGGGCAACGTCGTCAACCCCTTTTTTGCCGTTCAGCGATGGGGCATTGACCCCCTGCGGTATTTCCTCATGCGCAATGCCAGTCTGAACAAGGATATGAGTTACTCCAACCAGCAGATCGGTGCCGTCTACGTGAAAGAGCTGCAGGCAAACATTGGCAATCTCTTTTACAGAATTGCAAAGCCGAAGGCGTCCGTCAGATGGTCGACTCTCGAAGCCGTGGCCGCTTATCGCGATGGGAACTTCAATGCCTGGGCCGAGAACAATGCTCCCAGCGATGTTGATGCTACTTACTTTAGCTTGGAAGGCCACTTGGCTGAGAAGCCTGTGGCCATTTGCCGAGAAATGGACGACTACAACACGAGTGGCGCGATACGGGAGATTTTCGAGCTGCTGAGAGAGGTATGAACCTGCGATGACTCAGTCCCCTTTTATCAGCACCAGAAACTAACTCGCCGATGCATCAGACGAACCGCTACGTTACAGATGCCAAGCCCTGGGACATAGTCAAGCGTCAAGGTGCAGAATCCCGCACACTGCTCAATTGGGTCGTCTTCAACTGCGCAGAAGCCCTGCGTATCGCCGGCATCCTACTTCAGCCCATCATGCCCACCAAGGCATCGGAACTGCTGGATGCCTTGGGTGTCCGGTCTGATAGGCGCACCGTTGAGTTTGCAGCCAAGGGCAAGGATGCTGATTACGGCACCGAGTCCAAGCCAGTTGAGCCAGCGCCCCGAATGAGCAAATGGGACACCTTGTTTCCACCGACACCGAGTGCAGAGCTGTCGGACGATGAGCTGACGGAACACCTGAGGGTGGCTCTGCTGGATAAGACCAGGAATAAGATGAACCAGATGGCGGAGCTGCTGGCCATGGAGGCGCGGATGGGCGAGGAGGCAGTTGCCCAGTTTCTGGCAGATGTTCATGCAGCCAAGACTTCAGGCCAGTAGATAATGGGCATGGAGTTTGTAGGAGCTTTGAGATGCGCAGCGTGCGTAGGCGTTGTAGGATATATGTACGATACGGAATGAACGGAATAAGGGGGCCAGTTCGAACGAGGTCGCCGCTTAGAAGCATGTCATTGGAAAGCATGATGATGGATGAAACTTCAATCTTATCAAGTGAAGAATGTCCAGGTCTGTATGCGGCCAAAAAGGATAGATTTTGTTGTGAAAAGATGGTTGACAGCAACGCGTTGAAGTTCGAGCTCTTCACTTTTAGTTGGGCAAATGCGCTTAGCCCACCAACACCCATTTTCCCTCCTACAACTCAGCGCCCTCAACATATAAGCTCCCCCTTTGCGAAGAATAAAAGCTTCAAAATGAAAGTCAACGAGAATATTGGTATGAATAACCACTTCTAAATCTTTATTCTGATTGCTAACCTACGGGCAGCCATCTCAACGAGCAGAGTTTTACTGGTGCCCTACGAAGCCCACCATGTGCTCACCTACCACGACTGGATGCAAGATCCGGTATTACCTCCTTCAAAAAAACACCGTCCCCTTCCTCTCTCTCTCCCGGACGTAATTGAGTGCTAACATGTGAAAAAAAAATAAAACAGGCCATACAAGAAGCAACTGCTTCAGAGCCAATGACGCTGGAGGAAGAATACGAGAACCAGCTGTCGTGGCGGACGTCGCATGATAAATTGACGTTTATCGTGTGCGAGCCGTTGAGCGGGAAGAAACAGAGCGTTACGGCTCGGGGGGATGATTCGCCGGACAAGATGAGAGGCGACATTAATTTCTTCCTATATCTGGATGATGACGAGGATGACGATGAGGAAGGTGCCGGATCGAGGGAGAGGAATACGATACGACTGAGAGGTGAAGTAGACGTTATGATAGCGAAAACGCAGCACCGCGGAAAGGGGTTTGGAGAAGCCGCAGTGCGGTCGGTGCTGGGATATCTACGGCGGCACTTGTCAAGCATACTCAAAGAGTATGCAAAGGGGGAGGGTCTGGAGGAGGGAAAGGTGCAGCTGGTTGGGTTGATGGCCAAGATTAAGGAGGACAATACGGGGAGTAGAGCGCTGTTCAGGAAGCTGGGTTTCAAGCAGGAGGGGGAGGCGAATTATTTTGGAGAGGTGAAGATGGTGATGGATTGGGAGGGGAGTGGGATTGAGGGGATGGTGGAGGGATTGGAGTATCGGGAGTTGAAGTATGTGGTGTGACTTTTTGATATAGATCTCTCGATACCTTTTGGTGGTGATGGTAGGATGGAGCATTAGAGGAAGTAGAGGGTGAGTGTTGCTACATCGTCTTGCTTCTCTATTCATACAGCCCGCATTCTCACTTTTAGACTCAAATATTACATGAAGACACTCGCATTCGCGCATAACAATAGTTTTCAATCTTCTACGACATCAAGCCTTGGTTGAGCCATTTTGTATGAATTTTAGAGACGGCCTCTCGATCCTCTATTATTCGCAGCTTCACACAGTACAAGTTCCCTCGTGCCCCCACAACTCACCACTCCAACCAATCCGAAGCCCCCAAAAATTCAACACCAAGAACAATCGCTCGACTTCTCAACTCCCAACCTCCAACATCACCACCAATCCACGCCCAGCATCCTCCTCCCAAACAGCGCACGACAGCAATCAGAACAATTGCACTCTCCCATCTTTCGTCGCCCGCAATGAACTCCATCGTCCGCCTCGCGCGGCCCCTCCTCGCCCCGCGCATCCTGCCCCTCTCCCAACGGTATAAAACACCATCCATTCTCCCTCCCTCCCCCCAAAATCGCAATCACAAAAACTAACAATTCTCTCTTCTCGCCCGCGCAGGACATATACGTGCCTCTCCCCCCTCCGCCCAACCCTAACGTCGACCTTCCGACCAACCACTACCACCTTCACACCCTCCCCCACAACAACAACATCATCATCATCAACACCATCAGAAGCTGCCTCAGCAGACGTCGTCCCCGCAGCGGCAGTCTCCGCGCATCCCGCCCTGCAAGGACTGCAGCTGCGCTTCGGGCCCCGAAACACCATGAACGGCCACACGAGGCTCGTGCAGAAGCGGAGACACGGCTGGCTCAAGAGGACGCGGAGTAAGACTGGGAGGAGGATCTTGCAGAGGAGGAAGCTTAAGGGGAGGAGGCATGTTGCGTGGTAGAGGGGGGCGCAAGGGAGATTATCTGTGCTTGCTCGGGTTGAATGGGTGAGGAATACATGTGGAGGAGATTATCGTGGATGAAGAGAAAAGACGCAAAGTTATCTTATGTGTGGGGTTTGGGGTGTATATCAAGGGCAATCAGCATCTATTACCTAGATATAGAGGCCTGTTGCAGTGTACTATTATTTGTCGAAAAGACTCTTCATCCCGACAGTTGGAAGCAATCAAGTCGAACACACAAAAAAAAAAAGGAAGAAGAAGCTGGTCATATATCAAGGCATACGCTCTACCAAGCAAATCAAACATCTACACCGGCCCAACAACAACACCCGTCTCGCACTCCAAAGTATCCGTATGACACACAATACTCAACGAGTCACTGGCATCCCCAATCCATACCTTGTACCCTCCATCAACCGCAGGAACCTTCCAATCCTGCGCCACCACGTCCCACACACTGACGTCCTTGCGTGTAAGCGTCAGTGTCACTGTCGTCGTCTCCCCCGGCTTCAGCTCCTTCGTCTTTTCAAAGTCACGGAGCTGGATGATTGGCGTATCGTAGTCGATGCCATCGGGAAACTGGAGATATGCCTGCACAGATGCCTTGCCAGCATACTCATCGCCCGTGTTCTGCACGGTCACCGTGAGGCTGTACGCAACGTCCCAGAGCGCGGGATTGCCTCCCTCGCCGCCGCCAGCGCGAGCGCCGGGCTTCTGGGTGGTGGAATATCCGTCGGGGTACGGATACTTGCCCGTCTTGCCGTCCGAAATGGCCTTGTTGGCATCGCCCTGCGACAGCCAGGAGTAGATGTAGCGCGGGATCGAGTTGAAGCCTGACGGCGCGACGGCTTCGCTCGCAGATGGGATGGATTGCGCAAAGTTGGGGGCTGAGCCCTTGGCAGGGCGAGCCGGAGGGTAGGTGCTCAGCTTGGTGACGCTTTTGATTGATGCTGCCTCGAAGGTGAAGTTTGTGTAACTCAGGCCGTGGCCAAAGGCGTAGCGAGGCTTGGTCCTGTTCTTGTTGAGCCAGCGGTAGTCGATGTACAGACCCTCCGTATATGTGTCTTGGGGCTGGTTGAGGAACTCCGAGTCAATGAGCGTGGTGACGCTACTGGGGAGGTCGTCCTCCTTCTTGGTGATGGTGTAAGGCAAGTGTCCGCACGGCGAGGCGTGTCCGAAGAGGACGTTTGTAAGCGACTTTCCAGCTTCCTGGCCGGGCAGATGTGCAACGAGCACAGCCTTGACGGATGGCAGATCGATCCACTCCTCGAGAATCAGGGGGCCGACGGTATGCATCACGACAATGACGTTGCTGAACTTGCTCGCGGCGTCTTGCACAAGCTTATCGCCGTTGTGCCATGCGTATAAGCCTGATTTGTCGCGGTCGCCGTGATTGCCTTCCACGGTGTACGTGTTCTCGCCGGCGTCCGAGTTGATGAAGACGATGGCGACGTCGCCGGCTGATACTTCCCCGACAGAGGGGAACTTGTCTGTGTTGTAAAAGGTGACATTGTCGGCCTCTGCAGTAATAGCTGAGATGGGGTCATCCAAATAGGGGTAATCCACGGTCCCAGACCCCCATCCTTGGCCCAGAGTCCCCTCGTTACAGTTGCGATCTGTGCATGAGTTGATGCCCTTTGGGTTCTTCTGCGCGTCAGTGCCAAAAACCTGGAGGTGCTGCGAAGGCGATAGAGGAAGAATGCCACCGTCGTTCTTCAACAAGGTGATGGCCTCCTGAGAAATCTGGCGAGCAATCACGTCATGATCGGCTCGCACCGGGACATACTCGTTCGTGATTCCAAATGGCGAAAGTGGCAACGCAGCAGGATACAGCGGGTTGAATGCAGCGCGGGAGTTGGTGTCGAAATTCGTCGCAGGGAATCCCTTGTCCTGGCCCATCTTGTACCATGCAGCCGCTATACGGGTAGCGGCATCGTTGATGCGGTCCATGGGAACGGAACCGTTGAGAGCGGACCGAGTGAGCTCGTACATCCAGTACGAGCCGCCGAAGAAGGGGACCTGAACGTCGCCAGGCATGTCCATATCCAGGCCGGCAATGGCAGAAGCGACACCGGACATGTGAGCGAGCCAATCAGTCATGATGAAGCCTTGAAAGCCCATTTCATCCTTGAGGAGGGCATTCATGAGATAGGGGTGTTGAGAGCACGCAGTACCGTTCACCTGGTCGACGAAGGAAAGCAATTAGTTCTCGGTCTCTTTGGGCGATTGTGCCACTCGTCTCGGCTTCACTTACAGCATTGTAAGCCATCATGACGGCGCCGACACCCGCTCGAATGCCCTCAGCGAATGGCCAGGCATAGACTTCATGCAGCGTCCTATCGTCTTTTTACCCACCAACCAGGGTTAGCATCTCGCCTTTCTCCGTTAGTTTCAACGACACCAGGACCACCCACCAATGTTCGAGCTGTATGCATATTGAAAGGGGTTGTACATGCGGTACATCTCCTGCTCGTTGCCGAGAAAGTGCTTGATAGTCGCAATGACTCCCTGCTCCTGAACGCCCTTGATCGTCTCTCTCGCTCCGACCGCTTGCAGCACAGGATCAGCCCCGAAGCCCTCCCAGTTGCGGCCGCCCTTTGGCTTGCGGCCTATCGGTCCAACCGTTGGCCCCAGCCAGACATTGACGCCCTTGCCGCGGTTCTCCTTTCCAATGGCCACACCGCGCTGATACATGAGCGCCTTGTCGAAGGTTGCGCCGACGGTGATTCCGTCAGGGAAAGCCGTTACATTGTCCGCATGCCGGACTCCCGCAGGGCTGTCGTTGAGACACAGTTGGGGAAAGGAGACTCGAAACGCGGAGCCCGTGTTCCCGGCACATCGCCTTGATCGGAGTTAGCTTTCATCTCAACCCAGGTGCTCATCCCAACATGTGGAGTATAGGACAAGTTGTTCGTGTTTTGACCAAGTCCTCTCATCACTTGTAGAAGCTTCAGTCTGTCCTTTTGCAAGACTCCAGATGAACTCACCCTGTTCTCACTAGTCAGCACACAATTTCTCGCTCATCCACAGTCTAGAACTGCCTTTAATCTTGAACGAGACAACACTCACCCATGTAGATGCCAGTTCCAGCAGTGATATTCGTCTTCTCTGCCAGAGTCATAGAGTCGACCAGATCCTTGGCCTTGGTATAACTCTCTCGCCAATCGTCCACCCATCCACCGTACGGCGCAGGATAATACGGCGGCACATAGTAGCCATCCGGAACCCAGGTCAGGGCCGCGGCTGCTGCGGCTGCTGCTGTCTGCGCATTTGCCGATGCAGCAGTAGGTCCGGCACTCCCCAGTGCGATCAAGCCGGACAAGACACACGTCACAGTGGACAACTTGACGCTGTCGGAAAACGTGGTCATGATGCCAATTGCCCAGAAGATAAACAACAGACAACAGAGCGTGGCTGATGCGTATATAGAGACTCTAGAAGCGGGCACCCCTGGTCTCGCGTGCTCAAAAGGAGCATGGTAGTACTTTGCAGACAAAGGTCAGCTTTGCTTCCAACTGGACGGGACGAACGATGGAGACGACGTCGAGTATTTTACCTTTAACCGCTTCCCCATCTTGGTGAACCCTGTTGAGGCGTGGTGCCCAAGGGAGCAGGAATCCATGCATGAGAACCACACCCGCCAGTCTCGTGTTCGCGGTGAGACATCTGTGACCCCCCTCCTGCTGGCCCAGCCCAGTCCCAAGGGCGAGGGCCGTGGCAATGAGACTGACCCATTTTCCGGTTGATTTTCTTGCTTCTCTTCGTAGGCCGATACTGCCTTTGTCTGTGCTTCACGCCCACAGTGGCATCTTGGACGGCAGTCAATCACTACTCCATCCGTACTGTGCATTGTATCGTCCCAAAGACGAGCATTATACTAGCAAGAACGCGTAGACACTCGGACAGCAGAGAGGCCCCGTTGGAGAAGTGCAGAACCAACAAGGCCAATCAGGCGCAAGCATCCCCTCTCTTCTGTCCCATTCTTCGCCTGCTCTTCTCTCCATTTCACCCAGCCAAGAGCTGAATGCTTGAAATGTGGTTGCACCTGCACCATGTCCTGCCCGCATAAGCTACTGTACTCGTGGCATCGCCATGAAGGCCATGAAGTCAGACGACGATCCCACGTCACCGCCTCCAGCTCGCAGATGCACGAATTGGCCGCCAGTCCAGAATCGGGAACGTCACCATTGCGCTTTCAGGCTCGCTCATTCAGGCATCAAGCGTCGGCCTCGGTGCAATGTCTCGAAAAGGCCACTGGCGGTGGAGCGGCGCCTTGGTTTTCTCGTGCTGTCCAAGCGTATTGACCGTACGGTTTAGTGGCGGGGATATCCGGCATGGCTGCGACAATGGCAGCGAGCATCAACAATAGCAGAACAGGCCGGGACCAGGTTGCAGGGGGTCGAGAACGCGATGGTCTATGTACTGTAGAGAAGCAGATCGATGGCGTAGCGTGGCGGAGACACAGGCATCCCGTGGAGCAGCAGCCGCAGTATGATGTGATGTTGAAAGCTCAACTGCCTTTCGAGGCTCGTTGGACACATTCGCAGCCTGACCGATCTGGAGGAATCCCGAGGAATATTGGACAACTTCAAGAGACAAGAGGCGGCTGGCGCTCGGCTCGAGTCAATCGATCTAGAACTCTTCTGGTCAGGTCGAGGACGATGGACTTTCGCTAGCGCCCTGCATGGCCATGTGCATGTTGTGCAAGTCGTAATCGTTTGCTTGAGCCGAGCAAGAGGAAGAAGATGGTGGGTGCCATCAAATGCAGATACATTGACGCCAATGTAACAATGGAAGGCCTCGCGTGATGCCTTTACTCTGGTGGCTGCTGGCTGTTGATTCTCTGCAACTCGTAGCCGTGGTATCTGTCGTAATCCGATAGTTCGTGTCGACTGGGGGGCACTTGCGTCTCACCACCGGAGAAGAAGCGATGTGTGATGAGAAACGGATGCTTCTGACGATGTGCTGGAGATGGGAGGCGTAACAAGGATAATCCGGCAGTATGTGCATTTGTACTTCGTACATCGTCTTGACCATGTAATCTGTACTCGCAGCCTGGAGTCGTACAGCCAAGCCTACCCTGCAAAGAGACTGGACAATGCCCGCAATTGAGTCTCTAGATACAGACTTGGCCATTGGTAGACCAGAGCTTGATGAACACGTATGGATAGGTGTTTGATTCCTTGCTGGTGTGTGGAAACTGGTCGACTACCTTGCCGTGATGACATGTAGAATGCGTCTTCACAGTGGTCCTGGTTCGTCCGGCTATTGCTTCTGCAGCACGACGGCGGCAATCGCACTCCAATCCGTCTCAATCGCCGCAGCTAAACTGCATACTCGTGTTTATGGCATTCCTTCTAAGACTGTGAGTGGCTAGGGGACTATCTCTTGATGCTTGTGGAGTTAAGCTGCCTCTCTGACTGCTGATTGAGGAGTCACTGCAACAACAGAAACACCTCTTGCGAGCTGCCAATTTGGAGACATTGCCCGAGATGAGCTGGTCGTTATCTTCAGCTGCCGAATGGGCCTGGATACAATGAACTCCAAAAGGGATTTTTTTGGAAAGCCAACGCCCTGGACAAGATAAAGAGAGCGAGAAAGTGAGTAGGGAATGAGGCCAAAGGAGAAACCATGTAGCAAGCCGTTCGCCAGCTTCATGTTGTTTGCAGCCACAACATCTGTATCTATCCCACGTAATCAAAACGTAAGCCGAGTAGATATATTTTCAGACCATCTGCAACCCTTTGACTGGTAGTGAAAAAGATATTTGAAAAGAAGGGAGGCAGGAAACATCTTAACCAATTCCGCCTGAAATGGATATATAAGTCGATCGACAATCGCCGCTCCACCCGCAACCCTCAGCAGAAATCCTTCCCGTTTGCCGATCGAGCCGGCAATACCACCTGCTAGCAATGACATGTCCGCTGAAGATCAGTAAGATAGCGAGAAAAAAAAAAAAAGAGACAGAATTCGGCCGAGAAACAGATTTGATGTTTGAGACAGCACGACGGAGACGAAGTGAGCAATGTTGTGCGTCGTATCGAAGCGAGGAGCTGACTTACACGGACATTCTCCTCAACGCCTCCGTGATGGGTCTATCCATAACCACGCCTCCATTTCTTGTCGCCGCATACTGTTATCGGAATCATACGACTTTGCACGGCCTTGATGTCCTCCGTCGCTTCGTGCCATCGCCTTGAACATGAAACCATGCACAATGATCCGAGTCTGGCAGGTCGACCTGGTTGGCCACCGAAAGCAACGCCATCTCCTCCGTCCCCTGTCAACCTTCAACCTGTCAGATGCTAGATCCCTGAGCACATCCCCCACGCCCGTCAATTATGTAAGATGGTTCTTTCCAACCTATAGGCGCTTTGAACATCCGCCTCTATTGACCTTTTGCCAGAAGTGAAAGTACGTTTGTTAAGAAGCAATTTCCAAGCCACCAATCGCCTTTTATAAACGCCTTTCGAGTTTCCTACTCGGCAGCAATCTCCTCCTCTCCTCTACACAATTTCCCGGGAATCACCCCAGTGCAGTCAATCGGATAGTTTCTAACAGCCATCCCGCATAGACAAGCCTATCCAGTTTCTAATTTGGGGTTTCGGCTCCGCTGCCCGCGTTTCTTCCTGAGTCGCATTCATGCAACAAATGCGCGTCTAAGCCACCCACACGCAAGAACAGGAAGAAACACCACGGGGAGCCCTCACACATGAAGCAGGCGGGGTTGAATGATAACAAGACACAAGTGAGACGCTTGCTTCCTGAAGCGTCCGAAGACGCATGTTGCCTAGTGGTATAGTATGGGACGGTAGAGAGGTAGGCCGGTTCAATGTTGCATCAAGGGGCAGACGGACTGTCCGAGTCTGTGTGCTGTCTCACATCGCAATGCAGAAACTCGTTGCCCAAGCTTTATATATAATGGTAGACAGATGCACAGCAAATCCGAGATTCGGTGATGTTTTCCTGGAGATATTGTACACGGTCCTGGTGGCGTTACTTACTGTTCCTTTCGCTTCTCTTGTGAGTCTGTGTATAGTTCAGCTTGATCGCGAACCTCAACATCAGCTCCTTTAATTCTTAATACTTTTTTTTCTTGTTGTTTCTCTGTTCAGATAAAATATTCTCTTCAATATGAAGTGCTGGCAACTTCTCTCCTTGGCCGCTGTTGTAGCTGGCAGCCCGGTATCATCCGTCCAGGAGTATACCCAGCCGCTCAGAGCTCGACGTAACTCTTCCCCTCCGCCCCCTATTCCACCACAGCCCATTTGCTAACGATTCACAAAGAGGCCGATAGTAAAAGCTTCACAGCTACACAAACAGACCTCACCGACTTCCAATTCTTCGTCCAGTATGCCGGAGCCGCCTACTGCAACACCCAGACCCCCGCCGGACAGCCCGTCGCATGCGCCAACGATGCCTGTCCCGGCATCGCAGCAACCGTCATCAACTCCTTCGAGTACGCCCCCCCCCTCCCTCACATACGTCCCCGTATCATCAAGATTTAACCGTGTTCTCCTTATAGAGGCTCCGTGACCGGCATCGGAGGCTTCGTCGCCGTCGACGCCGCCCACCAGCAAATCATCCTCGCCGTCCGCGGCACCAAAAACATCCGCAACTTCGTCACTGACATCGCCTTCGCCTTCGAGGACTGCGCCTTCGCCCCCGGCTGCCAGGTCCACGACGGCTTCAGCAAGGCCTGGGACGAGATCGCCGACGCCGCCACCGCCGCCGTCACCCAGGCCGTCGCCGCCAACCCATCGTTCGGCATCGTCGCCACGGGACACTCCCTGGGCGGTGCCGTCGCCACGCTCGGGGCCACGGTCCTGCGCGGCCAGGGCTTCCCCATTGACATCTACACGTACGGATCACCCCGCGTGGGCAACGACGTGTATGCCAACTTTGTCACCAGCCAGCCTGGCGCTGAGTTCCGCGTTACGCACGTCGATGACCCCGTGCCTCGTCTGCCACCCATCCTCCTCGAGTACCGCCACGTTTCGCCCGAGTTCTGGCTCTCCACTGGCGACAGCGAGACGGTTTCCTATGCTGTCGCCGATGTTGCCGTCTGCACTGGCATTGACAACGTGGATTGCAACGGCGGCACCTCCGGCATTGATCTTACTGCGCACTCCTTTTACTTCGAAAAGGTCTCTGGCTGCGCCCCCTCTGGTCTGCACTTCAGGAGTGACGATAACTCGACCGCCTCAGGCATTGATCGGTTTGCCCTTGACAGAATTGCCCAGTGGAGTCTTGAGGATCAGGCTTTTGTCGCTTCTACGAAGGCATAATTGAGCAAGTTGACGTATACTTTGGGTGCTTTACACGGCGTTTTGATATCGGGCCTGATGTCTTGGGTACAGAAAACCATGTGGTCTAAGGGACAAGACACAGAAGATGATAAATGGTGAAGCCAAGGTTAATTTCTGATAAGAAACTAGGCTACATTGCATATATATATATATATATAAATGAGCCCAAAGATCTCATGACTTGTTAATATGAACGATGAGGACCGTCACATTGATGCTTGGGCAGTGACTTGTTACTCTGTCTGCTACACGCAGAGTTAAATCTTGTATTACCTGAGCTTTACAGCTCCGAAAAAGGTGGCTTGGTCTATCTGCAATGATATCTTATTCATTATGGCCCGCTTCTCGGCGCCGCGCTTAGATCGTGAAGACAAGAAGAAGACACGAGACTTAGTCGGTGCCCTCAGTTATCATGCCCTGGGCGTTGGGTACGCCGATCAAAATCACACCTCGTGGCACCCTGACCTCCTTGACCTTCATGCAGCCAAAGACGTTCACCTCCTTAATGTTTGGGCAGGCTCGGAATATGCACCCGAGGATGAAGTCCGTGACCTCTTCGCAGAAGCTAATCTCGAGATGCCGCAGCTCCGGATACTGTGTCGTTTCGTTGAAGGCCTCTTCGAAGGCTTCGCGGGAAATGTTTCGGCAAGCATGCACATTGACATGTCGCAATGTACGCCCAGAGTGGTTCATCAGTGCCTTAAACCCCTCGCTACAAAGCCCGATGTTCTTGGGGTTCTCCCGTGGATGAGCAGCATCCAACTGCCGGCATTTCTGAAAGTCCACAAATTCTAATGACGAATTTTCCCAGTCGGCGAAGAGCCGGGTGAAGCCGTTGTCTGTCATCGCTTCGCTTTCCGTGATGCGAAGCTTGGCTAACGAACGACAGTTATCGTGAATAGCATCCAAGACACTATCATCGGCGTCTGGTACCCTCTTGAGCGACAACGTCACGAGATCCTTTCCAATCTGGGTGATACAGGATTTGAGAGCTTCTGAAGAAAGGTCCTGTAGGAGCTCCAGACTGAGATGCCGAAGGCTCGAAAGCTGTCCAATCGCAGTTACTCCTGCATCTGTGACCTTTTGGTTGTGGCAGACCTTTAGGCGAGTCAGCTGTGGGCAGCATCCTTTCATAAGCCCGAGAGTTTCGTCTCCGAAATGCCTATCCGTGAAGTAGACTTGTAGTTCCTTCAGAGATTTGCCCTTTGCAGCAAGAAACTCGTGCCATTTCTCTTCGCTTAGGAGATTTGCACCATGCAGGTAGAAGCTCTCGAGTGGGATATCTCTCGAGAGCAAGTAATCCATGACCTCGTCCTTGAACTGGACCGCGCACCGAACCTTGAACTTCTTCAGGTTTGACGCCACTTGAAAGATGCTGATGAACTCTTGGTGACCGAGCTTCGCACCGTCGTAGATGTGCAGAACTTCAGTGGATGGCTGCATGAACAAGGGCAGGGTATCTGGCTTTAACAGACGCCGCTTGGAGAATATCCGAGCGATCTTGTCGATGAGATGTTCCGGCAGATCACCCAAGCTTTCTGCCAGATCCACATTCTTTGCCAATGTCTGCACGCAAAGCGTAGCAAGACTCTTTGTGCCCACGTCTCCATCGAGCATGCGACTCTGTATTGTGCGTCGTGAGCCCACGCCGCCCGTCTGCTTCCGAGGCTTCTTTTTAGGCTGGCCCTCTCGCTCCTTGGCTATCTCACGGCCACAGGGAGCGCACAGCAGACCCCCATCAGGCCCAGCCACGGAATAAGGTGTGACGGTGAAGCGTTTTCCACATATTTCGCAATTCTCCATTTGGCCGGGAAGCGGCGCCCGCCTCTCCTCGAAGATGGCCAGAGCTATGTCGTCGTCGTCATCGTCGTCGTCGGCCATCTTTTTGCGTTTCTTGAAAGCTTTGCTTGCCTTGATCTTGTCCAAGGCCGCGGTGTTGCGACCTCTTGTCGTCCGGCTCGTTGAACTGCTTGCCTCTACCGTGACCGAAACGGTTTCAACGGTTTCAACAACTTCAGAAACATTATTTTCCTCAGTCGACTCGCCCTGGCCTGCTTGTTGTCTTCGTCGGTCCGCCTCGATTCTGATTTGGGCAGCAGAGATATTGTGCGACTAAGAAGAGTGTCAGCGAAAGTAACCTTGGAAATCGACATGCGACTGAGACATACCGCAAGGAAATCAGTCAAGGCAGATTGGCTGCAAGAATATTGTCAGCTTGAACCAGCCCAGAGATTCATCATATCGCTATACTCACGGCCCAGTAATGTTACGACTTGGTCGCCCATTCTGGTTCTCGTCGTAGCGTCGTGAGCGAGTCCTGATGAGCGAATGTTGGTCAGCCATTACTCGAAGGTACTGATGCTGGGATTGGGCAAGAGTTGGGAGACGAACATGGTGAAGACGTGGCGCCCAGGCGGCTCTCTCGATTCTGAGCTCGGGCAGTAGAACTGATGATGGTAGCAGGCCGAAGATTCTTGCGACCTACTTCAGACACTTTAGACACTGAAAAATTCTTTCTTCTGGTCGAGCGGCGCAAGAGGAAGAAGGTGTGCAAGCAGGTTGTTCTTGCATCCGTTCTCTCGCACAGTGTCAACTGATTCATGCATGTCGCCACTGTCGCGGAGATAACACGGTGACACGTGAGCTGGATCCAAACTCATTACCCAATCCACACTGTCCCTCTTCATTACCACTCGGCCCAAACCAGGCTGTAGACCGAGTGTTCATACAGTGTGCATACAGTATTTCCTTGTCAATCAATACGCCGCTTATCGTCGCACGTGCTTTCGCGTAAAGTGGCAAGCGCGTCCTGCTGCCGCCGCAGACACTGTGAATCGGCATGGCCGCTACACTTTAGGTAGTCACGGCTGATGAGGCGAGTTGCTGCCAACTTTTCATCCAGTCACCTCAGCCCGACCTTTGCCTCACATTTTTTTTTTTCTGTTTTCCTCCCCCTTCATCAGATCGAAGCGACCAGGACCGGCTTCATCTCCCGCCCGCTGTTCGGTGCAGAAGGCAGCATCTCAGCGGCCATTCATCCGACAGTCACTTGAGGCCTCTCCCAGCGCTGTAAATCTGTTAAGCAGGCCCAAGGCTTACTTAGCAGGCTGGTGAACCCCCTTCCCATCGGCAGCCCAATCCACGTCCTTCGTTTCCGTCGAGGCCAAAGGCGTCTTTCTTTCTTTGCAGGCTCACTGCATCTTATTCTCTCCTTCTCATCTGATCTGCGCCCTCTTTTTACACTTCTCCATCCGCATCTCTGTGGGTGAATCATCATGCCTCGTCGCCCCTCTTTGAAGGCATCGGCCGCCCCTGTGCCTAAGGCTTCTGGTATGATATGAATTTCCAAACATGTCGCTGCGACTACCTACAGGGTCCTTTCTGACAGATCATAGATTCTGAAATCGGCTCTAGCAGTGCAACTGGCCGCTTGACCCGCTCCAGGTCTGCGAGAAACTCTGGAGTCTCCTCTGTGGCAGATGAATTGTCTCTACCACCACCAGAGATCAATGCGTCACTGGCAAGGCCGCTCCGCGGTAGACTGTCCAATGCATTCCTTGCAAGAGACGATGACAGCCTGACTACTGAGTCCGCTTCTTCGGCTACACCATTTGGACTGACTTCGGAGAGCGGTTACTCCACGCCTGGAACTAGTAAACTCCCGAGCCCTGCTGAAGGAGGTACCGCGACTGATACAAAGACCCGTTCTGCCCTGGAAGTACGCATTCCTGCAAAGAGCAGGCTGCAAGGACCAGATGAGCGAGCATTACGGCGCAGCATCTACTCACTGAACTCCACTGCCAAGAGCAAGAGAGTGACAGAGATTGCGGACTCCGAGGAGGAAGACGATGACCTTCCAGGAAATGGTCGCGATGCTAGGGTCGCCCGTCGGTTGCAAAATGAAGAGTACCGTGCAGCCAGCTTGAGAACTCGTCGCTCCAACGCTACTGATGCGCAACCCATTGTCTCGGCCGAACCTTCGGTGAAGCGGCCCAGATCTCTCTCCGGCCCCTCTACAACCCACAAGCGACCATCAAAAAAGAGCAGAGTCATTCCCGATTCTGACGACGATGTTAACATGGATGCCGAGATTGCTGCTGGTCTTGCACTAAGCGACGATCAATCGGATGGCGACGAGTTCCTAGTGGACGAGGACGTTGACGACGTCGACGAAGAGGAAATACCGGCATCAAGTGACGACGAAGCTCCAAAGACTCGAAAGCAGAAGAAGTCACCTGCCAAAAAACGCGCTGCAGCTACTCGACCGTCTGCCGATGCTTCCAGAGCTGCGACGGCCGATTCCGAGCCCGGACGTCGTCCGCTTTCTGTTTGGGATGATGATGATGACTTCTGGGGTCCTCTACATCCTTACAGCTCGAGTTCTGAATCGGTTAGTGACCTGGACGAAATCGAGGCTGTTCGCCTATATCTGCCGCTTCCTGATGATTTGCGGGAAGCTGCAGCCAGGCGCCGCGCATATAGAAGAAACAAAAGCGAGAGTCGTGCTACCAAGGAACGGAATCGTCTTGAGAAGCATCACCCAGAACTCAAAACCATGTGGACAGATCTGGAAAGCATGCCCGTGATGAAGGCTGGCAAGATAGACCAGCCAGCGAGCATCTCCAGACAACTCAAACCGTTCCAGCTCGAAGGTGTTGCTTGGATGAAGGCCATGGAGAAAATGGAATGGAAAGGAGGACTTTTGGGCGATGAAATGGGCCTCGGCAAGACCATCCAAGCAGTCTCTCTCATCATGTCCGATTATCCAGCGAAGCAGCCCACCCTGGTCCTCGTCCCCCCCGTCGCTCTCATGCAATGGCAATCGGAGATCAAATCCTATACAGATGGCACTCTCAAGACCTTCGTGTTCCACGGCACCAACCAAAAGGCCAAAAACATCACTGTCAAGGAGCTCAAGAAATTTGACGTGATCATGATGTCCTACAACAGTCTCGAGTCCATGTATCGGAAGCAGGAAAAGGGCTTCAAGCGAAAAGACGGCATCCACAAGGAAAAGAGTGTCATTCACGCCATCACTTTCCATCGCGCCATCCTCGATGAAGCACACTGCATCAAGACAAGAACTACAATGACCGCTAAAGCCTGCTTCGCGCTGAAGACAGAATATCGTTGGTGCTTGAGCGGTACACCTTTGCAGAACCGAATCGGAGAGCTCTTCTCCCTAGTAAGGTTCCTCAACATTAAGCCCTTCGCGTCCTATCTCTGCAAGCAATGCACTTGCTCGACCCTCGAGTGGTCTATGGACGACAACAGTCGCTGCTCTGACTGTGGGCATGCGGGCATGCAACATGTATCTGTCTTCAACCAAGAGCTTCTCAACCCTATCCAGAAGTTTGGTAACTTGGGACCTGGCAGAGAAGCTTTCAAGAAGTTACGGCTGATGACGGATCGCATCATGCTGCGGCGACTCAAAAAAGACCACACCAACTCCATGGAACTTCCTGTGAAGGAGGTGCATGTCGACCGTCAGTTCTTCGGAGAAGAAGAGAACGACTTTGCCAATAGCATCATGACCAACGGACAGCGCAAGTTCGACACCTACGTTGCGCAGGGCGTTCTCTTGAACAACTATGCCAACATCTTTGGTCTAATCATGCAAATGAGACAGGTCGCCGACCATCCCGACCTGATTTTGAAGAAGAATGCTGAAGGGGGTCAAAACATCTTGGTCTGCTGTATTTGCGATGAGCCTGCCGAGGACACCATCAAGAGCCGTTGCAAGCATGACTTTTGCAGGGCGTGTGTCTCCAGCTATATCAAGTCGACAGATGAGCCAGACTGCCCACGGTGCCACATCGGCCTTGTCATTGACCTTGAGCAGCCAGAGATTGAGCAAGACGAAGCCCTGGTCAAGAAATCCTCCATTGTCAATCGCATCAAGATGGAAAACTGGACATCGTCGTCCAAAATCGAGCTCTTGGTGCACGAACTTCACAAGCTGCGTTCCGACAATGCCACGCACAAGTCCATCATCTTTTCCCAGTTCACCACGATGCTGCAGCTGATTGAATGGCGACTTCGGAGAGCTGGAATCACCACTGTCATGCTGGACGGTAGCATGACCCCCGCCCAGCGACAAGCATCGATTGAGCACTTCATGAACAACATTGACGTGGAGTGCTTTCTGGTCTCGCTCAAGGCCGGCGGTGTTGCACTCAACCTGACTGAGGCATCCCGAGTATTCATCGTAGACCCGTAAGTGCAATTCCTCTCCCCATCAGTATACTTGTGTTTGGCTAACATCGCCTCGCCAGTTGGTGGAACCCGGCGGCTGAGTGGCAGTCTGCTGATCGCTGCCATCGCATTGGACAGACCCGGCCATGCATCATCACGCGTCTTTGCATCGAAGACTCTGTCGAAAGCCGGATGGTGCTGATTCAAGAAAAAAAGACGAGCATGATCCATTCCACCGTCAATGCCGATGATAAGGCCATGGATACCTTGAGCCCTGAAGACATGCAATTCCTTTTCCGCGGTTCATAGACGCGTCTAGAATCTTCGTTTCTGCGTCAAGGTATTGATATGGTATGACGTGCCGAACCGAGCATGGAACGCATCATGAGAATATTACGTCGGTCATGATTTCTAAGGCGTTGGGAGGTTTTAACGTTCACATTGTTCGACGTTGTAAGGATTTTGGCAGTTACTGGTAGTGTAGATATCTCGCGATACATTAGTGCAGATAACAAATAATGAGAATCTTGCTTTGCTTGACCTTGTTGTTGGCGTCGTCATATTCGAGTGTTTCGGTCATGGAATTCGAGGTCCATGGTTAGATAATAAAGCACCCAGAGCTCAATTTCATCCCCAGTGAGAGTTTGAAGGCCAATCGCTCCCGTCATTAAACGCAAGCACCAAGGTTTAGTCCGTCTATCTCCTATTAGGCAGATAGGGCCATCAAAGGTCCACCACGAGTTGACACAAATGGACACGACAGACAACAAGGCACATGCATCTTCACAAAGACCTGGTATGTTGCGCGAACAAATCTTTTCACATCTATCTACCCTCGAGATTTTTTCTCTCACTATGCTAAAAACTCAATATAATAAAGGCCCCAAGTCAGGTGGCCTGAATGCCTGTGGTCCAGAGACCAATGCCAAGAAAGTAATCCGCTTCCTCCAATCCATCTCCCCTTTTGTTGTTCGAGTACATGCAAAAGGCATGCGAACATGAGATCGTACCATCTACAGGTCCAAGAGGGCCTTGGCGCCCGATTCGCTGTAGACGTAGATGGTGTCGTGGGCGTTGGGGAACCCATTGAACTGGGTGGCGGAGCACTTGGTGTAGGCTCCCATGTTCTCAAAGTAGAGCCAGTCGCCGACATCGAGGATGCGGTTGAAGCGAGTGCTCTGGCTAATGAGATCGATGCCATCGCAAGTGGGACCCCAGATGGAGTACTCGACACCCTCGTTACCGGGGCATGGCTCGGCGGCGTACGTGTTGTAGAGAGTCTGGCCACCGGCGTGGAGGATCTTGGCAACGGGGTGCTGGTGGTCGAACATGATGCTCGAGAAGTTGCCATAGACGCCGTCATTGATGTAAGCCATGTAGCTGGTGGTCTGAGCCGCGGGGTCATCGACGGTGCGGCGAGCGATGATGTTGCAGGCAATGGTGAAGGCGGTGGCCACGTAGAAGCGGCCAGGCTCGGCGATGATGTCAATACCGCAGCCGGCGGGGAAATACTCGGCCAGGGCATCGTCGAGAACGCCAGCCATGGTCTCGAAAGTCTCCCCGGAGAAGCCACCGCCGACGTCGAGGACGCGCAGATGGAATCCGTAGGTGAGGGCCTGCTGGAAGACGGTGTGTGCGTCGACGACGGCCTTGCGGAAGGCTGCGGGATCGGAGGCGCCGGATCCGACATGGAAGCTCACGCCGACAATGTTGAGTCCCAGCTCCTTGGCAAGGGCAAGGAGGCTCTCGGTGGTGTCCATGGGGGCGCCAAACTTCATGCTGAGGCGGCACAAGCTGGAGGTGTCGTCGGTCATGATGCGAAGGAAGAGCTCGGCACCAGGGAAGAGCTTGGCGATCTTGTGGAGCTCATCAGCATTGTCGAAGGTCATCTGCTTGACACCAACCGACTTGACGTAGCGGACGTAGGAGTTGGTCTTGCAGGGTTGGGCGTAGATGATGTGGTCGGGGCTGACGCCGAGGCCCAGGACCTGTTCAATCTCGCCCTTGGAGGCGCAGTCAAAGCCGGTGCCGAGAGCAGCAAGGAGCTGGAGGACCTTGGGGTCCGGGTTGCACTTGACGGCATAAAAGGGCTTGACGCGGGGGAGGTTCTTCTTCCAGCGGAGGTGCTGGCGGTAAACCTCACCGAGGTCTGCGACGAAGAAGGTGTCTTCTTCACCGGGATCGCAGAGCTCATGGTTGACGGCCCCCACACGTTGGTGGAAGGCCTCACCGATCAATTGCTTCGGATCAACAGCAACATTGTTCTGAAGAGCACCCAGATACTGGGGTTTCTTCTTCACAAGATGATTATGGATGGCATTGGGGACGTAGTTGTCGAGGACAGCTGTTGCCATAACCATATCCCTAGAGGTTGCGGGGGGGGACGTTGACTCTTGGAAGAGAGAAAAGTAGTTCGTAGGATCAAGTCCGAAGCTGTTTTCCGAAGAAAAACGAGGAACTGTGCAGCTAAATAGCCAAGCGGTTGTTAGGGTGGTCGAAAGCGATAGCAGACTGTTCCCTCAGTGATCTGGCGAGGCCTCCTCGACTCTTCCTCGGCGAGAGGAAGAACCGCAGAACTCCTCCTATGCGGCAGCTGGCGGGTGTCGTCCAACGACGGAGACGGGGTCTGGTGACGAGGGGGCACGTCGAAGAGCAAGAAGTCGTCGAGGCGCTTAGAGTGACCAAGCGGCAGGTGGAGGGATGGTGTTGATGATGTGAGGTATCTTTCGAGCGCAGAAATCTTTGTCAGTCACGGCCTGGGGAGCCGTGATGGGAGAGGATGAGTGCCTTTGTGGAGACCAAAGGCACCGAAGACGGTAGTGAAGAGAGAGGAGACTGAGAGTTCTATAGAAGCAGAAAGAAGCATGTTAGCTCAGTGGCCCGCCAAGACAGCAGACAATTTATGTGCTTGAATGAGCTTGTCGCATCGCAGCCATTCCGTCCCGCCAAGCTCCAATTTCAGAAGCGACAGTCGAAATCCGCAGTCGGCGAGCCTTGACTCGACTGGCGATGGGAGTCATCCGGTGCGTCTGAGGCGGTGGCATGCGCCTCGCCCGGCAGCAGCACAATCCGCGCACGCAAGGAGGCGCCCGTGAGGCCACGCAGCTGGAAAGGAGTCGAAGCAGAGGAGAAAAGGAAGGCAAAACAAGCACCTACCTAGAAACTTGATGTTCTAGAACCGGCGATTGCAGTAGCGAGAGCGGCGAGACGAGTCTTGTAGCGATGCAGGAGCGCAGCGAAGCGAACAATGAATATTGCAAGCAAAAAAAGGAGGATGCAGTCGAAAAGTTGTGTTTTGTTGACGAGGGGTCGAGCTAGGTTTTATCCCGGTTTTTTTCTGCGTCAGAGAAAAAAAAAAATTATTTAAGAAGCGCAAGGAAATATTACTGCAGCCGGTGTGGGAACCGGGAACGGCTCAAGTTGGTGCCGCCCACAATTTTGGGCGAAATTTTGCTTTTTGGGGCGCTTGTTAGTGGCAGCTGGGGGCGGGATTTAGCGGGTGCCTTCAGGGCGGCAGGGCCAATTGGAGGCCCGGGGGAGAAAGAAAGCTTGGGCATTGAGAGGATGGACAGCATCTGCTGTACAATACACGTATTTGACGCAAGAGCTGCAGCTGGTTATACTAGTAGTTGTACCTGTTATTTATCTCTGTACCTTTTCGATGGTGCATTCGAGCATAGGGTCGTGTGTCTTGTCCGTGTACGAGATACAGAGTAAGCTCTACCTTGGACCAGTGGTTGGTGCCACAGCCTTGTTGGTGTATCACTGCATGTACCTACTGGGCACAGCCATCAGGCACCGGCTTGCAGCCCAGACGATCGCCTCCAGGCTTCCCCTGTCGATACCTGTTGCACGTCAGGCTTTACAGCGCAACCCTTGCCCGCAGCTCCCTTGAAACGGCACTGATGTAACCTCGATGCCCTTATCCACCACTGACAGCACAGCTAAACGAGAGCTTGCGTACCAAGCGACAATCGAGTCGTCGTCTGGACTCGAAACTCCGGCAGCTTTTCTCCGTTCTTTGTGCCTCTACTTCTGCAGCTACCAAAATCTACCTACCAACCTTACCCTGATACCCTACCGAAGCAAAGTGTGCCGTATTGCTTTGAAGACGGGACTCGGTTTCCGAGACCCAAGAGGTCCTCATTGTAAGGTATTACTTCATGACGTCGGCTACCTCCCGAAAGTGGCCGTCTCTACGTACCTCTTCATCTCTTCTTAATCTGTTCTCTCGCGCCTGAACATCCCCACGCACAAGATCAACAAAGTAGACAACCGAACAAGACGAAAAGGGGAAACTAAACAAAAACAAAAACAACATGGAATTTACACTTTCCCCCTGCATGCCGCCGCCACAAGAGCTCTTGAACCGAAAGAAGAAGAATAGAAAACCAAATGGGTAAAACTGTATATTGTAACTACACCTGTGATTTGATTGGCTCGTTCTCGCCCAAGCTTGCCCTTTTCTCCTTGTATCAGGGAACTTGCAGTTTTTTTGCTTTTGCTTGTCACCGCTGGTTCATGTCTTGCCTCGTTCTCCTGAGTGTGTCGTGTAATACATCTACCAGTAAATCTACCTCACGTAACTCAGCCCCAGATAGGTCCTTCTCATGCAAGTAATGCCAATGCTGTCCGTAACACCAGGACTTCAAGTTGTATTGTTGTCTCGGAAACCCAGGCAACTCAAATCATAGCCACGCCGTTTTACACCGGCAAAGCCTCGTTCGCCCCTTTTCCAAGCCACCCAAGCAGTTTGTCGAAGAAGGCTTCTTTAGCCTTATCGAATGTACACACAGTAACCCTTGATAACCCTGGCACTTTCGTAGGCAAACCTGGTCACTCATCCTTCTCCACTCAAAGTCCTCTTTTCCCTCCTCTTTCTCCAGTGTAACAAGCCCCAGACCCAATCTCTTGTGTTCCGCTTCCAAGTTCCGATGACGAAACACGAGGAATATGTATCCATGAGGCCCGTAGTTGTAAAACAAAGCAAGCCTACATCATAATACAACAAATACCTCATGAAACTACTCAACACAGCCTCATTGTCCTGCCCTTCAATTCAACGACTCAGCCAAATGCTACTTCTTGACATGTGCTCAGCTCTTTAGTCCAGGAACCCAAAGCTCAGGGGCTCTGGCTCTGATAGAACGACCTCGCTGTCCATCACGTCACGTCACTCCGCGTCCGACTCTCTGTTTCCACTCTCTTCGAGAGATCCAATGCTTGTTGCTTGCGCACCGCAGCACCAGCCCCCAAAAAGCGACTTGCAGAGACATAAGGCCGTTGAGTGTACGTGAATGATGACGTGCGTGATTTTGCTCTTGCGTTGCTCTGTGATCTCCATGCCATGGGGGGAAGTGAGTCGGTCGAACCGGACTCGGCAAGAAGATGTATCGTATCTGAACGCGTCTGTGCCAGTAGAGAAAGAAGAGAAAAGAAAAGCCCCGGCCCGAACAATGAACCCTCGGGAGAGAGAAGAAATCTTTCTATGCATTATGTACATCTTGTGTCGTAAATACATCCATATCGTCACAACATACCTATGCCGTATCCCTGCCTTGAAGCCCGTTTCTCCATTGTACTCGTACACTTTGATATGCTGGGTCTGCCCTCTTACTCCTGAGAGCCGTTGACGTTCATCTCATGGACGGTCCAGGTTCCATCGACCCAGCCCTGCTTTTCTCCCAAAAAGGTTGTGCGCTCCTCTCCTCTCTTGATGGCTTCGACAAGGTACTTTTGTGCCGCGTCTCTGACTTGGTCTTTCGTCACGTCCAACAGCTGCTCTCGCTTCCTCTGCTTCATCTCCTCTGTGATGCCGGACAGGAACCTCGCCATGCCTTCTTGGTTAACCGACTTCGGAGCGTCGACTCCCTGGAAAACAGAAATCTTGGCTTCCTCCAGGTCG
The DNA here is from genome assembly GCF_004382785.1 of Trichoderma ghanense. Lineage (NCBI taxonomy): Eukaryota > Fungi > Ascomycota > Sordariomycetes > Hypocreales > Hypocreaceae > Trichoderma > Trichoderma ghanense. The sequence goes on from NW_027395666.1 coordinate 2,134,308, forward strand.
CGATCGCTCCATTGCTTCTCCACCGCCCACCGACCAGCATTGCGCATGATGCTCAGCGTGTTTTGTGGGTTAGGGTCGCGGTAAGAATAGAATCCGAAGAGGCCGTCCAGAGCCTTCGAATAAGCTCCGCCACCATACGCACCACCCTTCTCTCGAATCTCGTGGTGAAGGTGCTTATGCGTCAACAGCTGTGCAAGAATCTGCAGCGGCGCACCTTCGGGTGACGTGTAGGATGTTGTGGAGACAGAGAGGCCTCCGTAGTAGACTTGATATGGCAGAGGGAAGAAGGCCTTGCTATCTTTGGGGAGGGGGGACGGGCTGCTGTTCGTCATCCCTGATGCTTCTCGAGGCAGCACACCAGTGAAGTCCTTCAGGGAGTGCAGGTTCTCTTCCACGTGCTCGGTGCCGCACGTAAGAGCAGTGCGCATCTTGCCGCGCGTCAGGGCGAACTCCTGGATCTTCTTGAGCTTGCCAATGACATCCTCTAGCTGATCGGATTCAGGCCTGCTTGTCAACGAGGTTACCAGCTTAACTTGTGATAACCCAGCTACTTGCTGCCGTAGCCAAGCGCTGCGGGTAAGGCTTGATTCGGCGTGGCCCATTGCAAATCGATGTCCGGATGAGGCAATATCGTTGACAACTCCGTCGGCCGAAGCTTGCAGCAGCTGTCGAACCCGTAGCGAGGCCTCCGGGCTGTCAAAGTCGGTCTCCTGCACCAATTTGCGCAGAATGTCGTACATGACGGGTACGTTCCTATCGAGTGCCATACCGGTGAAGATGATGCCTTCGCTCGACTGCGTAAAGTCGGTTGGCGAAGCCGTGGAATGATAGCCGACAGAAACGCCGCCCGTCTTGAGCTTGATGAGATCCTCGAGCTGTTCCATCGTCATGTCCCTTGTACCCAGACGCATGATGCTGTCGGTAAACAGAGGAATGAGCTCTCGAAGATCATCGGGCAAACCTTCCAGCGTGTTGATGGCGCGGAAGTAGGTGAGGCCATTGGTCGGCGCCTCTCGCCATTGGATCGGGATACCATCCGCAACTTCATCTCGCACTACCGTCGGCTCTATTGATCGCGGAATGTCCTTGACATGGACGGTTGGCAGGCAGCTCAAATCTTCAGTATTAGTCTTGTTTTGCTCCACCAGCAGGTCCTGCTCCTGCTTCTCGAACTGCAGGCGAGCGGTCTCCTCGTCTCCAGCCTTCTTCACGGCGTCCTGTATCTTGGATGATAACCGGCCCTGTTCCTCGGCAATCAGGTCATCGCCAAAAGTCGCTGATGGTGCCATGGTGAAAGTCAAGGTATTGTCATTGAGCAGGTATTTGTCCATCAGCCCTTCCAAGTAACCGCCCTCAGCCATCTTAGCCTGGAAAGCAGCAATGGTATCATTCCAGGCAAGAGAGTCAAAGGGATCGGTGCCATTGAACCACTTGGGCTTTAGTCTGTTGAGCATGGAATAACCAAAATTGGCCGTTTTGTGCTTGAGGGAGAGCTCGAGCTGGTGCAGCGTGCCATCGATCTTGCCCTGGTCGAAGCCTTTGTCCCTCACTTCGCGCAGGATCTCTTGAATCTTGCCCTTGACCTTGGGAACATCCGACTCTTGAACGCCAGTGAGGCCGATGGAGAAGATGCCGCGTTTTGCATAGCTGTCGTAACCTGCGTTGGGGCTCCAATCGGCGCCCATACCAGCCTCTATCAGGCCACGGTACAGCGGGGAACCGTAGCCGTCCATCAACAGTGTGGAGAGCAGTGATACGGAGAACGACTCCACCACATCCGTGGTGTCGCCCGTTATCCAAGACACTGACGTCTTGTACTGTCGGTCCGGAGCAACCAATGGATCCAACGGCCCATGGAGGGTGACTTCTTGAGGGCCATTCAGCTCGATGGGCAAGTGGATGACCTTATCCTTGGCAATCTTCTCAAATGCCTGAAGCCTCGCGTCAACTTCTCGCAAGTGATCGGCCAGAGGCATATCTCCGTAGGTGAAAAGCTTAGCGTTGCTCGGATGGTAGTTCTCGGCATGGAAGTTCTTGAGTTGCTCGTAGGTAAGGTCCGTGATTTTCTGAGGATCGCCGCCAGAGTTGTTGATGTCGGGGAAGATGTGATCATGGAATCGAATGTAGTAAAGGTATCCGGCGTCCGACATTTGTCCCTTCATCTCGTTGTACACGACTCCCTTGAAGACGAGCTTTTTGCCCTCTGCATCTTCAGCCGATGGGTTCTCGGGTCCGATCCGCCAGCCTTCCTGTAGAAAGTCGGATTGCTTTAACAGCGGATGAAGTGTGGCGTCGAGGTACACGGACATGAGGTTCTTGAAGTCCTGCTCGTTCGTGGTTGCGAAGGGATAAAAGGTATGGTCCGAAGCCGTCATCGCATTCATGAAATTGGACAGCGTCCGAGGCAGCATCTTGAAGAACGGGTCGCGAATAGGATACCTAAGAAGATGTCAGCCAATCTACATCTCGCCGACTGTCGGAAGGCATCCTTACTTCTCGCTGCCGCACAGAGTGGTATGCTCCAAGATGTGGGGGACGCCGGTATCATCGGGAGGATTCGTCTTGAAGCCAATGGAGAAGACATTGTTGGTGTCGTCACGCGCGATGTGCAAGTAGTCGGCGCCGGTCTTGTCGTGCTGCAGCTGCAGGGCCGTCAACTCCAGCTCCGGGACGTGCTTTGCCCGGACGAGGGTAAAGCCATGCAGCTTGGACCCGGGCTTCGGATACAGCGCGAGATCCGTGACGGTCTTGCGAGCCGTGCTGGCTGCGTTGCGCAACATGGTGAGGGAGCACGATCGATCTATAAGAGAGGGAAAAGAAGAAAAAGAAGGACTCTAGTTATGCATTGGAGCTGCGCAGGATCCAACACTGGCTCAAGCAAGCACAAAAGAGAGGCAGATATGAACCGCAAAAGAACCAGACCCGGGATGATGCTGATGACGAGGATCGTGATATTGTCGACTTCAACTGCTCTGACTTGTTGCTCGAGAAATTTCACGGGTCGCAACCCGCCACCAGCCGGTGCTTAGTCAGGCGGCCAGTGATGTCTTCGCCAAGGTCTTCCGGCCACTCGGCTGCTAGTGCACTAACAACCCCACCATATTGGCTGCTGACCTAATCCCTGAGGCACTAACAAATTGCAACCTGCACGCCGCATCATCGCACTATTAGAATTCTACGAATTACCACCCGCCTGGTCACGCCTCCAGACCTACGCATACTTTTCATCGACGGGCTGCGGCGAGTCCAGGCACGTCAGGATCGCAACGACGCTTCACGCCGTCCGGCCCGGCCCTCAATTCGCGACCCGGCGGTACATCGCAAGCACCAGCATCGTCTACAGTACTGAATTGCCCAGCACCCCGGCCAGCCGCCCAGACGGACGGCGAACGATTTTGACGGCCATTCCCGCTTGGCTTCCCGCCGAAGCCGTCCGTTGCCCGCCGGAGTCTGCAGGCTGAACGCCGCTTAGCACCCCATATCGATTCATTGAAGCTATATCGAGGACATACGGGCGAATCCGTCGTCGGACGAGCGCTCCACCGTGTATCCGTGATTACTCCGTCAATGTGACTTGGCCCTTGATGCGACTCGTGCCCTGCCGACACTCTCCGCCTTGACGCACCTCTGGAGCCATGCCAGCAACCCACGTGGAGGCGGCCTTGACGAATGGCCACGATTCGCATGTTCACGCATCGCCCGCTGGGAAGAAAGCCAAGGGAAAGCGAGGGATGGATTCTACTGAGGCTTCGCGCCTGCTCCAGGCACGCATCTCGCAGCTGGAGCAGGATGCCGCGGGAGAGAAAGACCAAGAGATGGAAATAGGTGCGTTCAGAGTCATTTCGCGATAGGAGAATCGCTGGAGCCAGTTGCGCCGTCCACGATGTCTGAGGTGGAATGAATGCTCATATGTGTGTCACAGAAAGAGAGGTCAAGCGCGCCAATCGAGATCTCTTGCAGCAAGTATCAAAGATGGACGATATGCAGAAGATTGAGCACCTCATGAAGCGCTCCAGCGAACTGCTAGCCGACATGCGACGCCTAGAAAGAGAAAATCAGAAAAACAAGAAACGCGGAGACGCCCTGCAGAAAGAGCGAGATGCAAGCCGTACGGAACTCAGCAAGACGGTAGGACTCAAGGAGAAGCTGGAAAAGTTGTGTCGAGAGCTACAGAGGGACAACAACAAGATGAAGGTCAGCCCGACAGGATCGGTTATCGTGACTCGAGTGTGACGTGGCCACTGACATATGGTCCTAGAATGAGAATAAAGAACTCCAGAGCACACAGAAGCGGAATAATACGGCTTGGGACGAAAAGTTCGCGAGCTTATTATCCAAACTGGAAGGGTACCAGGAAGAGAAAGACACCCCGAAGAAACAGGTGGTCGATATGGAGATGGACGAACTGTAAGCTTGCCCACCCCACGTTTTGGTACTTTTTCTTTTCGAGAGTACGGCGTCTGACCAGAATACTAGGTTCCGAGTCCGATTTAAGTCCTTTATCGAACAGTACGAGCTGCGCGAACTTCATTTCCATTCTCTTATGAGGACGAAGGAACTGGAGGTCCAGTATCACCTGTCTCGCCACGACAGGGAGAAGAAGAATGCCGAAGCAGAGGCGACCAAAGCGCGCCACCTGCAAGCCCAGGTTCACGCCTTCACCAAGACGGAAACCGAGCTAAGGAATCAGCTCAATGTTTACGTGGACAAGTTTAAGCAGGTACGTGATGCAGCGCACACTGATCCGTTGGTTATCCAGCCCCTGACATTTGAGCGAACAGGTAGAGGACACGCTAAACAACAGCAACGACCTGTTTCTCTCATTCCGAAAAGAAATGGAGGACATGTCGAAGAAGGGCAAGCGGTTAGAGAAGGAGAACGAGGCGCTCAAGAGGCAAAAGGAGGCGACCACGGCCAACATCATCCACATGGCGGAAGAGCGGCAAGAGTGGAAGAGGAAAATCGAAGCCGCGGAGAAGAAGAACGAGAAGCTCATGAGTATCATCCAACAGATGCAACAGCAAGGGCGCAAAGTTCCTCCTGCCGCCGCCAGCACGGTCGAGGCGTGCTATCCGGAGACCCAGGGGCCAGCAGTGGTCGAGAGCCGGGGTGAGGGCGAAGGCGAGGACAGCGAATACTCGGACGAGGAGGGCGAGGAGGAGGGACTTAGCGAGTTTGACGACGACACCGAGGAGGAGCCTCAGCCGAGCGAACAGAGCGCCCCCGTGCAGTACGGCCCGGAGCGCCCGCCCCAGCCAGCTACGAATGGGCATTAGGAATCAGCTCTTCAGTGCCTGGCTACGGGCGCGCCTCCGGAGGTGATACAAAGGGAGTTCAGGCTGGAGCACGTGCCACTGGATCAGATGCTGCCACGGCTGCTGGAGCTGCTGAAAGATGAACCATGTCTGCCCATACTGCTTAACATGTGTCTAGATAGGGTTCTGCCCCCAGGGCTTACTCGGCCGGACTTTGCCCAGGTGCCCCCAGACGAACGCACTCCGATCTTTTGGGAGCTGGTCAAGCGCATAAGGCGCCATAACCAAGCCTGATGCTTTGCAACGGCGTGGCCCTTTGTCTGGCATCTATGCCACAGCGCGATGCGGGATGCCCTCCATCCAGTGTATGTTTGTTTAATAGTGTAGCTATATTCCTTGACGCTGTCTTACCTAGTATCATATTGATTCTTTCTTCAGCGACTCCTCCACTGGTTGCCTTTTGAACCTCGGGGCTGGGCCCTTGCCGTTACCGATGCATAAGTGCTCCTTCGATGCGACATGTAAAGAAGATGGCTAATGGGAGTGAAGTTATGGTCGTTAGTCTGTCACATGCTCCAACTATCATTACTCGCAGTCGTGATAATCTTGCTTATACACCTTGTGGACCGCGACTGGGTAAGAAAGGAGACCTGGAAGAGGGATTCTCTCTCTTTACCTTACGCAAGACACATTGCCCTAACAAGACGCCTGGCATGCAGAAGTCGCGACGAGGTACTAATCAGGTACCGGCTGCTGCTCGGTGGGCAGAGGGCACAAGCAGCAGCAGGGATGGGTACGAAGCAGTACCTGGTCGGCTTTTTCAAGGTACCAGAGCACGTCACAGAGGGTGGTTCCGCATTTTGTAGCTCAGATGCCAGCTCTGGACAGCCTGGATGTAACCACTGTAGTTAGGCCCAACAGGTAATACTAACCCGACGAGTGCAGTAGATGACTTTGACTTAGTCTAGCAATGATGTAGTGAGGTACAGATTTTGAAATGTCAGACTCGCAATTCGAGGTACTTTTGCAGCGAATCTCCGGCGACATGAACTTACACCTGAGGTACCTTTCCCACAGCATCAAAACCGGGGAGCCTTCCGAGCCGCTCTGGGGAATGCATTAGCTCAGCAACGCGGGTACCTTGAGCTGACACCCTGGCCTTCCCTTCTGCTAGGTCAGGTATTACGTGAAGAAGGCCGATTCTTCATCCATCCTCAGCCTCTACCCACAGTAAAGGTCCAGTTCAGCTGTTTGATGTCCCGAAGACATCAGAATACAGCAATCATGGACTTTCTACAGGTGAGCCTTCGGTCATGCCATTTGGCATTAGTTGCGCGTCTTGCAGCTGTGCATCCATCTACAATTCCCCATCGCCCTCGTCGATATCAACAACACCAAAGATGAACATAGACGGCCAGCTAACCATGCATTTCTCCTCCTCTTCCGCAGCGCCTGTCGCAGTTCCTCGACCGCCCGCTTTTCCCATGGAAGCGCCTCATCCTGGGCTTCTCCGTCGGCCAGTTCCTCTTCGAGTCCTTCCTCACCGTCCGCCAGTACCGTGTCCTCCAGTCGCCCAAGCCGCCCGCCGTCCTCGCCAAGGAAGTCTCCCAGGAAACGTTTGACAAGTCGCAAGCCTACGGCCGCGCCAAGGCCCAGTTCTCCGTCCTCAGCGGCCTCTGGGGCCAGATTGCCAACTTCGCCTTCATCCAGCTCGACGTCATGCCCAAGCTCTGGTCCTGGACCGGCGACCTGCTGCTCAAGTACGCGCCCGCGCGCTTCACGGGCGAGATCTCGCACTCCATCGTCTTCGTCTTCGCCTTCATGCTCGTCCAGCAAGGGCTCAGCCTGCCGACTCGCATCTACAGCACCTTTGTCCTCGAGGAGAAGTTCGGGTTCAACAAGCAGACGCCCGGCCTCTTCATCTCCGATATGGTCAAGACCAACCTGCTGACTGCCGTCCTCATGCCCCCGATCCTCGCCGGTTTCCTCAAGATCATCCAGAAGACGGGCTCGCAGTTCGTCTTCTACACCTGGGTCTTTACTGCCGGCATCCAGCTTCTGATGACTACCCTCTACCCCACCTTCATCCAGCCCCTGTTCAACAAGCTCTCCCCCCTCGAGGACGGCGAGCTCAAGACCAAGGTCAACGAATTGGCGGCCCGCTTCAAGTTCCCCCTGCACGAGCTGTATGTCATCGACGGTAGCAAGCGTAGCGCGCACTCCAACGCCTTCTTTTATGGCCTTCCGTGGAAGAAGCACATTGTCATCTACGATACCCTCCTGGAAAAGTCCGAGCCGGAAGAGGTCCTTGCTATCCTGGCTCACGAGCTCGGCCACTGGAAACTGGGTCATACTACCAGCCTGTTTGGCATCTCTCAGGTACGTTCGCTTCCACTTCTTCTCCGTAACGTTGCTGAACAACGCTTGCTAACACATTCGTCAGGCCCACCTTCTCTACATCTTCAGCCTCTTCTCCGTCTTCATCAACAACCGCTCCCTGTACGCCTCTTTCGGCTTCCACAACGAGCGCCCCATCATCATCGGGTTCCTCCTCTTCTCCGACGCCCTGTCTCCCATGGACACCGTCATCCAGTTCCTCCTGCACATCGTCTCCCGCACGTTCGAGTTCCAGGCCGACGCCTTCGCCAACAGCCTGGGCATGCGCGCCGAGCTGGCCACCTCGCTCATCAAGCTGCACGTGCAGAACCTCAGCTCCATGGACGCCGACTGGATGTACGCGAGCTACCATTTCTCGCACCCTCATCTGTCGGAGCGCCTCAAGGCCCTCGACTGGAAGGGCGAGCAAGCTGTCACTAGCGAGAAGGAGAAGGAGCAAGAGGGTGTCGTCAAGGCCAGTGGCCGGGACGAGTTGTAAGGGTGATACAGAAGGACAGTAGAGTCCAGATTCTTCTTAATCACGAAAGAAGGTTAGAGAGACTTAACAAAAGAAGATTAGAGAGAACAAGACATGAGATATGGAAACCTTTGGATTCATCTTTAAATGTGCAAATGTGTTTCCTCCCATATTGTAACATGGTTTAGTTGCCTATGTTACTCTATACAAGCCTATAACCCTTGCGTGTCTCCTGACTATAAGCTTACACAATGACTGCCTACATGTATGGGTGACAGAACGTGGACATATATGTCTCTCTACTCTTCGTCCTCATCTTCATCATCCTCATCCCCTTCGCTTCCCTCTTCGTCGTCGTATTCATCTTCATCCTCGTCCTCGTCATCTTCCTCTTCATCCTCGTCGTCTTCGCCGGCATCCAATCCGTAGTCATCATGGAAATGGCTCAACTCATGGGTCTGAACCTTGTAGCCCATGCCCTTGAACGCAGTCTCCATATTCTAGAAGAAAAAATGTAAGCATATCACGCACCTGAATAGCCAGACGGAAATAAGAGAGTGTAGGGAATCATACCTCTTGCATAGTCTTAGCGCACGTGATCACCACGTTGCTTTTCCCCGGCTCGAAGCAAGGCATGATATAGTCCTTTAGCGCCTGCCGGATCTCGTCCTCCGTGACCTCTCGCACGCGCTTCAGGAGCACCTTGCTCCAGTCCGTGGGCAGCTCCCTGAAGACGCTCTGGACAAAGTTCTGCTGCGCGGCGCTCGGCATGGTGGACTGCTCGTCTGCGAACGTGACCACGATCTGGCTGATGGTGCCTTCGAGGAGGTGCTTGTCGATGGGCACGTCCGCGTTAGCGATTTTCTGGATGGCGTCCCGCGAGGCAATGATTGCCTTGGAGGCGTCTGGGGAGCGGTACACCTTGTAGTTGATGAGGCCGTTCTCGATGTTGCGCGAGAAGAAGGTTCCGTAGGCGTAGCCGGCGCCCCGGACAGCGTTCCACAGAGGTCCCTCGACGGTCTCGAGGTAATGGACTGCCACCATGATGGCGGGCAGCATGGGGTCGGCAAACGAATAGAGGCCAGCGGCGGTGCTGACGGAGAAGGAGCTGTCCAGAGTCGTCATGGGGATGATGGTGGCACCGACGGAGCCGGGGGCCTTTCCTTCGGCGTTCAGAAGGCTGGATGGCTTGGGGATAGGCGCCATGGGCCCGTTTTGCGACTTGAGTGCCGTGGAGAGCGGATCCCAGGTAGTGACGGGGTTGGGGAGCTTTTCCAAGTTGGCCGTGACAAGGACTCGTACGTTCTCAAAGGTGAAGAGGGAGTTGCGGATATCTTGGAACCATTGCACGACTTGGTCGGGGTTCTTCTTGAGGAGCTTCTTGAGACGCTTCAAGTAGACTGCCTTGACGAGAACTCGCCGGGCAACCGAAAGAGTAGACCGTTCAAGGTGGATGGCGGTGTCAACTTCGGTGGACATGCTGCGTCCGTCGCGCTTCGATTCGGGAATGTCCGCCAGAGCCTTCATGACAGCAGCCTTGATGCGGATGGGGTCAAAGACGGTGTCAAACATCATGGTACGAAGCCAGTTCACGGCGGCATCATACTTGTCTGGTTCCGCCTGGAACTGGATCATGTACCCTTCGCTGTCACCAAGCTGGCGAGAACTTCCAATATCGTAGCCGACGCTGTCTCTCTCCAGCTCCATGACGACCTGCTCAAAGTTGATCTGCTTCCCATCTCGCACGATGTGCGTGTTGAAGAAATTGTCACTAAAGATTGACAAGAGGGGCTTCAAGTGGACAGGAACCTGAGCCGTGCCAACATGCATGGTGATGTGGACGAAGTTTGTAGGGACATCTTCAAACTGAACGAAAAGGGGCCGCTTGCCATCAGGAGCGGCGTTGATGAGCCCCTGAGCACGCCCGGGGCCCAGTCCCACGGCCTTGGCATTGCCAGAGCGAGCAGTATCAGATTCAATGAAGTGAATCGATTCTGTGCCAGGAACAGGCCAGCGATCGATGACATCAGGTGGGATAGGTGCATCGTTCTTCTTTTTGGCCTCCTCGAGCTTATGCGCCAGCTTCTGCAGCCCCTCTGGTCCGAGTTTCTCCTTGCGCTCGGCGATGCGAGCTTCGTGGTCCTTCTTCAACTTGAGGGCCAGCTCCAGAGATGGCTTACCCAAGATGGAGATGTGATGGGCGTCGGCCATCCACTTTCGCAAGAAACCTCGCCACTCCTCATCCGACCACTTCTCAAGAACGTCATACTCGGCCAAGGTTTCAAGTTCCCTAAGGGTTGAGCCATCACGCTTGCCGAAGAGGTAGTCGGTTATGATGTTGGTAGCGTAGAAGGACTCCGATGTCTCGGCATGATACTTAACCTGCCGCTTCTCTCTTCGGATGCACTCTCTCATGTAATCCATGTCCAGGGGCTTGGACACGACATCCTTGAGGACTTCGAACAGGCGTTTCTCCACAAAGTCTAGCTTTTCAGTCGCCACGCCGGTGGGCTGTAGCCAGATGAGCGAGTTCGGTCTGGACTCCCACCAGTACGTCACGGAGCTGGCAAGCTCTTCCCGTTCAACAAGTGTATTTTCCAACACGGAAACGGACGATCCACAAAGATAGGTCAGAAGAATGTTCAGAGCCGATGTAGCAAGAACGTCGTTGCAGTGAGGACCGAAAAATCCAATGAGGATTTCGCCCACAGACTCGTCTTCCTCTGGAAACTCTTCCGTCGTGACAATGGTCTCCTTGAGTAGAGGCGGCTGGGCCGAGTCTACCCAAGGCCTCTGGAAGGGAGTGTCGAGGGAAGGAATATCGCCCTTGATGCTCTCTTCAAACGTATCCAGGATTTCCAGCAGATTCTCGTGATCCGCCTCGCCGACAATGACAACGCACAAGTTGCGCGGCTGGTACATGTCCCGATGGAATTGGCGAATGCGTTCAGCGGTGAGGACTCGCAACGCTTCCGTCTTGCCACCCGTTTCGTACCGGAAGCCGACGTTCTCCGGGTAGAATAGTCGACGAGCCGTTAGATCCATGCGTTCGGCGCTGCGGTTCTCTGTGGCCTGCATTTCCGAGTACACAACACCCGCATCATTGCCCTCTCCATCAATGTGCCAGACCTCGGTGACAACGCTCTCATCAGTAATCGTAGGAAGAATCACATGCTCCAAGTAGACGGGAAGAATCTGGGCAAAGCCCTCCCAGCCCGCCGTTTCCAGAGTATAAGCAGTATGGTCGGTGGCAGTCCAGGCATTCGTTCCGGAGTATGCGCGGGACGACAGCTTATCGAGAAGACCTTTCCACTGGTAAGATTTGGAGCCCATAAAGACCAGATGCTCGAGGGTATGAGGAGCTCCGGAATCGTCAAAGATCTCAGTAGCCAGGGTGAAGTAGCCATTGATCTTTGGTCCCTTGCGGTCAGCAACCACCACCTGCATGCCACTCCTTTCAGAGACATATTGGGTGATTGTGCAAGGCGCGTAATCGGTCTTGAAGCTTTGCACCTTGCGGAAGCTGGGCTTTAGCTTTTGAGAAGGCATATTGGCGTTTTGCGGGGAAAGGCGTCCCTTCCAGCCAGACCTGTATCAGAAGTCAGAGTCAGCCCCGAGACCAGAGAAAGCAGGTAAACAAACAACCGAACACATTCGGCATAGCAGCGAGACTAGATATAGAACCAATGGGCAGTAATAAGTGGCACAAGACAAGCCGAATCCCAGTCACTGACGCCTATGATGATGTCTCGTGAGGAAGCAAACAAAAGTGATACGGAGTAACGTTTCGAAGAGAAGGGGTGTATCAAGCAAGCGGTTGAGCTGTCCACATGAACCACCTAGAGAGTTGATGGCTATGTATAGAAAGGACCAACCTCAGCAGGCAGCTTTCCAACAAGGCGTGGACGGACGACGAGCCATGATTGCTGGTAGAGAGGAGGTACAAGCCAAAGCTGAGGACCGCGACAAGGAGCGGCAGTACCTTGCTTGTAAACCCGGCTGAGAGCATCGACAAGAGTCTCCCGGCTGAGTCCTGCAGAAATCGATGGTGATTTCAACTCTGTCTCTGACAATGGAGGCACAGGATTCGATTTGATGGAGGAAACAGAGGGGATTGGGGGGATACAATAGGCAGACTGAATGGGCTGTAGAGCTCCAGGGCACACACAAGACGGAACAAAGGGATCTCTTGAGCAACTCACCAAACACAACGACCGAACACGGAGGAACAGAGCAAGCTGCTCTCTCTCTGGCAAAGATTCAACGGCCTCGACAGCGTCTTTTCCAGCGGTTTGCTCTCGGTCTACCCCGCTGGTAAGCCAACAAGAGGCGGGAAGGGAAGACCAGAAGAAGAAGACCCTGCGTCTGCCTGTCCGAGAGGGGCAGCGATTGCTTATGGAGGGGCTCGAGCACGAGCAGACAAGAGATGAGATTTAAATACCCTGCCCGTTGTCGCTCCCTGGCTTAGTAGTCGCAGAGGCAGCTGGGCGAAGGATTTCCAGCAGGAGAACAATATCAAAGTACGTACCGCCGAATGGTTTGTTTCAAGGCGGCGAGCGTCCAACAAAGGTGGTGGGGCAGGATTTGATGGAAGAAGCAGGCAGTTGATCCGGGCATTTGGGGGCTCCAGTGGGTTTGGCAGTCGTTTGCAGCGCTGGGGGCGCTGGGGAGAGGCGGGAGGAGCTGCGCCACAGGTGAGGGGGTTTCAACCGTCATGAGCTTCTCATGTCCACCAACCCACACGAGTCCCAGCCTCAGCCCGTGTGGCGCACCACAATGCCAGCTGAGAGCTGCAGTACGTACCGTTCCTTTGTTAGTGGCGCCAGCATCGCTGTGAGAGCGAGCTCAACTGCCAACAACACCAAAAAAGCAAGGTCCAGACATCCTGTCCGATTTGCGCAAACCGACGCGCCTCAACCCCAGCTTACTTGTTCCCTATCTTGCGATGCGAGCGAGCTCTTTACGTACCGTTGATGACATCTTCCAAGCCTTGCCCTAGCCATTCCCTCCAACACGGCAAAAAGATTGCTTGCGCGCCACCGAAACGACAGCTAGCAAACGTCATTTCGAGCCACCAATATGGCGGCCACAGCCGAGTCGCAACAGCTCAGCAACGCCGTTCTGTCGTTTGCGCTGGAAGGGAGATTCCCCGAAGATGCTACCGCGCTGCAGTCGGTCTCGGAGACTGACCTGAACCCGACAATTGAGGCTCTGAGCAAGGCCAAGGTGGATATCGAGGTACATGAATCGTCACCGCAGGCGTCGCTGGTGTTGCAACGTGTTCTGACTGAACCTCCCTTGTCTAGGCAGAGATACACACCATAAACGAAGAGACAAAGGACGACATCAGCTCGTGGATGAGAAACGCAAAGGTGCTGCAGGAGGACATCATCCGATCCAAGACCATCGCCAATGACATCATCCGTCAATCCGAGGCACCTGAGGTGACCGGGGAGGCGATCCTCGATGCGGAGGAGAAGGCAGAATTCCTCAATCGAGAGGTCCAATACAGCCAGCAGATCCACGGCGTCTTGCGACGGATCCAGCAAGTCAACCAGCTCCTCGTCGAGGTCGAGCAGGCAAGCAGAGAAAGGCGCGTCCTCGACTCGCTGCGGCTGCTTGAGCGTGCGTATCCCCCATTCGTGCCGTTGACTGCTGACTGCGGCTGACCTCGAGAAGAATCATGGAAAGCCCTCGACGATGTGGGCATCAGCAAAACCACCCGAGTCATGAAGCTCTTGGACCTGAGGGCGTTCGAGCTAAAGTCCGATATTCACCAGGTCTTCAATCACGTTTGGAAGACGCTGGTGCAAGTTGATACAGAGTCAGGAAAGGTTGCCATCTACAATACACGACAAGGTGAGTGGACGCAAATACAGTACACCTAGGATCCCTCTCTAGGACACTTGCTGACCTCCAAAAGACGAGAAAATGAGCTTAGAAGATGCCGTGATTGGCCTGAAAGCTTACAAGGAGGTTGATGAGAGAATGGAGCAGCTGTGGCACAATCTGGATGCAGCAGTGATTTCACCGCGCATGGATGCTTCAAGATCAAACATACCCGGCATCAGGGTGGAGGGAGACCTGCTGGAGCTTGCGGGGTCCTCTGACGGCTCGGCTGAATCCTTGCTATCAGATCTCGAACAGATCCTGACATTTGTTGCTCAGAAGCTACCAGCCGATCTATTGCGACCACTGGCCGATGTTATGATGGGCGACATTATCTCCAAGCTTACCAAGGGGTGGCTCAACCCTGCCGTTCCATCGGGACTCAAGGACCTGGACAAATTTCAAGTTCTGGTGTCGAAGATGAAGGGCTTTTGCGAAACTTTGCAGCATAATGGATTTACTGGCCTCGAGCAGCTCCAGGACTGGGCCAGCAAGGCGCCCACAATATGGCTTGAGAAGAGCAGGGAGACGGCACTCGATAGCGTCCGAGTCCAGCTGGCCAGTGGGATCGGGGAATCAAAACGTGTCGAAAAGATCGAGAGGCAGATGGTCTCCATAGCGGAGGGTAAAGAGCTCTCCAGAACTGGGGCCGGAGCTGTTGCAGACTCGAACGACTGGGGAGACGACTGGGGAGAGGCGTGGGACGATGAAAAGGCAGGGAATGATAAAGACCAGCAGCCGCAAGCGAAGGGACACGGGGATAACCACGGTGAAGACGATGACGGCGCTGCAGATGCTTGGGGTTGGGATGACAACGATGACGCGACCACGGATGAAAAGAAGACAGGGGCTAACGAACCTGCTGAAGCTGCCAACGAGGATGATGGTGCTGATGCATGGGGCTGGGGAGATAACGACGATACGAACGGGCCGAAGAATGCAGAAGCAAAGGGCGCTGCCGACGCCCCAGATGAAGACGATGGAGCTGATGCATGGGGCTGGGGCGATGATGGCGACGCTCCCGAAGAGCCAGCTTCCGTCCCGGCCCCTGTGCCTGTAGCTCCCGCAGCCAAGGCGAAGTCGAGCAAGGCTCCAGAAGAGACGAGAGAGCTGGTTTTCAAAGAGACATACAGCATTTCATCGATGCCGGAGCCTGTGCTCGAACTGATATTCTCCATCCTCGAAGACGGAGCCGCGTTGACAAAGGACGGGAACGAGTACGGTTTGTTAGCAGCCACGGCACCTGGCCTTTTCAGCTTGCCTACCTTTGTCTTGGCTCTGTTCCGAGCCATCTCGCCTCACTACTACTCGTCTGACGCTGGAGGGAACATGTAAGTCTGGCAGCACGAGACGTTTCACAGCGCAAGCTCCTCCGTGGTACTGACATGACTTGTAGGTTCCTATATAACGACGCCATGTATCTGTCGGAGAAGCTCTCCGATTTTTCCATAGCTTGGAAACAACGCGAAGACCTGACACCTCGTGCGCGGAGCATGCTCCGTATTGACAATGATGTCCGGACGCTCAAAAGCTTTGCCAACCGCAGTTATTCCAACGAAATGAGTCTTCAAAAGACAATACTACAAGACCTCCTCGGGGGTTCACAGAGCCTGGCGCAGCAAGACGACAAGGAGTCGTCCATCGAAGCTGGAACAGCGCGCATCCGGAGTGTGGCCGCGACATGGGATCCCATCCTGAGGCGATCCGTCTGGTCTCAGGCGGTCGGGTCTCTTGCGGACTCGCTTGCGTCACGACTGATATCAGACGTCCTGGAGATGCCGTCGATTGGACAAGACGAGGCCTACAGCATTGCGCAGCTCATCGCTTCGGCAACAGAGCTGGATGATTTATTCCTCCCCAGCAAGCTGGCCGGGACGGCCCCGGTGCCGGATGAGCTGCCAACAACGGCACAGTATGCGCCGAACTGGCTGCGTCTCAAGTACCTCGGCGAGGTGCTGCAGAGCAATCTCAACGAAGTCAAGTTTCTGTGGTGCGAGAGCGAGCTCAGCCTGTATTTCACGGTGGACGAGGTGATTGATCTGATACACGCCAGCTTCGAGGACAATGCAAGAACGAGGGAGACGATTAAGGAGATTAAAGCCAAGGAGCCGCTGGTCAGGTGATGGCTTCTTGATAAAAGACAATGAATATACGATGATGACATTGGTTTCCACGACGGCCTTGATGTTCTATGAAAGTATATGTGTATGCGTGTCATTGTGCCCCTATTTTCTCAAGAACCATGACACACTTCGTGAGGAAGTTGAAGTTCACGATGGCTTCATGAGCTTCTTGTCCAGCGTCGACAGCAACGCACGACATGGGCGGATGGTTTAGTGGTATAATTTTCCCTTAGCATGGTCTGTTCCTCTGGAACTAGAATTACTCCAGCTTGCTTGGGAAAGGTCCGGGGTTCGATTCCCCGTTCGTCCAGCGTTTCTTTTTTTTTTCCCAACTTTTTTTTCCAACTTTTTTTTTCCCCTTCCTGGTGTGGAAGCTTTTTGCCACCCAATTTCATTTTGGAAGCCAATTGAGACGGAATATCTCTTCTCTTTTACGAAACGACCCCCTTTACCCCCTTTTCCAAAATCTTCCTTCCCCTTTTTTTTTTTTTTTTTTTTTTTTTTTTTTTTTTTTTCAAAGTTGCCAAGACGGCTGGAATCCTGCTCAGGCACATACCTAGACCACCCGGAAGAAGCCCAGCTGGACGGACCATACATAACAAGAAGCAAAGCCCAATGCAACACATCAGATGCCCGGGAAGCCAACACCCGGCAAACAGCCCCCCTCTGCATCAACCAGTTCGCATCAACAAGACCCAAGGCGTTCTCCATCTGAACTGCTAGAAAGCCATCAGTCAATCGTTCGATAGTTCCCGCCATGACTCGTCCCCTGCAGCGGTGACGGGCGAAGGGTGTGCGCGTGGGAAAGGTGTTTAAAAAATAAGGTCCATGTACATAATATATGGATGTATATCGTACCACTTTGAATCGTTCTAGAAGGGGGTAATAGAATAAGATACTTGCCTGCGTCAGCTTCCTCCTTTCTACATCCCAACGTGAACATTGTATCCATTGGAACCAATACTTGCCTCTCCTGTATACCTACCCTAAACCCAAAATCATCATCTATGGTGTAACTCTCTAGTAAAAAGACACCTACCCATCAGCCTCTCCTACAATACAAGTATCAGTCACATCCAACCTCAGAATAGGGGAGAAGGAAACAAAAAAAAAGACCCGGACTGCATATCCTCACCGCCTCAGCAAAAATAACCATCATCAGCCATTTTTCGACACTCCTTACACACTTGGGACACATGCAATCCATCTTCCATGCCCCGACATAGGATTTGTTCCAAACTCCATGCATAAACATCGCCACAACACCGTCACTCGCCACTCTCACGACCGAACAGGGGGGCAAAAAGAAAAGAAAAAAAAAAAAAAAAAATCACCCGGCTTCTTCCCCTTCACACCTCCTTGTATCATCATAATCATCATCAGCCCGTCCGGGTCCAAATCCCCTGACTCACATCGGCCTCGGCCAAAAGGAGGATAGAGATGAAGGAGAGATGAAGAATAATGCCAGCTCAGCTCGTCTTCGACTTTCCCTCTTTTTTTTGTGTTACATACACATCCTCACCCCCCCTTGTTAACGGGCATGAAGATGCACCCTTGCTCGCAACCTGGCAGGATGTGTCCTCCTATGGGAACTGCAGGCGTGTATGGGTATGGAATCAGGAGGCAGCCCGAGTAGCCCTCTTCCTGATCGCCGTTCCTCTTCCTACCGAGGAATACTACCACTGATAATAACAGCACGGGATTACTACGACAGAAAAACAGCGCGGTGTCAACCATGCTATCAAACAACATGATCCCTGGTCTCACGCCCGTGCAGTAGCGCTGCAGCTATCATCAGCCTTGCAACGACACGTCAGCCTTCCAGATGCCGCTCCCAGGGATCGTGAGTAGGCTAGCAAGGAACACAAGGCAAAAAGGGGAGTCCAAACCCACGGAGATCCTCCGTTCGAAGTGTGCTCAACAACGCCGATTCGCATGAGACCTACGTTCGAAAGGGGGCTAATCAAGCACCGGAAGCATGTCTTTGTCTCGTTAGTACGAGGTAATAGTGCCTCGTCGACGCTGTTCCTCCCGCTGCTGCTGCTATTTTTACAGCTGATCCTCTCTGCCTGACACGACGGGACCGTCTTGGCTGATGCAACTGGGCGGCATGGTATGCGAGCACCTCCAGCCTTGCTGTGACCCATCACGGAAGCATATCCACCGCCCTTTTCTCAGCCAGTAGCTCGGGACCGAAAGCAGCAGACGGCTAGGCTCGCTGGAGCCTAGTTCTTGCGCTGGCAATGTTCAGGCAGTAGAGGCCTTGCCTGTTGAGGTTTGTCCGTGACCTTGATCTGCAATCAAGATTGTGTGGTTCCTGGTGCCCTGCCGCGAACGCCGCTTGACGGCCCGACCAGGCTATGCTAAAGCAAAGCTTACCCGTACTGGGTGCTTCGATTTGACGACTCACCCAAGTCGCCGTCGTCTCGTCTTCCGCGCGCTACAAGTACGAGCAGGTCGGAGAAGCCGGTCAGGTCCCAGGCACAAAGCACCAGGCACAAAAAACCACAACTCCTGCTTGCTGGAGGAAGCTTGCTGGGGGAATGGGATCCAGCATAAGAGGACTACCATAGCACCACAGCCACTGGGCATGGAGGGCATGGGGGGCATGCCATTTCCCCAGATTTTCGCTCCCGACCCCCCTTGGGAGCGCGCCCACAAAATCGGCTGGGACTGCGAGGTACTTCGTACTTCGTACGCCCGTAACTGCTCCGGTCGAGGTAGTAGTACTTCTGCCTACACGAGAAGCGCAGCGCGCGCATGAAGCAATAGTCGTCTTTTCCAATGCACACGCCTCCCCCGGCTCGATGGTATCATGTAGAGAACCAAGGATTTGGTTGTACTTGTAGCTCGTGCCGTTGGCTGGTACTTGGACAGCCAGCCCACCACCATATAAGCAGCAGCACCATCCCTGTTGGCCGGGCTGGAAAGGAGTAGGCTAGATTTGGGCCAAGGGGTGGTTGAGAATTGCCAGCCATGAGATCAGCAGGGACTTCGTGTCCCAAGCTATTGGGGTAGAAGAAAAAAAAAGAAGGAAGGGAAAAAAAAAAAAAAAAAAAAAAGGCCAGCGACCAGGGGTGAGGGGAGGGGATAACCAACCGTCAATGATGAATGCCTGCCAACCCACTCCGGGACGAGGATAGCGAGGCTGCCGAAGCTGCCGCAGCCCCGGCGAGAAAGCTTGCCTTGCAGATTCACCACCACTGCCGAGGAGGGTCTGCCTGGTTCTCTCTTCCAGACTACTAGTGCAATGTCTCTCCTTTCGGTCAATTCTGTACAGTCCAGCCCAGCCTTGGGTCGCTCGATCGGGATCCAACCAGGAAGCCGGATCCTCCCTCTGTCCGAAATTCCATCGGTAGAATACGGCGGAGTCCGCGATGAAGTTCGTTTCTGTTTTAGCAAAGTCAGCGGGAAAGATGGTGGTTGATTCAGGGTCTCGCAGAGTGGGCCGGCCGTCAACCTGTCCCCTCTGTGGCACTCGGGACGGGACGAGACGAGGTCGAGCTATTACGAGGAGTAATACTCCGTACTTCCGCACTTGGGCACGGGAATATCACCACCACGCAGGTCGCACAGAATTGTGAAGTCAACATCACAGAAACCAGCAAAGGCCGCGGAGCCAGCTCTGGTCGACTGGGTGTCACCGGACTCGCTGGTTGGTAGAATCTGCGAACAACAGGAAAACACCCCTCTGTACTCTGCAACTCTGTCGTCTGCAGTCTCCGTCCCTGTACTGACAGGACAGAGTGTGCGTTGCACTCGCCGCGTCCAGCCGCAATGCGTGCATGCGCGGGCTCTTTGCAATCCGAACCATCTTGTCCAGTCCGTCCAAGCAGGCGGCGAGCTCAGACAAGCGCTCCCATGCGTGCGATAGCTCATACGCGAGCGCTGCTCCTCCATCCAGCGCTCCTGCCAGCGTCCCAATTCCGCTTCATTTTCGATTTCCTGCGCATGAATTCGCCCGTTACGAAGCAGACGTTGGCCCATCGCATGCAGAGCGAGCAGTTTCGCCGTCGATCGCTGCCGCCGCTCACCTCAGCAATCAACATCTTCCCTCCTGGAGGAACTGCGCGGGCAGGCAGCACCGAGAGAAAACGACTCCAACATCTCGTTGTCCAGGAGCATATACAGCATTCCGCCCCTCTATCATAGCAAACAACTGACGGCTTGCTGTAGGCATACGCGTAAGCATCGGCGTGTCAGCTCTCTTCTGCATCGGATGGTCAACGCATGCACATGCAGTCAGCGTGCGAAGCAATCCGTTCACGCCGCCATTGCTCTGGACGCCTGGTGGATAGTTCGGCCGCCTTTCGCATTTCGGCGGCAGGGTAGCATCTGATAGCTCAAATGTCTCGCCAGCAAACGGACGAGTCGCGACGAGATGCCCTGTGGGCACCCAGGATCAGCGTTGCTCTTCGTACGCGAGGCCGCCATGGACCCGCCGTGTCTTCGGTGAAGCCCTCCCACTCGTCTCGCTGCGCTGCATGACGCCTTGCGCGCGGCGGCATGTGCCCGTTGGCGCGGGCAACTCTCAACCGACGAACCCTGAAACCGGTCAACGGGAAAGATGCAGAGCCAGCTTCAGTTACGGTATCGCTTGGCCCCGTGCAGCGACCCGCCTGTATGCTGGCAGAAGGCGACAGCTCATGGCTCTAGGGCGTTTCGCCTCTCTATTCTAAGGCAGCGTTTGCGTCATTCCGGTGCTGGGTTCTGTATCTGCACTCCTCGTTTTCTCAAACAGACTCGTGCTTCAGCACCTGTACGTGCCGCTAATGCCTCCACGCTTGCATGGCGTATGTTGATAGGCCCTGCTTGAGGGACGGCCATCACAATGCAGAAATGCTCTTTTGCTGCCGCTTGGTATGCAGAAAGGGTAGCAACAGTCTGCCTTGGCAGGCATGTTGGGTCGAATTTCGTCTCGCAATGTGCAAGTATCGCCCAGGTCGAGAAAAGCAAAAAGAAGAAGGCAGGGAGTCTCCTCCCTGAATGTCCGAAATGAGTCGTCGATACCGAGCTGAGGTTGCCCAGCACTGTGAATCACAGACCATCAAAACTGCCTCAACACCAAGCACGCGGGCAGTAGCTGCAGGTTTAGCCCAGACATGACCCTACATAGCACTGCTAAGGGGTAGTGAGATGTGACCAGTCGTTGTTTGTGAACACAAACATGGTGGCAGATACAGTACAGGCCCTTCGGCAAGAAGAGGCGGCTCAAGGGAGCGGCAGAGGACACCGTCGACACCTCCCAGCCGCCTATTCCAATAGGACCGCGTTGGAGGCTTGACGCGGTTTGCCACTATCGACGCCCAAGCACATCCGTGGGCAAATGATGCCAGCTCGGGACACACGCACTGATTCGCATTCGTGGAGCTATCCTTCTCAGCCGCCGTATTGCTGCGCCGTGATCATCGTTCGGCACCACTTGCCTTTGGGAATCAGCAGGTCGCCAATGGCACGCTGCACTGCATCGAACTCGCGTCAGATACAAGTATGAGATACCCGTAGAGAGAAGCCTATTCCACACCGTGCACGCTGTATCCCGCTCATGCGCCTGCGTGGACGGCCAGGGACGGAGTTTGACTGCGCGAGGGTAGGGGGGGTCGGTGCCAATGTTGGGAGCTTTCCAGAGGTAGCTTGTTCATTGCGCAATGACCGTGGTCCTAGAAGCCACGCCTTAACAGAAGAACCTGCCGTGCCTACCAGCAGTCCGAGCCAGCAGTACGGGAACAGCACAAGGCTGAGAGGCGGCACGTTCGCACACGTACAAGGATATGCGTACGGCAGGTACATGGATATAGTAATTCCGCAATATTCGAATGCATATCTGAGAAAGGGAAACAGACTCCTGCCCCTCAGCATAGGTGACGAATCGGTCTCATCCAGATGCGGCGTTTCGTCAGCCGTCGGGAGAGGAGAAGACGTGACCAAATTCTTCATCCCAAAATAGCATCTGTCGCCGCAGATGATACTGGACAACCGCCTTCAGTACTTCATACTTCCTGGTTCGTACGCAGAATGTACCGGCACGAAAGAGATACTTCGGGCCGTAACCTTGTTCACGGATGAATTGCCCCGTCAGTTTGGACCCAGATGCTTGGCGATTGCCGGAGACGAGGGTCCCGTGTTCCCAGCTCGCATCACAAGGGCCAGGGCCTCCCTGCTGGGCGGCAGCTGGGAGCTGAGGCAGAATTGGTGTGCTCCTATCGGCATCCAGGGGTACGAAACAAGGTACGGTACAAGGAAGTATCATGGCCATGGAACTGGGAGGGGACCACTTTGCAGATGCCAGAGCCTGGAATCGCCAAAGCCTTGAGCATTGCCTTGTCTGCCAGGGTTAGTAGTTTTCGTTATGCGGCTCAGCTGAGCGGTTCGCGGTCGCGGTGCGACCCCCGTGAGGCCCGGGTCGCGTGATAAGGCGTTGATGGCGCCATAGATGGCAGCTCGCTACTCCAGATGTCAGAGCATCGGGTGTCCCTTCCGCCGCCGAGTTCGCCAAGTAAGGCCCCTTTTGCCCTCTCCTAGTCTTTAAAGATGCTGTATGACATATTCGTAGCGCTGCATTGAGTGCTCCGCCAAAGCTGGGACTTGTGTGATGACCAGCCCAGACCGAAAAGCTCCCATGCATATAACAGGCCAGCCAGCCACGGAGTGTTCTTGGAGGAGAAAAGGCGGCCACTTGCAGGTCAGCCTCACTCAATTCTGGTCCGGGGCTGGGAGAAAAGGGGGCAGGACGAGCCAGTAACATCATGCCCAGCAATGCTGCTGCCGCCGCTGCTTCTCCCGCCAAGTGACGGAAATAGCCGTCCGTCCGTCCGTAAAAGCGCAGGCTTATGGTCGTTGGCTGGCCGCTGGCTACTGGCTGACAGCAGCGTTGTTCGTTTTCGATTCGATGATGCTAATCCGACGGAGCGAAACTGACGTGTAAGGAATTATGATTTGTGAGATGACGAGGGGGAAACCCCCAACCAACTTCTAAGTATCTTTCATTGATAAGAGTGTGCGGGCTGCTGGGCTGGAGCAGGTTTAGCAGCCGCTCTCAGCCCTGGAACGGCAAAACGCTGCCTGTCACAACGTTGCCATATTCGGCAGCCGGACAAACAGAAGGATGCGAGGCCGCAGACAGACCAAACCCAGAGATATCTGGTGCGTTCGCCTGCTTAATCTCACTGCATATTATCTGGTCAGAAGGTCGAGATGCAGCGGCCCAGAAACGCGGTTGGGGCGGCCAGAATCGTGACTGTACCGGTGATGGTTGACGTTCCCAAAGGCTGGTAGAGGCAAGTTTGGAGCCAAACTAGTAACATTGTCGCACTTGTTCCCCTCGGCCTGCCCAAAGGGGGAAAATAGCTCGGCCCATAACACACATACGCATCTGGTCATACAGATGCCTCATCCCTCAAGGCCATTGTCCGTTGCCCATTGCATGTTGCCCATTGCGGATTGCCCACTGACCACTGCCTGTCGGCCTCCTGTCAGGCACCTAGAACAACATTTGGGGCGGGTAGCGCATCCTCCAAGCTGTTCCTCTTTGCTAGTGCTTCGGAAAGCATCAAGAGTTGCAATGCTTGACGAGATGGTACAAGCATGGCGACTAGTGTGAGAGACGGGGGCACCAGCCAAGGCGCAACTCGGGGTAAACCCTCACACGTCCCGAGCCGCCAATTGCGAGAAAGAAGAATTCTAGAAAATTGATCTCCAGCTGGCCGGGACACCCTCCATCAGACCCCTTCTTGCCGCTCTCCCCCTTCTTCCCCGCGGCGTTCTCTTGATCGCCAGTAGAACGGAAGAGGAGAAAGCAAAAGGTACATGTGGTCCGTTGCCTGCCAATGGCCCTCTTCAAACGGAGATGGATGGTCGTGACTGGCTGCCAATGGTGACACGACGCGGCAGTGGCGTGCGGAGGTTGTGTGGTGTGCATGCGAGCCCATGCATGGCTGGGCTGCATGATGCTCCTCCTCGTGCTGGGTGGTGTGGAGAAGGCGACCAACAAGAGGTACTGTAGATGCCCTGGAGACCAGACGGCGGACCAACTCGCCCTCCAATGCAGGCGGCATAGACAAGGATTGCCTATTTGCGCGAGGTAATGAGCAGGTAGGATTCCGAGGGGTTCGCCTTCATCAGCTTGCTGAGAAGTGCGCGTACCCCCATTGCTTCATGAAACGCCTCGTAGTACTCTACTTCATGGCAAGATGGGGTTCCTGTGGTGCTGTCGTGGCAGCCGTTCGTGCGTCTCTAGCATCTCTCAAGCCCCAGCCAGTTCGTCATTCGGCAGCTCATCTCCTGCATGTCAGTCAGGCTGGTCGGTAAACTCACATGTTGCCCGACATCAGAGGCGTCACTATGCCCTCATCATGGCATGCGCCTTCGCATTTTACACCACACCTGTCTGGCAAATCGGCTCGGCTATACCTCCTCGATCTCTCCATCCTTTTGGCCTCCGCAAAGCTCACCAGTACGCGCGGGACATATGTACTTGAAAGTTGGTGAAGACGGCATCGTCCTTAGCAGCACCGCAAGTTCGTCCATCGGTGCATCCCACCCTCTTTGAGGTGTTCTCGACACCGTTTCCCACGTACATTTGTCGGGGACAGAGAGTTTGTCTGATTGGCGTACTCGCGAGTTGTACCAACCACTTGGAGGATCCGACCTGACGGAACTTCTGTCACTGGTGATGGGACTGGAAACAAGACGGTCTTTCCAAGAGTCACAGATGCCCTGCCCGTAGCACGCGCTCCGCACTTAACGCAGAACAAACTCGCGTTAGGATGTTGCAACACTTTGCTCCGCTCTCTCCCCGAGACGATCGCGGTCGTGCTCGTATTATCTCGTATGGTTTTGCACCCAATATTTGCCACTCCTGCGGCATGTTTATCCAAAGAGAACCCCAAAAAGCAGGGAGTTGCCATGGGACAGCCCTTGCCAAAACGATAGTTGGCCTGCGAAGATGGGGCGGAAATGGGGATGAAATGGCCGCGGATAAGAGCCCCGAGAGCCCGCCTGCTAGTGCCCTAATTCATCCAGTTCTGCAGACGCGGCAGGGGCCGATGATACTCAATGGCCTCTATGTCGAATCCCAGATACAGCGCCCATTTCCCCAAGTTGGCTTTTGAAAAGGGACTAGGCTCATATGGGGTTCTCTGACTTCATCCTTTGTGCCGCGAGAGATGAAATGTACATCAGGGGCAGTCTCATAGACTGACGTGCCTGAGGATGTATTCCTAGCAAAGTTGCTTCCAAAACAAGGAGAGCGGCCAGAGACGCCTGGGATGTACCATCTCCCCCATGGCTTTTGCAGGTTCATCTGCAAGAGTTGCTCGATGGGTGCATATGCTGCAAGGGAAGCAGAGCTAGTCCTGGGTCTAATGCATTGTTCTCATCTGCAAGACCAAAACTCGTGACCTGCTTTCTGCAAGACCTGGCGCAGGCAACATCGCGTGTCGAACATGACAGTACTATATCGTTGGGTGCAACCAGCAGTCAAACGGAAAGATGACACACCCGTATGAATGCATGTTGGTTTCTGGAGCAGAGAGTTGCAATGGACGCCTTGAGAGGTCGCAAGACCCTGTCAATCGGACGAATATACCAATGCCCGCGCAGTGGTACGAAGTACACACATCCTGAGGCCTTTGATCAGCTAAATTCCCTCTTCCCAGCGCGGACGAAGAGGCAGCTGCCGGAGGGTATCGTGGACCATATCGTCTGCCGTGTAACGGTCTCGGCGCGTGTGATTGGAGCCGAGTTGCTCCCGAAAACCTCCGCAGCAGATGACAATCAGTACAGTGAGGCCACCAAGAGGAAGCCACGACAGCCTTTCCTGAGAGCATGAGACCTACATGAACCCACACACCTTTCGTTCCCGCGAGTGCCGCCAGCAACACTGCTCCACGCTCTCAACTCGCGTAGTAATGACCCTTGCACTCCGGCCAGGGTCGGGCAACACAAACATGAGCTCTTATCGGCAGATAAGGTATGATTGAAGACGATCCGACGCGGGTGATGGGCCTCGGCAAGGTCAGTCCTGAAGCCTCCCCCGCATCAATCCCGCCCAAATGGATGAGGCGTCTTCATCGAGCAAGCGATCCAACCGCGTCGCACCGCCAGCTCACTGAGCAACCACCCAGCCACGCCAGGGACTGCAAGCTGAAGCTCTAACGCTGCTCAATAGACTTGTACACAGCATTGGCCGCAGACTGATGGACGCCATGCGATCTTGCAGACGCACAGATATGCTAGCCCAGTGCTGACGGAGACGACTCAGCACAAAGTAGCCAGCCGCTTGAGCTAGCTATCCATAGTGATGGGCCTTTGCACAACAGCAGCATGTGGTGGACAATGAGTCAACGGCATGGCTGCAAGGGTGCGTAAATTCCCCTCCGAGATGGCCGGCGCGTTTGCAGCGAGCAGCAACAGGAGAGTATCCAACTTGACCCGTCGTCCACACAGGAAGTCGACTGGTCAGTATCCCGTATATGCACCCGGGGGGCTTGAAGTGCGTGCGAAGTGACGAAGCCTCCGGCGGGGGTTTCGGGCTTCCCTCATTGCGCCGTACATGTGTGCTGCCGGGTACAGAAATGCATAATTGAACATCTGAAGCCATGATGGTGGCATGCATGCTTGTACAGGTGCGTTTCGAAGGCAGGTGGGATCCAGCACAATGAGTGCGGGAGGTGTGTCGCAACGGCGCGGATGCTCTGCATCGGACGTGGCAGGGGATGGGATTACGCCGCTAGCCTTCTTGTTTGTTTGCCAATCTGAGGCTGAATCCATGGTCCTTTTGTCTCAGCTGTTGGCAAGCCAAGCTTGTAGGAAATTGAAGTGGCTCGTACCGTATCCGTAGATGCGAGTTTTGAATGTCTGAACAATTCGCTGGGAGACTGCGGCGGCCGGCATCCTCTGCATCAACTGCACGGTTTATCCATGTTGACGAGGCTGACCCTTTGTGTTATACTCAAATAACATGGTAACCCGCTCCCTTGCTTCTCTTGTTGCCTGGTTATGCCGACCTAGACTGAATTGAGATTCATCTGACGCAGCCAAGCCAAGACGGAGCTGAGAGCGCAGGTTTGTCTGCTGTCGTTCTAGTTGTAACCTCTTGGCAGCATCTTTCCATCCTAAATCGCTAGGCACTCTGTGCCAATACGATCAACGCAAGCCAAGACGGCAAAAGGAAGCGACCGGAGGGAAATAAGAGGGGTTTGTTGAAAAAGACAGACCCTTGTACTTCGTAATTCGGGTAGTGTACTCCATACTCCGTAGTCTGATTAACAAGGAGAAAGCAGAGGAGTGCGAAATGATGAGGTTCTTCTCGCACAAACAGACGACAGCGGGCGCCTCTGCCCTTTTCTTCTTTTCTTGTGGCTGCATGGGCACTTGGTGGTGGTGCCCTTGGGCAGAACTGAAGGAGGGGCAAGTAAAAGGGATGAGTGGATGGACTTTCAATAGGTGGGCAGTAAACCATCTGGAATTTCCGAATTCGTCTTCTTTGCTCATCACCATTTTGCGTGGTTCTCTCTTTGATGCTTCGCGCATCAGAGGACTTTGGCCATCCGTCGTTGTGTTTCCCGGGTCAGACGTGACTGACAGCAGAGAATCTAATTCTCCAGCATCCAGAGGGCGCAAGGGCAAGAGAAAACGTGGCTCGCTCATGGCACTCCATGTAATGTTGATAAAAAGGTACGGATGAGATACTGGCAGTCGGTCGTTAGTGACGGCTGAAGTGAGTTTATGCTCAACATGCCGCCAGGCCTGTTTGTGTCGTGCAAATAAGTACAGCAAGTGCGGCGCGGTCAGTTGTGTGGTGCGTGAGTTGAACCTCGAGCTCCGGACCCGGAGAAGATGGTTCAGGTCGCTTTACGTCACAACAAAGGCCTGAGCACCAATCGCATCGCCAGACCTGCTTGGCACTTCTGGGCAATGTGTCTTCTGGGCTCTATGGAGTAGTCTGGCCTTTCTCGAGGCAGCGGTACCCGATGGGCTGCCTCAGTGGTGAGAACGGCAATGGCAGTGCGGCAGCCCAGGGCCAGGGTAAATGTGTCCCCTGATACAGCTCCCCGGCGGCGTAGCATGATTTGAGAAGAGACTCTGAAGCACAGGTCCGTAGACGTCAGATCTGCTTCGGGACGACAGTCGTCTCCAAGCCGCGGCCTCTGGAGAAGATCCCTAGTTGGGCTAGTAAGGCTGCGCATTGGCACAAGGCAAAGGCGGCAGCCGATTGGGTGGCTTCAGGGTTGAGGACGTCATGGTACTGGATGGCGGCATGAAACGGGAACTCTAGGGCGGCAGCCCGTGGCCCAGCCGGTCGGTTTGAGGCAACCTCTGTGTCTGTGGCTTGTCTCCCATGTCAACTTGTGCATGACAGCACCCGTCCGGGTAGGGGCCCTGCCTTTCGACTGGCGATATCGCTGGTTGGCTCGAAGCTCTCGACTTCGGTAAGAAAAGGCAGACAGACTCGAGCATCTGAGGGCAAACGTGCGCTCGCCATACTTCAAACACCGCATCCGATAGGCGCTGTCTCGGAGGGTGAATTACGCGACGCCCCCGGAGCTTTGTGTCTCGTCCGACCGAGTGTTCTGGCCTGTCGTGCCGCCAAGCTGGTGCGCAAGCCTGACCTCGATCTTCGGTGGCCTCATGACGCGATGAGCCGGTCTTTAAAAGTCGGTGAAATTCGAGGCGGCTGTCCTGCCATCGATGACTCTTATGAGGATAGACGCAGACCCCGCAGTTGGGCGTGCATGGGTGTCTGAGGCCTTCGTCCGCCCGAAGCGCTGCACTAAATCCCACGATGCTTGCTGTGCCGGAGTGAGAGAGGCAGGTCATGGTCAGAGCATTGCTTGCTGGCGAGGCATTCAGGCCCCAGTCGAGAGGCACTGGGCTTGTCCATTGCTTCTGTCGTCCAGGGCCTGCGGCACGTACATACATGTAGCAGAATGCATCCACTATGTAGGTAGAAGCCTCCAGCCTGTCTGTAGGCATACAATGATACTTCGTAGACGCCGTAGGCTTGCAGGGAAGAGGATCCAATGGAAGAGAGGGGTGAAGGGGAAAAGAGGGAAAAAACGAGAGGATCCTGTCGTTACCTCCTGCCAACGAGAATCAGCATAAGTGATGCTGTTGCACGGCTTCAGCGAATAGCAGAACCGTATCCGATGCTCCATTGGAGACAAACCTCATTTTCGGTGACTCTGCACGTAATAGAGTGAGCTGGCCGCTGCTGATTCCGGCAGGCATCGATGGTCAGTCAATGGTCGACGGCGTATTATCTGGGCGGCTCAGGTGACGCTCTTGACCGCTCTGCGGCATGGATGCGGCTCGCTAATGCATCTTCGTACAGGGCCGCTGGGTGATTGATTGAGTGGATGAGCAACATGCGCTTCACAAGGCTGCAGAGGCTAGACCAGGCCAGGCCAGGCCGGCATGGCATGCGCAGGCATGTATCGTGCTCGATTAGTATTCCGGGTTGCTTCGTCGTTCGTGGTCGTGCGAGTCGTGTGAAGAAGCATTGGTGGTGCGTTTTTGCCGGCCAAATGATAATACGAGCAGCACCTTCTTAGCGCCCTTCTTCTTAGCATTCGGTACCTCCTGCCTGGTTCCTGACCTCTGAGCTCTCCAGGGCTTCTCCCGCCCTTTAGGGCAGCAGCTCCTTCCAGCGGGGGAAAGAACAGCCCGGCTCGGGTTTCAACAGCAGTGACGCCATTTTGGTTTGACGGATCAAAGTGCGTGATACGAGTACGTACTTGCACAGATTACTGACCTCGCACCGCATGCGTCAAACGAGACGCGCGTGGTGGTACAAGTAATCAGATGCAGCAAATGTCCAATGGAAGATGAGATACGGATAGAAGGTCGCAGCAGCTCTTCTCCCCTTGCTTGATATGACAGTTTCCGCATGGATCGTTAAATACACCCCCAGACGAGGCCAGGCCAGACCAGACCGGACCAGACCAGACCGCCGGAGACTCGAGAGAAGGGCTGTGTGTGGTGCTGGCTCCGTCAGGTCCACGATCCATTCCGTTTGGGCTCCTCTTTTGCAATTTTTTCGATCCCTTGCTCTGCGTGATTGACATCGGAGGAGAAAAGACAAGAAGCACCAGAAAGACGAGGAAGAATAAGCAAGCGATGATCTCATCGTTTTCGCAGGTTGATGCCGTAATAACTGCGGAAGCCCTACTAGGTAGTTGTGCTGCTACTTTTGTTAGTAGCAAGACATTCCTCTGTGGCGGATGTGTCTGAGCATCACAGAGCTCACGTACATGTAGCCAGGCTGCACATATGATGCCACTCAATGAATGACACTGGACGCGACGCATCTCAGTCCCCCAAGCATACCTTACTATTCGGACCTCCCTCCGCCTGTGCCAGAGCTCTCCCAAAGAAACCCAATAAGCACAGCTCCCCTATTAAGCATGCCGATGCCAGTGTAACTACCCTTACATTAGCACCAAATGCCAATGCAGGTCGTACGTACGGGTGCTTGCGCCTCATGCCGTCCCAGAAGTTCCGTCGCCAATATACCTCCATCTGCGCACAACCCTTGCTGAAGCATCACCGTCTGCTGCACTTGCACCAATACGATGCCTTGGATGCTCCTTTGGGAGCGCCCCGATTCACGTCGCGGCTGCATGCATCTCCGGGAGAGTGCCTGTGGCGACTGGTCCCGGTGCCATCCCCTTCAGGTACGTCGTAGTACTTCAAATGTAAACCACCTCAGCTTGACGTGCCTGTACCGCACTATCCATGTATCGAACGCATACGGCGAGGAGCGATTGGATCGAGGGCGCGCGTGTCCGTGGGAACCTCTTGCGACAAACCGCGGGATGCCAGAGTCAGCAGCTTGGGTTGCCCAGTCAAAAGGGCCGCTTCAACCATCCTACTAGACATCCTCGTAGGCCACAGAGCCAATAGAGGGCAGAGCTAGACTGCAGAACGTGCTCGCCGACAAACACGAAGGCCTTGGCTGTCTTGCTAGCCGGGTCGCTGGCTTCGAACGGCGTCGACTGCACGCGGGATCATCTCATCTGCAGCGCGGCCTTGTGGTGTAACGGCATGTCAGTGTGTAAAGGAGTCATGGAAGGACAAGGCAGGTAGGTGGTGTTGGGCAGCCAACAGAGGTGAGACAGAAGTTATCGGATCAGCCCATAAGGTCAGAATCGTCATCCCCTCCTTGTTGAGCATTCAGTCCTCGTCCTCGTCGTACCGCAATACCTGCTGCAAGGTCTGTATGTAGGATCAGGTCAGGTCGGATCAGGAATGGACGTCTGCTAACCCCCTTGATGCGCGGTGCTACGTGCCAGGCCGCACTGGTCTCCCACTGCCTAGAGCACGACGTCGGAGGCAAACGCATCCCGCACATGGAATTTCGTACTTGTGGAGGAGCGTCTCTCACGACTGGCTCTCCGACTGGCTCTCCGACTGGCCCAAATGCTCGCCGCTGCTGATGAGGCATCCGTTCGGGGGCTAGAAATTGGGATGGCGGGGAAGCCCAGGCGGCCCTTCGGCTCATAGGCAGGCTTGGCAGTGAAAAGCATCACTTGATCAACCACGAATGGAGTCGTAGCAGCAGCAGCAGCAGCAGCAGCAGACAGACAGGATAGCTTCCACTCCACGCCCTTCCCGTGTCCTGGTGGCCCTGCCCGCTGGATTCCGGCGCCCAGCCAGGCCAGACCTTCGTATCCGGAGCGTCAGATTAGCACTACTCGTACACCAAGGCCGGAACGGTCGTAGTAGCTTGTCAGCTGTAGCATTACAGCCAGTTCGTGCCCCTCTTCTGCCGCTTGAAATTTTTTTTCCCTTTCCATTCTTCCAGAAGTGGTCTTCGCGGGCTTCAACTTCCTGCAGCGCAGAAGGTTCCCGCAGGCAGACCGACAGCGAGGAGCGCCGAGGGCCAAGGGCCGAGCTTGCTCATGTCGCCGATCTCTGCTATCTCGTTGGCCGACTCTTGTCGTTTCATCCTCATGGGGGCGCACAAATGGCGCTTACGGGAAGAGATGGAGAAAAGGCCTGTCCCGCCGCTGTCATTCGCTCTGACATGCACAACGTGATCACTGGGCAATGAGAGGGATCAGCACCTTAAAACCACAGGCAGTTTGTCGTCCACGCAGGACGAGTCCAAGCTTCGCACAAAGTACCCGTACGGACGACTCGAGACGGCAGAGCAAGTCCCCTCTCCGGAAATGTCCGAGGACGGCGCCGGCTGGAAACTGTGTCTTGCTCGTTCGCAAGAGTCGGGTGGTTGTATGCATGGCGGCGATGAATGGTGAGAGCGAGGCTCCCACGGTCTCAGTTCCTGATCCGGTGTGCATCTTGGCCTGTCTGGGCAAGGAGGGGGGGAGGGATGCTTGAACCCCAACGCTTCGACTTGCCGCCATCGCTGGTGCTGTCCTGACGTGGCAGCACGAACAGTGATCAGCTGCGCCAACAAAGAGCGGCACGGAGCCAATGAAACATCATCTCGTTGAAGCTGTTACTGAAGCACAGCCGAAGATCAGCATCATGAGGAGCGGATTGTGGCCCGAGCAGCCGTGGATGTGACGAGCAGGAGGCTCAAGGGTTGACATGTTGCACGGACATGGTCTAATAGGGTTGAGCAGACCTGCCTACCAAAGCTACTATCAGAGTAATATACATATGCCTAAGCTAAGGTAGGTAGCACCTCACCTTTGATAAAGCTTGGAAGGGCGATTTCGCTGCCCGCTAGAAGCAAAGAAGACGCAAGGAACTGCAGATGCACTCTCAGTTGATCACAGATGGCGCACGCAATGAAGCGTGTAACTGCCAGCGACTAGTAGTTGCAGCAGACGACAATGAACCGCTTGGCCGTAGGGGGGGCATCTGACGTCTTTGGTGGACTCATTCCTGGGCTGCTGGAACAACGCGGGCAGTACGTGATTCGTTGCCGATATTCCTCAACCGAAGCACGCCCAAAGCACCAGAGCAGGATGCCGCATACCTGACTTGACATGAAGCTAACGGCCGGCGATCGTCATTGAAACCAATGCCACTGAAAAGGGTACGTTTCGACGTCTGGACGGTGATCAGGAGAGACGCGAATGTTCTAATTCCCATGTACGACCGTGTTCGAGTCCGGCTTATTCCAGATAGATTGGATGTGTGCCAACACAACGGCCGCCCATCACCACCAAGACCCCGGCAGATTGGCACAAGGAGCAGCGGTGCTTCCACAGAACGGGGGACTTTGGTACTGCAGTAATGTGTGCCGTTTGTTTCCTCTTTGCGAACTCTTTGACATTGTCCATTAAATTACCCGAGTACCTCTTGTCCCTTCCATCTTCTCCTTTTGACATCACCGCACTGCATGAGGTAAGGTATTTCAGCGTTTAGAAATGAAGGCTGCGTGGTTACCTCAGTTGTCAGTTCGGATGGAAGGCACCATGGCAGCTTAGTCGTGAATGAACCCCCCCCATGCTGGAAAGCGCGGGGGATAAGAAAAGTTAGTGACACCCAGTTCCCGCATTGGAGAATCGCAGAGGAGGGCTGGACACATGGCGAGGTACCAGGAAACGGGCGGTACCTCAGGTTCTTGCGCCGCTCAAGGTACCGGCTGCTCGTATGGGGCGGGTCTCTAGCGGCACTCCCTCCCGGCCCATCCGCGTCATAACTGGCCGTCCCTGGAAATGCTCATGCCTGTCGCTGCTGGCCTAATCTCTTGGCGGGCTTGGAGCTTCTGCCTCTTTGCCTCCCCCTTGCGGGCTGGTTCTTGCAGCTTCGCTAACGACACGCCCTTCTCGGCCACTGCCCTCGAGCTAGGCGCAACCAGGCATGAAAAATGGGCTGGTCTTATTTTATCTTTTCTGATCTGATTTTCTGAGATTTTGCGTCTTGCTTCCTCCGCCCTGGTTCGCGATAACTCGTTGGAGCACACACACAGAAATCCTCGCTCCAGTTTCGCTTCAGACTTGTAACCTTAGCCTTTGGGCTTGTGCAAGCTTTCGTATTAGCGGAACGGAGATCCCCCAGTGAGTTTGTTGACGGCCGCCTAACGTGCGTGTTGTCTCGGTGGTTGCTCTCTGGGAGTGACTGAAGGCAGTTGAGTGTCTGGAAGTGTTCGCTCAACTGTATGGTAAGGGTACTTGTAACGCAGGGCACCGATAAAGGTAGGAAGGCTCACATACGATGACTTCGTCGTCACAGTCAACGGCCCCGGGACGAGCCCTCAGTGGTCTCATGGACCCGGGCGCTCTGGCTCGCTGGAAATTGCAGGGCATGGATTGCTGCCGCTTCATCGTTGCCCTCTGACGTCTTGCCTTGACGTGATGGACGGACTCTGGCATCGGATTGACTGCAGTCACTCGAACCCTTGTATCTCCTGTCTTGGACGTCCATTCCGCCGGCCCAACTGGCGCTTGGCTGATGATGTTCGTACAGACAGACAGACTTGTACAGTAGGTACCTCGGGCTTGTCCCTTGCCGGAGCGTCCAGGGCCATGCCATCACTGGGCATGCCGGGCCACCTCTCGAAAATTAGGTAGAGCTCTCCTGTCGCAAATTTCCCGACTGATGTTAGTTACCCAGCAGCGCCTAAAGGGGATGGGGGGCGTGCGAGGAGCAAAAAGAGTTCCGAAAAATTCACAGAGAAGAAAAAGAAGCTTAGCTTCCAACAGTAATAATGCGAGCTTCGGTGCAGGCGCCACACCCCCCTCAGGCAGAGCCTTGAACCTACCAAGGTACCGCTCTAGCCCGTCTTTGTACACCCACCCACCGAAAGCACTGGCACTACATCCAGTCTTTTTTGACTCAATGGCTGCCACTACTTTTTTGTGCTTCAACCTCCATCAGCCTACCTTACTCTTCCTCCTTCTTGCGCCCAGATATCGCAGACTCTCTCCCTGGACCTCACCACCACGCCGCTGCCCACACAAGGGCCCCCAGCACCGCTTCCTCGCATTGGGCAGCCATTCACCCGGACATCGCACGAGAATCTCCAAGACGCCTTGCCACCGAGCGTTACATCCGGTCCTCGATCTGCCTCTTTGCGGCTCCGGCACAAACAGGCCCTTTCCTGCACCTCATCACTCCGAAGCTCGCTCCTACTTAAACTCGGCGCCCTCCTCCTCCTCCTCGCCCTCCGCTGGCAGCTCTCTCTCTATACACTCCTCCCACGACCTCCTTCCCGCGATTCAAGTAAGAGTCGTCATCGACATCGCCCACAATTCTCTGCCTCCATCCAGCAAGAATAGCCGGTTCCCCCTCCCTCAAGAATCGGCAGGCTGTGTAGCATCATATAGTTGCTTCGCAGCTTCGTGCGCTTTGCCCGTCTTTCCTGCAGCGCCTCCAAGACATTCGGCTTGGGGTATATACCCCAAAGGAGCGACGTGCATACGGGCTACGTTTCTGCCACCTCACCAACCTGTCGCGGGCTGGCATTGCTCGACCGGGTCTGATCGTCCCCTAGCCTGCGCTCTTGGATGCTCAAGCCACCCTTGACGACGGCCCACTGAACGAGCGCTGCAGCAGCTGCAAAGGCAGACGGACAGACGTGTGTGTAGAACCCCAATTCGCCTACCTTGGACGCCTTCACCTTGAGGCTACAACCTCACTTGTACTCTGGCCGTACTCCCTCCTTGACCCCTGGCCAGCCTGGCTTCAGGACCACGACCATCCACAGCCCCTGCGGATCGCCTTAGTTCGACCCTTCCACCCCCCCGCATCCCGTTCTCCCCAGATTTGATGCAACATGCATACAGCTCGAGGCTTATAAGGGTCGCTCCGCCTGCTGAACTCTCGAGGCTTGCCTCTGCAATGAGCTTGCTATTCACCTACCTACCACACAAGTCATGAGTAGCAGAAACACAGATTCAACTCACTCCTCTGCGCCCCAAGCATTGGGCCGTGGCAGCGCCATGCCCTCACAATCCAAGCCTCTCCCGCGTCCGAGCCCTGCCCACGTCCAGACAAACCTGGGCATGCAACGTCCCGCCGCAGCTCCCCCCTCCGCTATCAGCGCGTCCTCCAGGGCCTCCAATTCCCAGCATGGATCTCCCATCATGTCTCCAGAATCTCTCTTCACCACCAATTCCTCCATACAAGCCTCGCCGGACTGCATGCGGCCCCAGTACGATGATCCGGTCTCCTCGGGCTTCCAGCTGCCCGAAGCCATCATATCCCGAAGAACCAGTGCCAACTCGCTCGGGCCCAGCTGTTCGGGAAGCCCCAGCGCTCCTGCAGACGTGACCGGGACTGGCAATGCTCCGGTCTCTACCTTCATCCCCTCGACCACGACCACCTGCACCACAAACAATACCGCCCCCGCTACCTCCAAGGGCCTCATTCGACGGATATCCAGCCGAGCATCGAGGCGGCTCTCCAGCAAAGGGCGCCAGAACTCGGCCGCTCCCTCGAGCCGCGAAACGAGCGTTGGCCCCTGCTTCTGGCGGAAACGAAGCGACAGCAGCGTGACCGTTCCCGAGTTTGGTCTCGCCAACACAGATTCCGAGTCTGATATGGAAGACGACTGGGTCTCCTGGTCCGCAAACTATTTCGACGGCACCCGAGACTCGCCGACCGACAGCACCACTGGCTCCATCAGCAGCAAGTCGAACACCATGGAAGGCCCTGTCATCCCGCTGCAGCTGAAACAGGGGACCCTGCTGAAGAAGGTATCCAAGAAGAACCGGTCCAAGCTCGTACTCCTCTCGTACGACCCCGAGACGAACAAGCTGTTGTGGGATCGTGCGCGCCCACACAAGTTCCTCCATGTCGACGAGATCAAGGAGATCAGGACGGGATCGGATGTTCAGCAGTACGGCCGCGACTTTGGCATCCCAGAATGGGAGCGCTTCAGAATGTTTTCTATTCTCTATGCCGTCCCGGATAAGTCAAAGTTCAAGTTCCTTCACCTCATCGCCGATGTCACGGAAATCTACCAGATGTGGACCACATTCCTGTATGACATGCTGAGGCATCGCCAGGAGGTCATGACTTCTTTGATGACCTTCAACGAAAAGGCAATTAATCAGTACTGGCAGTCAGAGATGCAAAAGCACAACTCGGAAGATCAAGAAGAGCTTGACATTACCGGCGTCAAGCGGATATGCCAGAACTTACACATCTACAGCTCACAGGCAATCCTTGAGGTCAACTTCCGCCTCGCCGATGCCCGAGGAAATGAAAAACTAAACTATCCCGAGTTCCTCAAGTTTGTCCGTCTCATGCGGCAGCGACATGACGTTCGCCAACTCATGAAGAGTATAGCAGCAAGGCCCGAGGTCGGCCTCACCCTTGACGAATTCCTCGACTTCCTTCGAAATGTCCAGAAGGAAGACGTATCAAACCGGGCCGCCTGGGAGAAGACCTTTACCAAGTTTGTTCGCAAGCACAGAAACGATGACCCGAGCGCCGAAGTCAGTGCTGAAGACTTCAGCATCATGTCAGAGACGGCCTTTATTGGGTTCCTGAGCTCCCGGCAAAACATGCCCACCATAGATGAGCAGCAGGAATTTACGCTTGACCGCCCCATGAACGAGTACTTCATCTCTAGCTCCCACAACACCTACCTTCTAGGACGCCAGGTTGCGGGCCAATCAAGCATCGAAGGGTACATTTCTGCCCTCGTGAGGGGTTGCCGCTGTGTTGAAGTCGACTGCTGGGATGGTGCTGACGGCCAGCCCTCGGTGGTTCATGGTCGCACGCTCACCAGCGCCATCAGCTTCCAGGAGGTCATGACCACCATCCAGAAGTACGCCTTTGTCAAGTCAAAGTTCCCTCTCTGGATTTCCCTCGAGGTCCACTGCAACCCTACACAGCAAGCCATCATGGCTAAAATCATGAAGGATACGCTCGGCGACATGCTTGTTACAGAGCCACTGGATCCCAACTCGTCCAAGCTGCCGTCTCCTTCGGAGCTAATGGAACGTATCCTCATCAAGGTCAAGCAGCCGCGGATGAGCAAGGACGACGCCGCCGGTGGCGACATGTTCAACACCCGGAAGCGAGGAAACAGTCTTAGCTCTGCAATTGCACGACCAGCCAACCCCGATAACGCAACGCTTGCCACGTCCCAGTCGGTTCCTCAGAGCCCTCTGCTCAATGCCAACAATTCCCGGAACATGAAGTTCGTTGGAAAGAGCCGGGTCAACACCATCGCCGAAGGCGAGGTGCAAGAGCCGCAGGCACATGCCAACAGCGACACCGACAGTGGGAGCGAGCATGGCTCATCCAAGGGATCCAACAACATCGTTCCGGTGCTGGGCAAGCTGGGGGTGTACTGTGCTGGCCTCAAGTTCTCGGGCTTCGACGCGCCGGCGGCCAAGAAGTTCAACCACATCTTCTCCTTCATGGAGAGCAGCTTTGCCAAGAATGCTCGGACCAAGGAAGAGAAGATGCAGCTGGACATTCACAACATGCGCTATCTTATGCGCGTCTACCCAGATGGCTCCCGGTTGACCTCAAGCAACTTTGACCCCCTTTCCTACTGGCGTCGCGGCGTCCAGATGGCCGCTCTGAACTGGCAAACATTTGACCTGGGCATGCAGGTCAACCAGGCAATGTTTGAGGGCGGCACAGATTCGTCTGGATACGTCCTCAAGCCCCAAGAGCTCCGCGACATCCAAGTACTTCCATACAATCAAGCCGTCAACGAGGCTCTTGCCCAGGGCAAGAAGGAGCGGTCGGTTGTATCGTTTGGCATCGACGTCATCTCCGCCCAACAGTTGATGCGGCCCGCGAACCTGGCTGCAAGCAAGTCGATGGACTTTTACGTCGACGTCGACGTGTTCCACGCAAACGACAAGCGCAACAAGAAAGACAGGGACCTTGAGCTGTGCCACGAGCCTGACTCGCCTCTACTCCGTCACACCGAAGTGATCCGCGAGAATGGCTTCAACCCAATGTTCAGCAACGGCCAATTCCGCTTCAAGGTCACAACCAAGCATCCAGAGCTGATCTTTGTTCGCTGGTCCGTCAGACTGTCTAGCGACGGCGAAAGCTACAGCAGCAGCTCCAAGGAGAAGCCCCCGATGGCCAGCTACACCGCCAAGCTGAGCAATCTCAAGAACGGATACCGCACGCTGCCGCTCCTCAACCACGCTGGAGAGCAGTACTTGTTCTCCACCCTCTTTTGCAAGATTGACGTTGATCCTATTGAGAAGAAATACATCAACGTTCCTCAAACCGCGCAAGAAGGAGGCAGTAAACTCAACCGGCTGGGCGGTAGGGTGTTCGGACGAAACAACGGAAGCCCTCGGAGCACCATGGAGAAGGGCAGCGCGGAGAAACGCAGCTTCGAGAGCAACTGAGCAGGCTGCTGCACCAGATTCTCCGATGTGATGAGACACCTATGATGACTTCTTCTCCTTCTTCTGATCTGGCCTGGGCTGGTCCATTACCCGGTCGATCCGTGTCTTACGAACTGGTTTACTTTTTTTTTTTCTTTCTTTTCTTCCCAATACGGCGGCGCCGTATGGCGACTCTACTTGACGGGTACCAATGTGCCCCTTGTTTCCTCTGCCTCATTTTGGTGCTCCCTTTTTATGCTCAGTACGGCGCACGGAACCAAAAGCGAAACCAAATACCCACTCCACTTTGACCTGCGGAGAACCAAGGACGCCCTTTTGAATACCTTTTCTCCCTTGCTTTTCGTTCTATTTTCTTGTTTTCTTCTTGTTTTCTTCTTGTTCTTTTTTTTCTCTTTGTTTATGATGGGATGCAGGGACTACGGTGTCCCAGGAAATACATGTGCCAAATTGTTATCTGGTATTCACAGGCGAAGCATTGCATAAGGACAGGACACATATGAAAGGCATAACATAGACCGGACGGGCAAAGGAACCCACCCTTGGATGTTTTCTTTCTCTTGTTTTTCCTTTTCTCTTTTTCCTTTTTCTCTCATGAGCTCGCGATTAAATTGTGTACTGGGATCTTGATACAGGTTGTTTGTCTTTTCCCCTCTCCCTTGAGTCGTGGTTTTGCCTTGGGTCTACGAATAAGAGGAGGAGTCACTCTACTGTTCAGGGAGAATCAACTGGGATTGTACAAACAGATGATACATGTGGAAAGTACTAGGTGTGAAGCCGGATTTGTCGATCAATGAGGATGCACTTTGTCTTTTGAGCTTTGGCCTTTTAGCGTCGGCGTTGAGAAAGATGCTTGTTTTTTTTTTTATGTTCTTAGCACATTGGGAGGACTTGGTCTGATGATTCAGCAAAGGAGGCAGGGAAGATGGCAACAAGGGACATGGGTATGGGCCAAGAGAGTGTGGTTATGAGGACACTCTTGGCTGCTTGCAACGGATCTTGTGGCTTCTTTTGGGTATGGGAGTCTAGTGCGCGATGCTGCTGCTGCATGAAACGGCGGAGCAAGGGCGTATTTTCATGGGATACAAACGAATAGCATATGAGACATAGCGAAATGTGGACCTGTTTGATATCGCAGAGGCTTTGCAGGCGATGATGTGTTTGTAGAGGGACATGATGGGGGGGCATTGTTGGAGCTCCCTCTCTATTGATGAGCATGTCATCAGATGGAGACGTTTGATTGCGTGCTAAACGGCACTGTCCACGACATGGACGTGTCCCAAGTTTGATGTAGAAGAGCTCACGGAGCAGGAGATGACCGGACCTGATGGTCGGATGGAGAAAGGGTCTTGTCAGTAGGTATACAAGGCAAGAGCTCAATCTGAAACACGACGCCGCCTAATGTCAAGCGTATTCCTCTATTTCCTTTCTCTCTCGTCCCTTTTGAACTAATTCGAAGCGATGGTCAAGTGGATTAGTAGGGGGGTTTAGAGAATGTATATATTCTTCTAGTCTTTGTTCCTCCCGTTTCTCTCGAATTAATCCAAAACGATGGCTCAGTGGATTATTAGGGGAACTTCAAAGAATGTATGTACAAGTTAGGGCTGTCGTATATCGAACGATTTTGAGTTTCTTGTTACGTGTGCCAAGAAGAGCGAAGCGTGGAGTTGAAAGTGGAATAAATTGTTTCCTCTCTCAAGGCTAAGAACTTGTAGCCTTACTCAAACAAAGTCCCTCTCACATAGAAGATACAGGAAATTTGCTCTGTATGTATGTATCTTTCAGCACGGCGGTTTCAATACAAATGCTGAAAGCCTCCTCCTATCAACTGCCCTACCAGGCAATGCTAATGACAATCCGAGGCGCTCGCTGCTGGGCGTGCGCCACAAAAGGGTGCTTGCTGCTGTGTTGTCAAATACACTACTAGGCAAACGAGAAATGTACCTACTCTCTTTGTGTGGCTTGTGCTTCCTACTGTGATAAGCTCGTTTGGCTCCCTCCCTTTTGGCTTGAAGAGGGGCAGCGACACCGACAGTGGGAGCGAGCATGGCTCATCCAAGGGATCCAACAACATCGTTCCGGTGCTGGGCAAGCTGGGGGTGTACTGTGCTGGCCTCAAGTTCTCGGGCTTCGACGCGCCGGCGGCCAAGAAGTTCAACCACATCTTCTCCTTCATGGAGAGCAGCTTTGCCAAGAATGCTCGGACCAAGGAAGAGAANTCGGCATCGTGGGGTCTTTTTCAGGTATTTGATTTACGTGATTTACCTTGAGGCGTGTTTGGTGGTATGTAGGTAGGACTTTGGGTGTGATGGGGGATGAGTTTGATTTGCTGCTGGTGGTGCTTTTTCCTTCATTTTCACATGACATGAACATTGGGGACTCTGAAACGACATGTTTTGACTTTTGCCGATGAAACATCCACAATATCTGCCGCAGAAACATGGAGATATGCAAAATGACGTCTGAAGCAGTAGGGGGTGATAGGTGTTCTCCCCTTGTAACGGGCCAATCTTTTGCTCCATTTCTGTGCAGGCATCAGAAAGATTGAGGGGGATGGGCAGAGTCATAATCTGATGGGCGTTGTCGGACTCTAGGAATGTCCGACGACATGACGATGGGCAAAGGAAAAAAAACCAAAAGCCCCAAAAAGAACAAAATAAAAAGAAATATGGGCTGAGCTATTGCGGGTCCCCATATTTCATGTTTCGTTTTGCGGAGCGGGAAGGGAGGAAGATCGCCAGTTTTTTTTGTGTGACAGCAACGTTCGTTTGATGATGGGGAAAAGAAAAGGGCAAAGGCTGGTACTTGCCTACGTACCTGAAGTACAAAAAAGGGGGGGTGTGTGATTTGAAAGGCACTTGGGAAAGGCACTTGGGAATTAGATATTACTCTGTTTGGCCAAGGGGGGGAAGCTCTGAAACGGAGCTTGTTGCGGCTCTAGCGGAAGCTTGAAAAGAAAAGTGAGATTCTGGGCAAGATGTGGGGAACAAGGTGGTGGTGGTTGTCGAGAGATACTTTGGAGGCTGCGTGATGAGCCAGCGCGTGTGAAGTATCCGAGAATTTTGAGAGAGTTCGAATGTCAGCTCCATGGCGTTCTATTTGGGACAAATTAGACTTTGGATCGTAGCTTATTTCCTGTAGCTGTAACAAAGAGTGAGGAGGAGAGAGAAATGGTACTTTGCCCTTTTGATAAGGTACGTTTGGGGAGATCAACGCGATATCTGGAAGCGAACTTGCCCGGCAACAGACGGGACGTATCAATGAAAGCTCCAAGTTGCAACCTGTTGGAGGAGAGACACAACGGCGCTTTGCAATGTCCGTTCCGCTTAGACGGCACGTAAGCACTTAATAGCGTTATTCACCACTATGGCCACTGCCCTTTACAATGCGTGTAACCATCATGCTGTAGTGTAATATGGCCTCCGGAAGCAAGGCAAAGACGGGCTCCGAGTGAGAATCCAAACAGACTGGTGATGTCAAGCCGTCGCCATCGGGTGCAGATATTGGGTGAGACCAGCCGGAGGTCCCTCCGTGACTAGCCCCCGGACTGAAGCGGGGAGAGTCATTGGGGAGAGAAGAAGGCCAGACGAAACCAAGGTACTGGCTTGAGGAGGCATAGATATCTCCCGTCGCTTCCTGGGTGAAGGAGAGAAGCCATTGGTTTCTGGAGTTGTCATTCTCCAATTCCTTGCCCTGGCGTCTTGTTAGGCTGGTCAGTTAATTATCTGCTGGTACCCATGCGTGGAAGAGCCCATGACGATCCTATATTCTTTGATTGGGGATGACTGGAGTATGTATTGGGGGAAGAGGATCTGCTGATGCAGCAACGGACAGTAATTCGGCGAGGCTCGCCATTACTGGTAGTATCAAAGAGGCGTTTCGGAGAGCGGCGTACAGAATGGCAGCTCATCGCTGAGGTGGATGACAACGAAGGATCTACAGTGCATTCATTCTGCGCTTACCCCGGCAATCAGATAAAAATCCCAACAAAGGGAAAGCTTACAGAGACAAGACCAGACGAGAGACCAGATGAGAGACCAGACGAGAGGAAAGAAAAAAGTGAGCTTCTCCAAGTCGGCGTCGCATCGTATGCACGTTGGAGATCCGAGGTTCCAAAGCAACAACAAGCAACGGGGCGTGGACGTTGGACACACACAACGACATTAGTCATTGGGCGGGTGGCTGTAAGAAATCAATGGACGGGCATTGGAAAAAAAAAAAAAAAAAAGAGAGCAAAGCAAAAGAACGAATCATCATTTTCAGGTACAAGCTGGGCTCAGGCCGAGCAAGTACCGTTTCCGCAGCGGTACTTGAGGCCTCTTTTCACCGACCTCTTTTCATCTTGGATGTACCTCCTGGAGGAGGAGGAGGTACCCTGCACGTGTTGCTTCCAGGCATTGTTAGACCCAGTACCTCAATCTCCCGAATTCCTTTCTCTTCTCCAATTTTCACGTGAACCAAGTGCCCAAATCGACGTGATTGGAGTAAGGTAGCTTGTGGTTGGCAGCCGTGGCAAGTTAGTCGCAGCTCACTGAGCAACTGGAATGCAAAGCAAATGGGCCCGGCAGACCCCAGGGGCGGTAAAACGCGCCGGGCCCGAAACGAAAGCCTCAACTTGCACTCAGCTGAGCTTCAGCTGCCCTTTACTAGGAATATCTCGAACCAACAGCACATCACGTTAGTGCCTCGTTCGTATTTCCCAGGTAAGGTAGTCAGCTCGTATACCTTGTAAGGAGAAACCGCATCTGCCATTCAACTCACCCATTCATCCCCCATCTCATCTCCAATCATGCATACAACCCCCCCCCCCCTTGTCGTTTCGATGCACATGCTCGGTTGAACACACATCGCAAAACAGCCACAATCCTTGTAATCCCGCAACCTCCCAGGGCTGAACCCGCCGGACAATGACCTCACCGTCCCAGAGTGTAAAAGTCCACGACTCTAACCCTCAATGCCGAACAAGGGGGGGAGTGTGCGACAGTAAAAGCCGACGTATGTAAGGGGAGGCGTGCATCCAAAATCACACAAACCCCACGCATCCGTCCCCAGGCAACAGAACGACAAGCAACTGCGGAAACTGCGGAAGAACCTGACTGCAAGTGAATTAGTGACAGTAGGAATTACTTGGTGCCTTGCTTAGCATCGAAATGTACCATCGAAACCCGGGATCGCGAGATATCCCGTGCCCGTGCCACCCATTAGAGAATCAACAAGTCGTTGAAACCCGAATAAAAGGGGGGAGAGAGAGGGGTGGGATGGGGGGGGGGGGTGTAATTGTGATTTTGTGGGGGAAACGAACTTCTTTGCTTTTTCTTCTCGAATCGTTTCTTCTTTGTTCGAAAGCGTGCTTTTTTTTTTGCGTTCGGATAATAACCGCTGCCGTGCTCCGGCACGCCAGTCGTCTCGGTTTACCATACAATTTCGATTTCAACTAGAAGCAATACCTTCAACGTAACAAAAGTA
Organism: Trichoderma ghanense; assembly: GCF_004382785.1. Taxonomy (NCBI): domain Eukaryota; kingdom Fungi; phylum Ascomycota; class Sordariomycetes; order Hypocreales; family Hypocreaceae; genus Trichoderma; species Trichoderma ghanense. The sequence continues at coordinate 2,179,144 of NW_027395666.1, forward strand.
GGCTGGAAGTAAAGGCGAAAAATAAAAACAGGCATGATCCATGCAACTGCGTCGTACCTCGCCGCGATTCCGTGGGATGCGTGTAATTCTTCGAATGGGCCTTTGAAACGAATTCCCTCCATTGGCAACGGGAAGGGAAACAAAGCACAACCTCTAACCCCCCCCTCCTTTAATTCTACGGAGGTAGACTGTTATGTGAGTAGTAGTAGTATTACCTTGGAAATACAACTCCCCGCAAATTCCGAAGCTTGTAGGCGTGGCAATGTGTAACGAACGGGGAATGGTCTTCCTATCCGGAGGACTTTCCGTTGGAACGAGGCAGAAACGTCGGTCTTTGCTAAGCCTGAAAGCGTTCACTTGATATGGGGAGCGGTTTCAGCACCCAACGTCCTAGCGAACTTCCATGTCTTTTACGACTGCTACTGTCGTCTAGGGTGGAAGACGAGACCCCTTTTCTGCTACGTACTGCCGTACTCTTCTGGTCTTGTTATACATACTTCCAGTTCCAGTGAGTAAAAGGACACAACAACTCGCCTTCAAAACCCCGAGTCTGTAATCACCAAGTATCTGCACGGAGGCTGGATAGCCGAATCAGGCTGCTTGATAGCCAACTCTCTGGATATACACAGAGCACCAACTGGAAAACGGATGAGGGAACGATGAGCCATTGGAGATTGACAGGAAAAGGGGCATTCTTCGAGGATCCTCATTCCGAAAATCTCTCAAACGGAAAAAAAAAAAAAAAAGCTCCTCGGCAGTCCGTACAGACAGTGCCGCTCATTCACCATAGTGGTACCTTTGGTATATTGGCAAGGTATATATATACATTGATAATAAAAGCCATCGTCACCAAATAAAAGACTCGCTCGTCGGGAGGCGGCGCAAAATTTGCCCCCTTTTTCCCTCTCCCCTTCGTCATCTCATCTTAAAAGTCTCTCGCGCTGTTTATATGCCATCTAGAAAACATCCTATTTTCTTTCCGTATCTTTGAGAACAACGGGAATTAGGATCCTCGGGAATTCCCTACTTTCTCTTCTTCTTCCCCATTCTTCCGTCTCCTTCCTCAGCCCCCCTCCCCCCCTTTTCACTAATCCATTAAGTAATGAAATGCTGTAGTGCAACACAAATCTGAAAAGGGTGATAAGACAAAGCAATATAGAACAAGATTAAAGCTTTCGAATAAATTACTCGCCAGATATGACAAGAGAGAGAGAGAGAGAAAAGAAAAGAAGCACGCCTACGTGCCGTAAGTGAAAGAAAAGACAAGATAGACTGAACAGAAACAAGCTGTGAGCCAGAACAGGGAAAGGGGGGGAACAAAGAATAGGAGCAATCATTAATCCACATCATCGTCATTCACGTCAGAGCTCGGGCTCACCACCCGGCTGCTGTGGGCGCTGCCGCTGCCCGCGCTCTGCTGACTCCCGTGGCGTAGCATTCCGCTGGCGCCGCCGCGACCCCAAGGCCGCGTGTTGGTCACCACGCTCATGGCCACCCGCTCGGCTTCGCGCCGGCTGGCGGCCGTCTGGGAGCCATGGTGGTGATGATTGTGACTCGGCTCCTCCTCATCCGTCTCCAGCAGGTCATCGTCCGGTGACGCCGCCGCGTGGCCTCGCGGGCTTAGCCTTCGCATGGGCACGTCTTGCGAGCCGTCGGCGTACAGATTCGGGTCTCTACCCAGAATGCGGTCCGCCTTGCTCGGGGCCCGCCTCGCGCCTCCGTTGACTCCGTTCAGAGGTCCGCGGCCGTGGTAGTTGCCCGTGACGTCCGCGGTCGGCGACGGCATGTCCCCTCCGTATCCCCAGCCGGCGTTCACCTCCCGCTGGCGCTGCTCCTCTCGCGCATTCTTCAGCCTCTCGCGCTCAGCGACCCATTTCGGATTTGGCTCCCAGCTCCAGCCGTCTCCGGTCGTGTTGCAGATGGGGAAGAACCACAGCAGCGGGCTGGGCCCCAGGAGGTGCAGCAGGTTTCGCTTCCAGCCGAGGTCAAACGCGTTGGGCAGCTTCTCCGAGTCCTGCTCGTCGAGGTACTCCTCGTAGCGCTTGCGGCTCTGGTACCGCTCCAGTTCCTCGTACGACATGTGCGCGCGTGGCATCGGCTCCTGCGAGCGCCGCTCCTCGCCCTCTTCCCGTGTGGTTATGCCCGGCAGCGCGGTGGCGTGGAAGTCGACAAACTGCCTTGCCTGCGGGATTCCGTTGGCGAGGCCCTGGGCCTGGTGAAGCGTCCGCTTGACCGTCGACAGGTACCTCGTCTTCTCGAGACACTCAATCGTTGTCTGGTTCCTGCACGCCAGCATAATGTGCCACGTCGTAAAGGCGCCGACCACGAGCCCGATGATGCCGCTCATGACGGCCAGCATGATGAAGTTGATGGGCAGCAGCGTGTCGAGATACTTATTGTCGTCCATCACCTCCGTCCAGAACCAGGTGCCGCTGACCGCGAAGCAGTAGAAGGAGAAGATGGTGGTGTAGATCAGGAAGAGGAGAAACGGCTTGTAGTTGCGCAGCCCGATACACGACGCCAGCCAGGGGCAGTGGTGGTCCATCTTGAGGACGCATCGTCGGCACGTCGAGCAGTGGTGCGTGCGGTCCGGCTTGCGGGCCTGGCACTTCTTGCAGAATCGGATCTCGCCGTTGCTCTTGACCGTGAAGGACGTCGCCGTGCGGTGCTGGTTGCCGCTGGTTGGGAGGAGGCCGTAGCCGTCGTTGTTGGTTGTCGACCCGGGATCGGTGAAGACGGCCGTCGTGTACGACCAGTTGAGCAGTAGATAGAGCAGGACGCCGAAGAAAGAGGATGTCGAGCCTGTAATTGGTATGCGCAACAGCCCATGGTCAGCTTAAGCCCGTGCCAATACATAACTGTTCCTTCTCCAGAAGCGCACACAGCCTCGTCACGCCGCCTCTTCCTCCCCTTTCCTCTGCTTCTTCTCATTCTTCTCCTTCATCTTCTTCTGTGTCTTCTGATTCACCTACCTATCCAGCGGGTGCCGTCGCTCTGGCTCCCAATGCTCACCACGACCCAGCACGCCCACGACGTCAATCCATAGACAAACGCCAGCGGGAAGTACTTCGCCGTCATACAACAAGCGCGCTCGAACCGGCGCGCCCAACGGAACGCCATGCTGGGATTGTCGCTGAACGACTCGTCTTCCATGAAGGAGATCCGCAGCCCGAACCCCTCTCTTCGTCTATTCGTTGATTTGCGTTATTCGTATGGACAAGTCAAAATGCTCCTTCGTGCGTCGTCGCTCGTTCGAATGCCGTCTGTCTCTTCTCTCTTTTTTTTTTCTTCTTCTTGGTATCGGTATCGGTCAGGGTCAGTGAACCACGCGGCTCGGCAATCGAGATTGGCTGTGACTTGTCGCCTCGCGCATTGGATGACGCCTCGCTCTAATGGATCGGACCGGCTGGTGCTGAGCAATCACGCCTGCGCATAATCTGGGCACTCGCAAATGTTTGATTCGGAGGATTCGCAACACCCGCAAAGGACGGAGTAAGAGAATGGAAGAGTTGCCTTGCGCTTAGGTCATCCAGGGGCGCAGTTGGTTTCGGGATACTTCCCGAGTCGCCGCCTGAGCCTCGCGCGCTTTACCCCGAACGGGCATCGGCGTATTCTGGAAGCCGCAGCAGAACGAGTCAATTCCATACTACATACTCTATACCCTGGACGACAAAAGGGTTGCTCATCCACATCGCCCGTCTCGAGACACAATGTTGTAAATAAGAGTAGCCATCTGTTTGCTATCTTCGCTATTTGTATCGTCGTGATAACTGCCCATCGTTCATTGCACGTCATGCCCCAACCGCCGGCTACAGACTCAACCCCATCTCTACTCTTTTTTCGATTCGACGAAAAGGGGGGATGTTCATCAACCCCTGGAATCACCCAAAAATTCCGTCGCAGTGCAGGAAGCCGTGGCTACATCTACCAGTAAACGTCGTCCGGCACGGTACTGACGGGATACTTTGTCTTGTTCACGGTGGCCTCTCCGCGCAGCTTCTGCTTGACCTGCTCCGACGTCTTGAAGATGATGCTTCCGTCCTGATACCGAGTTCTCTCAATGTCCACAAGGCCTGCCGTCAGCTGGTCCATAAAGGTCTCGTAGTGCTCCGTGTCTTGAATGCGACACTTGGAGCTTCGGGACTCAGCATGCGAAGCGATGCCTGCCAGAGTCTTGAAAAGGCGGAGACAGTACGGGCATCTGTAGCTCTTGTTTCCATGGATTGGTGATCGGAGATGGCCAACAAGCCCTCTCGCTGACTTGAACGTTTTCCTACGCGGCGTTAGTAGTTGCGAATTAACCCCCAGTCACTTTGACAATGTTTTCTTACCCGCACAGCCGTTTAGGGCAGTTGTATTTATCAGTGTACATGCAATAGTAGCGGGCAACGTTGAATGACGGGCAGTCTGGGTCGTCAGGGTCCATTCCCGCAGTGACGGTTGTCACACCCGACCTAAACACTGGGCGAACAGTCTGAACCGGGCTTGGGGTCTCGTCATCATGGCCACGATTGTCCTCGCTGCTGCCAAGGGTGCCGGGGTTGAGAAGGCGGATGGGTAGTTGAAAGGAAGCCGGGGCTTTCTGCTCAACGACAGCAACGGATGCTGTCTCAGCTTTGATGGCGGGTCGGAATGGAAGCCTGAGCACATGTTGGGTCGCAACATTGCCATTGCCGTTGCCAGTGCTCGGCTTCGACGTGCTCTGCGTTGTAGTTTCGGGAAGCTGAGTGCCACCGCCTTCGCTACCCGAGAGGCCGGGAAACTCCTCTTGAATCAACTTGAAGGAGGTTGGCTCCTTGTCAATGTGCCAGCCCGAGATTGTGCTTCCAGCATTAGTCGACGGCATGTACTTGGTGTAGTTTCCTTTGACGGGTTCCTTTGTCAACTCCTGCAAGCGTCGGGGGAACTCCAGTTTCTCCTCTCGGAGTTCATCGAGTACGGCGGTATCAATGCGGTTGCAAAAGCCTCGCTCGATATGGTCAATGAGAGCACCGAGACGCTTGAACGGTCCCTGGCCACAGCCGGGACACTCGAGGTTCTGCTCAAGAGGATGCTCCTATCATCAAGTTTCTCGAGGTCAAAAGAGAGTCTGTCATGGCCATTCCGCGATTGACTCACCACCTGCATGTGTCTCATCTCGCCCTCCAGGGTGTGGAAATCGCGGCCACACAGCTTGCAATGGATATGGTCCTCCTTGTTTTCGTTGCGCATGTACCTCTTGTGCTTGGCCAGGTCATCGTAAACGGAAAAGGGCTTGTTGCAATGCTTGCAGAACCAAGGGCCCTCGGAGAAGGGATGGGAATCCATTGCGTCCCAAGGCCAAGACGCGGTCGACGTTGCTGGTTTCGAGCCTCAGAGAGGATTGGATGGGAAGAATACGAAGGGCGTCGAGATTGGAACAAGATGGAATGGGAAGAGAAGCAGAAGATGTGAAGAGCAGCCTCGAGGGACGCGGATATCAAGCAGGAAAGGGTTTGGCCTGAGGCAGACTTGGCATCGAGGCTCGAGGGCAGGAGCGCAGCTGCAGTGAATCAGGGTGCAAACAGAGAGGCGTTTGCTGGCACAGTGATTCAACACGGCGCAGTTGAGTTGAACAATAGCAAGGCCCTGATTGCCTGGGGCAACTCAACAGGAAGGAATAGCAGCAACTCGGACGAAGGCACGTGGCTGATAGGTCGTTGCTGCCCTGATGGTACCATTCACTGGGACACTGAAGCTTCGCACAAGAAGTGGTAAGTAGGGACACCTTCAAGTCAAGGTATCGTGAAGACTGGAAGGCTACATGTGCCTTGGCATGCGTCTATAAGATGGAAGACATCAAGATGGGCTGGAGTCCTATCTCATGTAGAGTCACGCCGTGAGGCCAAGTCTAGTCTGGCACAAGCTCTACTACCTTATTCGTCGTCATCCGAGTCGCCATAACCAACCTCGACTTCATCGTCTTCCCCAAAGCCAGCGGCCCCTACCCCTTCTTCCTCGTCAGAGCCATTCTCATTCTCACCGTCGTCTTCATCGTCACCATCATCGTCCTCGTCCTCGTCATCGCTAGCAGCTTCAGAGTCCTCGCTCTGATCCATCCTGTCAAGTATGCTGACTTCCTCCGCCTCCACATCCACATCCACTTCCGCGTCTGCCTCTGCCTCTGCCTCTGCATCTACATCTACATCTGCACCTGCATCATTTGGTGCAACGGACGACTGTTCTTCTGCATCAACGCCCATCTTGGCGCGAGGACGGACTCTCACGTTATACACCTGGCTCTTCTTCTTCTTGGACGGCTCTCGACCCCTGAGCAGCGTAAGCTCTTCTTTCGTGAGGTGTAGATTGGGTAGCGGCAGATGAAAGGTGGCCGAGGTGGACCGAATAGGCGTCTGGTCGCCGCATTGCAGCGTCGGGGCAAAATCCTCCTTGGTCAGTCGCCGACCAAACTGGATCGCCACGAGCTTCGTCTTCATGATGGCCTTGACTTTGGCCCACAGCCCTCCGTGATACCACCCACTGCTGACGTCCCAGGTCGGGCGCACCTCTGCATTATCCAGCAGCTCTCGGAGCAAGGGGTCTGTGATATCACACACCTGCCACACCTTACCATCGGTATGGTACGTCTCTCCGTCGAAGATGTGGCTGGCCGACAGCTCTTGGACGAACTCCTTTGTCCGGCCCATCTGCACTCTTCGTAGGGATTGCCAAGTCTGGTCCTTCTTTGCTCTCTTCTGCTTAGGAAGCTTGAACATGAGGGTCTGGTAAATGCGATACTTGGGGTCAGTTCTCGGGTCGATCCCGTACGGCACGACTCCGTCTCTCCACGGCCCGCCCTTGAACTGGTATGCCGTATAGTTGAGGTACTTTTTCAGCTCGTTCCAATTTCGGAGCTTGCCGGCAAGGTGGTTTAGCAGAGACCGCCGAGTCCAGACCGGCCGATCTTCGAATGCCTCCTCGAGCTGAGCAATCACCTCAACCATGCGGGGATCTGTCATGTCAGGTGGGATTTGGGGGCCGGTGGGGGCGGCATCTTCTGTCCCTATAAAGTGACCGACTTGCTTGACCGCAGTCGTATTGACCGTTCCGCCATCTTCCGTCAATCGAACGTATGGGTTCTGAGAGTAGAAGTAGTTGAAGGGCAAGCTCATGTGGGTGAAGATTGGTGGTGGTATGATGTCCACGCTGGGCCCCTGATCGATGCCAGGGGTAAACTTGAACTGCTTGATCTTGTCGACTACAGCCATGGTCAGTTGATACGCCACCTTTTAACGGGCATAAGTAAACATGGAAGAGAAGAGTACCATCTCCAGGAAGAACCTGCTCGACATATCTCCGCGCGAACGATGATTTGTCCATGTCCCAGTAAAAGTCAGCCAGGCCTCTGAAGCGATGAGTGTGCTTGATCAAGCCCACGGCCTCGACCTGATATCTGCCAACATTGTCCTCTAGCTTTCGCCTGAGAAGCCTTGGATCATCGCGACGTGCTATAGATTGGACGTCTTCTGAAGCTGAAGCTGAGAAATCAGTGCCCTGGAGTTCCATGTCTCCTTCCCATGGGCCATCCGTCCCGCGCTTACGCTTCCTCCCCGTCCGCTTGGGAACAGTGATCTTGAGGACGACGTTGTGAGACCTTGCGTTATGTGACATGATGGGCGGGCAGAATGGCTCCTCTGGATTGATGTACAGTGGGATGGAGTTTCTGAGAGGATCTAGGACCTATAAAAGGCATCCTTATGAGCAAGATATACGACATGGAGGCGAGATACAGCACACGTGAGCTTTGGAATAACAACTTACATGCCGCAGAGAAGGCGCCCTGCCAAACGCTCTGACGGCTCGGTCAACGTCTTCGACGACGGCCGGGATCTCGACGGCCGTGAGCTCCCTTGATGGTATGACATATCGCGGAGCGCCACCATTCTCGCGGCCGGTGTCTGGAGCCGTGCCTCTTGCGATTCCTCCCGCGATGCCTCCCGAACTGATGCTGCCAACGTCCCCTTGGCGAGGCGTATCCATGGCGAACGGACCTCTGGTAGCGCCCAGAGATTGTGTCACTATTCCCAGCGTCTGAAGCTGATCTCACCACCTGCAGCTTCAGCAGCTTCTGGATGAATGCCGAAAGAAGAAAAGAGACCCAGACTTGCCAGACCCCTGCATTAAGCTGCTGGGAAAGCTGCCGCTGGCGAAACACTCGTCAATGAAATGACTGGAGCAAGGCCCGGTACTTGTTGGTTCGTATACAGTGCGGATAGGTGCCTCGCGGCAGCCGCTAAAGGAGGCCCCAGGTTAGGAGGTACGTAATTTACGCATCACGCGCTTGTTGGGGCAGTGTTTGAGAGCCGGGGGTCTCGCTTCCGATTGGATAACGACAGGACCGTGGCACTGTGCGGTAATATCGCGAACACGGTACAGGGAGACGGGACCCTTCCTGCCAGTCGTCAGGGAGCTTGGGCACTGCAACCATGGCCGCGGCCAAGCCCATGAGAACGACAGACCCTTGCGGGATCAAATCAAATCAAGGCAAATCAAAGCGAACTTGAACAGTGTTTTGCCATTGAGCGAGCGGTATATCGTCTGCTGTCTTCAAGGTTCCACTGTCTGCTGTTGCGATCAACGGAGTCAACCAAGTCAGTGCCCAGCAACCGGGCAGCAAGCAGTGGAGGGCCAACAGTTGAGCGCTGTTGACGGCTCGCTCCAGTGAGTCCAGGTGCTAATCGCCATAGCGACCCGGGCGCCTCTGCCCCTACAGCCCCTACCAACCGGGCCCCCAACTCCACTGGCCGGATCGCTGAGCAGGTCCCCGGCCGCCGCTGCCAGCATTCAGGTCGAGCTGGAACTCCACTGCTGGTCGCTAAGGCGCGCAGGTCCACGGCAGGCTCAGGTGAGGTTCCAACGTTCCACCAGCCTCGACCTGGACTCTTCAGCAACCTGAACCGCAACTCCCCCGCGTCCAGTCCACGCCTCTCGACGGCTAACCTCCAAGCTGCCGTCTGCTGCTATTGCTTGCCGTCTGCTAGTGGGAGCTCCAGTCCAAATTCGAGCGCGCCGCCAGCTTCCAGCCCGCCGCTGACGCTCTCTACTCGTCCAGCGTCTACTTATCGGCCGCTCTTCATCTCTATCCCAGCTCCTTGTGCGCTTTCTCTCGCGGGCGACAGCAGCATCACGGGCGGAATCGACGGCCAGCCATCGCCTCTCGACGCCGACACTGCGCGACCTGCCGACAATTGGTCACCCCGACGCAATTCCACGTCCCATCCAGGCTCAGCTCCTTGGGCCGACTGCCATCGCACCACATCGACCCCCCTGCCTCTCTGCTGTCCCCGACCAGCTCCTTGAGACCCGCGTTCCTGCGTCTGAACGAGCCTCGCTGTCCCTCCCACGTCGAAGCCGCCGCCTACCACAAAGCCGTCGAGGGATCAAAGAAGAGCCTTCGCCTCTGCCCATCATCTTCTCCCTCTGCAAACACGCGCCTCTCGTGCTCCGACGCCGCCGTTTGCCCCCGGCATAGCTGGCGTTGCCCCCCCCTTCGCCTAGGCTCGCCTCACCCTCCGCTCCGCATCCCGACTGTGTTGCCTTACTACCCCACTGCGGCTACGGAGTTGGCTGGACGGCCTCCGGTCTTTCGATATAGTTATCCCTGAGCACCGTTGCCAGTCACGATGAAGCGATTCAGCCAGAGAGTGGTAAGTCCCCCCTCCCTCGATGCCTGCTCTGCGCTCGCGCCAAGCGCTGCTGGCATGCCCCCCCTTTGCCCAAGCTGTTTGGCAGCTTCTGATGCGAAATCGTCAACTAGCTCTCGCGAGGCAAAGATGCCACCAAGTCCTCCAAGAAGAATAAGGATTCCAAGGATGGAACTTCGTCCCCCTCGTCCCGAGACTCCAACCAGTCCCCGAACCTGACCCCGTCGTCATCGACATCGACCCTCAACGACCTCCGCAACAAGCCGCTGCCGCAAAACACGGGCCATGGGAGCGATCACGGCGGTGCCGGCCAGTCCTCTGGCCCTGCTGGCAGTTCTCAGCAGAGCCTCGCCGACCGATTTGCGTCTCTTGGCAGCAGCGCCAGCCCCAACGGCGCCAATGCGGGCGGTAGAGGACCTCCAACTGTCGTCATCAGCCCGACGCCTGGTGTAAGTATCTGCTTGGCTCCTTCGCAGGGTGCTCGCGACTCCCTCATGCTAACTATCCACCTCCTCCTGCTAGCACATCCCTCCGCCTGGTGCCACCGAGACGATGCCCCATGAGCTGGCACCCCCCAAGGCTGGCCAGAAGTCACTCATGATCAACCGCATGGACAACCGAGATGCGATTCCAGAGGGTCTGCGGACGCCAAAGCGACAGCACTCGTCCCGCTTCGACATCTCCGCCCACCGCGAGCTGGAAAAGCTTCCGGGCTTCCACGAAGTGCCGCCTAACAGGCGCCAGGAGCTGTTCATGCAGAAGATTGATCAGTGCAATGTCATCTTTGACTTTAACGACGCTAGTGGTGACATGAAAGCCAAGGAGATCAAGCGGCTAGCTCTTCACGAACTGCTGGACTACGTTGCCAACAATAGGCAGGTTATCACGGAGCCCATGTATCCCAGGGTCGTCGATATGTTCAGCAAGAATCTTTTTAGACCAATCCCGCCCCCGCTGAACCCCCAAGGCGAGGCTTTCGATCCAGAGGAGGACGAGCCCGTCTTGGAGGTCGCCTGGCCGCACATTCAGGTCGTCTACGAGTTCTTCTTGCGCTTCATCGAAAGCCAAGACTTCAACACTAACATTGCTAAAGCCTACATCGACCATAGCTTTGTGCTGCAGTTGCTGGATCTCTTTGATTCTGAGGACCCTAGAGAGCGAGACTTCTTGAAGACGACACTGCATCGCATCTACGGCAAGTTCCTCAACTTGCGATCTTTCATCAGGCGGTCAATCAACAACGTCTTCTTCCAGTTCACCTACGAGACCGAGAGGTTTAACGGCATCGCCGAGCTTTTGGAGATTCTGGGCTCCATTATCAATGGTTTTGCCTTGCCTCTGAAGGAGGAGCACAAGATATTCTTGACCAGAGTCCTGCTGCCCCTGCACAAGCCCAAGAGCCTGAGCATGTACCACCCCCAGCTCGCATATTGCATTGTCCAATTCCTGGAAAAGGATGCATCCCTCACCGAAGACGTAAGAAGATACAGCCCCTCTACAGTCAGTTGGAAACTGCGTTGCCTATATACTAACTGAAAACGCTACATAGGTGGTTCTTGGCCTGCTACGCTACTGGCCAAAGGTGAACAGTACAAAGGAGGTCATGTTCCTAAACGAGGTTGAAGACATCTTTGAAGTCATGGATCCGGCCGAATTCGCCAAGGTCCAGGAGCCTCTGTTCCACCAGCTTGCCAAGTCCGTGGCCAGCCCTCACTTCCAGGTTGCAGAGCGGGCGTTGTACTTCTGGAACAACGAGTATTTCTGTAACCTTGTCAGCGACAATGTGGAGATCATCCTCCCCATCATGTTCGCGCCCCTTTACGAAAACTCAAAGGGTCACTGGAATAGGTATGTTGACGATGACGGTTACTGTTCGGAAACAAGTGGCAGCTTTATGGGAACTGACGCACGCGCAGAACAATTCACGGCATGGTTTACAACGCCATGAAGCTCTTCATGGAGATCAACCCTCAGCTCTTTGACGACTGTTCTCATGACTATACGGAGCAGCAGAACAGCGCCGCCGCTCGAGAAGCACTGCGAGAGCGAAAATGGGCTGCCCTATCCCAACAAGCCGATGAGCGGAGAGCGACAATGGGGCTGAGCCCTGCTGCGGCGCCTGGGAGGGCTCAAGGAGGGAACCTCCCGCCGTTGGCAGAGGTTGATCCCGCCGCTGAAGACAACCAGAAGCGCCTCGACTCGCTAAAGCTCCAAGACGCCAGCAGTCAACAAAACACCCATGAGCGACAAGCTTCGGTAGGATCTACTCGAAGCAGATAGCCTTGTTGTGACCAACGAGCCCTCTCTCTCTCTCTGAAAGCTAACGGCCGCTGGCTTTCTTTCTCTGTCCATCCAAGGGCCTCCACTTTCGCTATATTTTATTTTGCCCAGCATGAGTCTGTCACTCAGACGTCTCTAGAAGTACGTTCTTGTAGGTGCCAGAGGGGTTTTCGGCCCTTCAGTAGGTTTTCTCGGGGGATTTTGGATGGCAGATCAACGTCAAGGCTGGAGCTGGGGCCATTGGGGAAAATGCTTTTAGGGGTCTGCGAAGGGGGCTGTGCTCAAGTAATGTTGACGATTCTTCTCTCTTTTCCCTTTCTTTTGTGTTTTTTTTCATGTTTTATCTGCATAGGCAGAGTTTGCAAAACACCGATATTGAGCAGGAATCGTGTACAAGGGGGTTGATCCAATAATTATTCCTTTTTTCTTACTCTCTGTCCTTTCCTTTCCTTGACTATGTTTACCCTTTCTTCTGAGGAGATGTGAAAAATGGGTAAACAGCAGAACGAGCAACGTACTCTGTGAACACGGAGTAGAGGAGAGAACGAGAGAGAAGAGCAGTGCTTCTTTGCATGGGTTTTTACTGGGCATGTTGAAAAAGGGGGTGGAGAGCGGAAGGGAGAAGAGAACCCCATTTGTGGTAGCAAGCGGGCCAAGAGCGAGTAAAAAAAAAAACGACAGCAGAGCCTTAATTTCCATTCAGATTTGTATCTTCTTTCAAAGACTCTAGGAGGTTGACGGATGAACGGATAGAGGTCCAGGTTTTCGGTTGGTGGACAGGGGGACATGCTGTGCGTTGCTTATATGTGTTGTGTGTGTTTAGCACTTTGTACTCGAATAGATTATTTGCTTTGTACTTGAACAGAATACCAACCTATTTGCTTTTGTACTAGAATGCTTGGTTCGACTTCAAGCTTCTATCAATTTCCAGCTCAATATAAGATGTATCTAGTAAATGCTCTGCTGGGTATCCCGTGAAAGCCCACGAGCCCAAGTCTGTCACGTAATTCAAGTCTTGAAACACCCCAGGTATTACACAGTCCCAGACAACCCCCATTCATCATATGACCTAAAACGCCCAGCAAAAAAAAAAGGTGAATTGGTATCCTTCGAGAAAGTTTCAAGGTAAGAGTGGGTAGTCTAGTACTGCCCTCAATAGCCCCCGCGGCCATAACCGCCTCTTCCACCGCCCCTGTACCCGCCGTTGCCGTTGCCGCGTCCATACGAGTTGTTATGCTGAGGCGGTTGAGGCGGCAGCGGCGGCGGGATAGATCCTGCAGGGAGTTGGTTCATGCTCATCAAGTGAGCCATCAACTCGGGGGGAGGCGGGAAAGGAGGGGCCCAGCCGCCCTCTGGAGGGACGCCGTGCGGTGGAGGAGGCGCCGTGCCGGGAACCCACTGCGGTGGGAATCCTCCCATGGGCGGAGGAAATGGTGGTGGGACGGGAAACGAAAATGCTAAAGGGTTGGGAGGCGGTAGCGGAGGATGTGAAAACGGAACAGGTGGCATAAAGGGAGGTTGAGGAGGTTGAGGAGGTTGACTGCGGCTGTCACGGCCGGGACTGCCGCCGCGATCCCCACCACGGGAGCGGCTGGGGCTGCGGCTTCTGCTGGGGCTTCGGCTGCGACTTCGGCTGCGACTTCGACTGCGACTTCGACTGCGACTGCGGCTACGGCTGTAAGATCGATCCCGTTGTCGGCTACGGCTCTGGGAGCGCGAAGACAGTCGGGGTCGTTTGAAGGAAGGCGGCGATGAGCTCCGGGATCGGCCACGAGAAAGGCTCCTCGATGTTGATCTTGGCCGCGACTTCGACGCGGACCGTGAGCGCTCTGTGTATTGCTTCTTCCGTCTGTCCCTCATCCGCTCGCAGAATTGGCGAGACCAGCCGTAGTAGCTGTCTCCTCCGACCACCTCGCCCGTGATTTCGTCCAGAATGATGCGCTCTCCCATTTCACTGTAGCCTGTGTGTACGTCATCGCTCGGCTCGCTTTCCTTGGAGTATATGTAGTCTGCATCCTTCAGCAGCGACTTGACCGCATCCACGACTCGCTTCTCGGCTGGACCCGTCGCCAGTTGAATAGGGCGGATCTGGTCGGGGACCATGGGCCTAGAGGAATTCGGCGTGATGTGAGGTAACCATGTTCCGGCAGGCAAATCATACCACGGGATGGAAGCGTCTCCGTGAAAGGAGGGCAGGATGTACGGGGCGTCCTTGGCGAGCTTGAGCGAGGTCTCGGAGAGCTCGAGGTTCACGGCAGTCATCTCGGCAGAGCCATTGGACAGAGCTGTGCGGAGCTGAGCAATCACGTCGGGCGCGAAGTACGCCTTCTCCTCCCACAGATCGATCAGGCGGCTGAGCTTGGTCTTGTGCTTGGGGCAGTTGTCGAAAGCCGCCGCGTTCCCCATCATGGCGGGCAAGACAGCCGCCCACCGCTCTGCCACCTTGCGGCTGCCCTGGCGCACAACCTGGTGGTAGAGGACATCATTGGCAATGTACAAGAGATGCAGCCTCCGCCTCTTGGCGCTGGGCTGCTTCCCGTCAGCCTCCACGACCAGGTTCTTCGACAACACGGCCCAGAACTTGCCCAGGGCTGTGCAGCGCGCCGTGGAAGGCACAATGTTGTCGACGATCCAAGCCTTGCATTTCTGCCCAGCGAAAAGGTTTTAGCAATTTGAGCGCGCTTGTGAGCGCATGTGACAAAGCGCCTGCGAGCAGTGAATGGGTCAAACCTGGACGTTCTGGCGAGAGCACTGGACGATGGCCTTGTCTAGCAGCGAGAAGAAGTCGTCGACCGCGGCGCGGTTCAGCGAGGTGGGATCGGCGCGGAAGAGAGTCGCCGACAGCGTCGCCTTGGTGATGGCCAGCTCAGGCGAGGCCATGGCGGGCGGGTTGGAAGGCCCCAAACAGGGTGCAAGATGCTTGGTTGGATCTGCTGCGGCTCGGGATATAAAGTCAGAGAGAGCTTGAGGCTGTTCGCGAATACAAAGGCAAGTTTGACGCATGTCGCGGGAAAACCTCGGGAGCGCGTACCCTAGCTCGATAGCTTCGGAACGAGCTCCATTACCGTTGGGATGCAGGAGCTTTGATGAAAGGAACAGCGCATGTGATGGCTTCGCTGAGAATAGTCGATATGGCCATAGATCAAGATTGAAAGGGTGGAACAAAAAAAAAAAAAAACTGCGTTGAGCCTGGTTATTTGCCGATAAGGGGAGGCAGCAAAAGGGAAACACCAAAGGATAAGCTTCTATGGAAAAGTATGACATAGGAATGGCCTCATTTTCAGGGTCCATCAGTCCACATACCAAGTACCGTGTGGTGAATCCCATCACTCATGGAACTGCACTTGCGATACTCGTACTCGCCATTGTCAATCATCAATCCCTTTTCTTCATTTGAGTGGAGTTTCACAAACCGTACTTTTCCCGCCAGTGTGCGGAGCAACGACTATATAACCCTGTCAAGGGCGTCATGTTACACCATGATAATGTACAAGGCCAGCATGAATTCCCAGCATAAACAGCAATAAGATGAGCTCCTCTTTTCCTGCCCTTCCAGTTCAGTCCCTCCGCCTCTCTAGCTGAACCTGTCCCCTTTCCGGGCTCGATACGGCGTATCGCTCTCGTACTTGCTTTTCTCGGTTATTCGCTGAGACTCTGTCGCCGGGGCATGCCTCGTCGCCGCAGGGTCGCTGCCCGCTTCTTGGCTCGGCGAGCCAGCGTTGTCGGTCCTTGCAGGGCCACCGTTGCCAGCTCCAGAGCCTGTCGAGGACATGGCCGCGTCATATTCCAGGGCCTTGTTTGCTGCGATCTTCTTGTGGTGCGCCTCGAGCTTGGCCTGGCGATCAGCCCGGATTTGCTGCTTGGCGAAGACGTATGCGCCGGCACCGGCTGCGCGTGACTGGTCAGCTGAGGGAGCTGATGAAAGGAGAACCAGGGGATTGCCTACCGACGCAAAGGGAGCCCCATCCCAGCCTGAGATGAAGGAGAGCGAAAAAGAGCCTCTGGTTAGCAACTGTGGTGTGTTGAAAGCAGCGACATGCGGATATGGCGGGCTAGTACCAGAAGGATTTCACCTGCACGAACCAGAGTCAGTTGAATGCTCGGGATCCAGAGCCGAACAGAGCAGCACCTACAGTGTTCATCGTAACGGTAACCGAGTGATTCGTGTGCTGATGGTAGGATTGCGATGATTTATTCGAGGGAGCGTCGGATGTCAAATATCGCAGGCAGTGGAGGCGGCAGAGATGGGAAGCTGATGCTAGGACAAAGCCAAGTCGTCCGATCAAAAAGCTTAGCCGGCATAACGATGCGCCTTGTAACGCGCGATTGGCCCGGCGCTGCGGCGCTGCTGCCAGCCCAGTGGTTTCGGCACGGCTCTTCAGTGGCCTGAGCGCCAAATCCCAGCGCGCAGCCGCCTGTGGCTCACACTGTACAGGGGCATCCTTGCCGAGATCCAATTTGCAGTGCTAAATTAACAGGCCCAGCCGTTTCCTGGATATGACATAGATCATCCGCACCCTCTAAGAACACGCAAGCACCAGCCTCAAAGCCAAAAGCTTGACCACCACAGCAGCTGCAGGAGAGGCCCCCTTTTCCCTTGCGCTCTTTGTCGTCTATCAGAGGGGATTCATGCCTCAGCTGTTCTGCGAACCATTTGGCTGCGCCAGCGATGCTCTTGTGTTGCATCTCACGCTCGACTCCGTCTGAATAGTCCCACGTCCGGCCTCGTCACCGCGATCTCAATCCGCCCCTCCATAATCCCCCCNNNNCCCCCCCCTTTCGGACCGCACCGATTCTCACCGGGCACGCGAGGACTCGACGCTTTCTTCGCCTCTCGATCCCTCTCCATTCGCTTGTTCTCCAGCTCCCCGAGACACTTGTTCCACCTCTTGGTGCGCGTATGGTCTTCTAGAGGAACGAAAGCCGTGGGTGTAATGGGTGATTTTGCCCAGAACCCCACCGATCAGAAATCATGTCTTCCCCCAACATAGAGCAGACAGAAGGCAGCGGGCCTGATGGCTCTTCCATCGTGAGTTGTCTCCAGTAACAGGAGGCGGTCTAGGATACTGATAGCTTGTCGTTACCACCAGAGGCCCGTCTCCTCCCTCCTTGCTCGATTCGAGAATATGAACAAGGCCGGCCCGTCGCAACCCCAGCCTGCTTCCGCGCCCAGTGCTGCCCCGGTGCCCCCTCAGTCGCGCAACGCCTCGCCAGGGCCAAAGCCGGAACGACTGAAGAGCCTCAAGCCGGCGCATGAGACCCCGATCGCTCCCGCTAAACCGCCGAACCTGAAAGATCGAGCCGTTGCAACGGCTTCTCCAGTAAACCGGGATCGGGGGCCCCCAGCGCCACCGCCTCCTCTCTCTACGCGGCCGCCGCCTGCTGTGACAAAACCCCCAGTGCCTCTTCACCCGCCTGCAGTTACGGTTCAGCCTCCACAGTCGCCCCCTAAAGCCGCGCTGAATAGCCTTCCGGGGGAGCAGTCGCCGTTCCTCGACCCCGTCGCCGTATCTCCTGCCACGTCGAGCCGGTCCCCTACGCCGCTTAGAATCCCAAGTCGACCGCTCACTCCGACTGGCAGTGGTGGTGGTAGTGGTAGTGCGACGCCGCGGTCTCCAAAGCAAGGGGCTTCGAAGGCTCCATCGCCGCCGCCTCCTAGGCGATCAGGTGAGCTGAAGCGCGAGAAGGAATGGAAACCAGCGCCGCCACCGCCGCCTGCCCCGCGATCAGAGAGGACATTGATGAGGGCAAATACCGTGATGGAGACGAGAGGCAGACCGGCGACGAAGCGAGCCAATCGTTCTCAGGAGTCGTCTCCTTTCGACGCCGACTCGAGAAACCCCGAGCCCAAGTTTGGAGACAACCCCCCTGAGCTGCCCATGCGACCGAAGCCACAGCAACAGAGCGATGCGCCAAGTAGGACAAAGCAGCTTGCGGGAGCATTTGAACAACCAGCCACAGCCCTCCGCCCTTCCATGTCTGTGCGGAAACCAGCGCGGGAGGGAGAGCTCAATGGCTTTGCCAGGGCTCCCATCACCCCTCAACTGACCGGCGACGCTCGCCCTGCCTTGCCGGCAAGGCCCCAAACCACCGACATCCCCCCTCACCCACCAGCAAATAACGGAATGAAGCCACCCCCGAAACCTCCGCGGCCAGCGGGGCCCAGCAGCACGCAGACTGTTGCCCCTTCATCTGTTTCCCAACCACAGCTTCCAGCATCGAATGCGAATCGAGTCGTTTCCAATCCGCTGGCGCAACAAGGACAGTTGACGGCACAAGGACGTACCAAGACAATGGACATTGGAGTAGCAGAACATGCCGTTTCGGATGCTCGCACCTCTTCAGCACCGGCCGCAGCCCCAATAGTAAAGCAGTCCCCAGCGCCCATCGCAACTGAGGGGTTTGTACCAAGATCTGAACCCCCAGCTCAAATCACGACCTACCCCGACAGCTCGAGCATCAACCGGCGACCTCCCTATATCAAAAAGGGTTGCTACGACATCCAGCCAAAGTATGATCCTCGCATCTTCGACGTCTGCGGGCAGTATGTCTGCACCACCGGCCCCTTGACTCGAGTATTCAGCCTTCGCGACGGAGAACAGCTCGTCAGTCTGGCGCATACGGAGGGTGTCAAGGCCACCGCTGTGTCTTTCAAGCCCTGTGCGGATCCTGATCATGAAGGCTCTAGGGTGTGGATCGGAACTAACCTAGGAGAGATTATGGAGATTGAGGTGCCGACACAACGCATACTGATTTGCAAAGCGGGTGTTCATGGGAAGTCGGAAGTCACCAGAATATATCGACATCTGAACGAGATGTGGACTGCTGACGAAGGCGGCAATCTCCACGTCTGGGGCCCCGACGCCGATGGAGAGCCAAACCTGAACAACTACCCGCACCAGAGTTTCAAGATACCAAAGGGAGAAACTTTCTCAATGGTAGTCGGGGATGAGCTCTGGCAAGCGACTGGAAAGCAGCTACGGGTGTTTGCTCCCACGCGAGACAACCGCACCCCGTTCCAGGTCCTGGTCAGACCAGTCACGGTGGAGGGAGCTGGGGATATCACCTCGGGAACATTGCTGAAGAGCTACCCCGGCAAAGTTTTCCTGGGGCATGCTGACGGGAAGATCAGCATCTTCTCTACATCCGACTATTCTTGCAAGACGATCGTCAACGTCACGACCTGGAAAATCAATACACTCGCCGGCGCTGGCCAGTACCTATGGGCAGGGTACAACACTGGAAAAGTGTGCGTCTACGACGTTGCTCAGACACCGTGGGTGGTGTTGAAAGAATGGCAGGCGCATGAAAACACCGTTCTCAAGTTGAAGGTGGATTTCGCCAGCGCGTATCAGTTGGATCAATTGCAAGTCGTCTCTCTAGGTGCAGATAGTCGGATCAAGGTGTGGGACGGCTTGTTGCAGGACGACTGGCTCGAAGACGAGATGAAGTCGAAGGACACGACATATTGCGACTTTGAAGAGATCAAGGCGCTGATCTTTACGTGGAATGCCGGTGCTTCCACGCCCCATAGTCTCCGGTACTCTGATGGCGACGCCACCTTTTTCCAGAACCTCTTGCAATCGAGCGGCTCTCCTGACATCTTGGTGTTTGGTTTCCAGGAGCTGGTGGACTTGGAGGACAAGAAAGCCACCGCCAAGCGGCTGCTCAAATCCAAGAAGAAGGAGGGCCCGGATCAGGAGCGAATGAGCCACCAATACCGGGACTGGCGGGACTTTCTGATCAAGACGTTGGACGACTACATGCCGGCAGATCACTTGTATCATCTCCTCCACACGGCACCCATGGTGGGACTCTTTACTTGCGTGTTCGTCAAGTCATCACTGGGGGGCAGAATCACGCAAGTCAGGGGCGCAGAGGTGAAGCGAGGCATGGGAGGTCTGCATGGCAACAAGGGCGCAGTTGCTATTCGGTTCCAGGTGGACGATACGTCGCTCTGCTTCGTCAACTGCCATCTGGCAGCCGGCCAAACGCAGGCCAGCTCCCGGCATAACGATGCAGCAGCCATTCTCGAGGCCAGCCTGTTCCCAGAGGAGCGTGATTCCGAGGTTCGGATCAATACATTTAGCGGTGGTGGAGACGGCTCCCTGATTCTCGACCACGAGCTTTGCATTCTCAACGGCGATCTCAACTACCGCATCGACACCATGTCACGAGACACGGTCGTCAAGGCCGTCGAGCAAAACAACCTGGCCAAGCTTCTCGAGCGGGACCAGCTGCTTGTTGCGCGCCGCCGCAACCCAGCTCTACGACTGCGAGCATTCGAAGAACTGCCCATTACCTTTGCGCCGACGTACAAGTACGATGTGGGAACCGACACGTACGACACCAGTGAGAAGCGAAGGAGCCCCGCGTGGTGTGATCGTTTACTGTTCCGAGGACGCGGTAGAGTACAGCAATTAGACTATAGACGACATGAGGTGAGGGTGAGTGATCACCGGCCGGTCACGGGAGATTTCCGACTCTGGGTCAAGAAGATTCGACCCAAGGACCGGGCGGCAGCGTGGATGCAGTGCCAGCAAGGGTTCGAAGACGTGCGGCAAAAGGAGTTGGCAGAGGACAAGTGAGTGGTTCCAGATACGACACGCAAGCGCAACGTTTACTGACCCGAGATGAAATTAGACTATATTACCTGACAGAAATCTGCGGATTCGACGCGGCGACGAGCCGGCAACTAATACAAGAAAGAGCATCGCGGAGACCATAAAGAGGCCCCAGCAGAAGCAGGGCAGGGTACTAATTTGGATTCCCTTTCATCCATGTGACGGCGCCGGCGGGGTTGGTGGTAATTCAAGAGAAAGGTTTGGCAGAGACGAATTGCTTGAAACGATAACAAAGGGAATCGGATGCGTTCTACCTTTTCTTCCTTGGGGGTTTTCGGTTTTCCAAAGGCGCAACTCAAAAGAAAAGCGAGATTTTCATCGATGAAAGGGTTATGAGAATTTTTTTTTTTTTATATATATAGAGAGAGAGAGTCCGGGCATCACAGTATGATTTCTAGCGACTTGACTTGGGAGTGTTGTGTGTTCCGGAAAGGAGCATCGGGTGGGAGAATCGATGGATTTAATTTGGCTTTACGTGAAATTTAGGGGTTATGGTGTACTTTGAGGTAGACGAGGTAGACGAGGTATATATAGGTTCTCTTTTCTTTGCCTTTGTATTTGATTCCAAGAAGTATAAGTTGAAACCAGGACTTATGTTCTCATGAAGTTGGTGATATATTGGCCTCTACGGATAGCTAATTAGAGTATTCGGCAGTTCGTGGCTTAGTAGCTTTCTGGCTTCATAGCCATCTACCTCATGTTACGGCGGGAGAGCTTCATCATTAAGACTGAGGTAAAGAATGATCTCATTCAGATATGAATATGGTACCTGGAAAGAGACATGGACACGGTGACTATTGGAGAGTTCTGTTGTGCCCCCTCGCAGGGTAGCACAATCTGTTGTATTCGCGAAGAGTAGGACAGAGAGAGAGAGAGAGAGAGAGGCCGATCCTTCGGTTTTTTGTGTTAAGGCTCTTGTCGAAGAAATGCAATGCATCGAATGCAATGCACATTAGATGAGACAGAGCTTTATCCGATTCATAATCATGTAGCTCGTAATCACAAGAGGAAATGATAGACGCAGCATCGATGCTGGTGAGAAAGAAGAGACGAACTCGGAGAAGTCATGGACGCAAACAAGTGCAACAGTCAGCAAAAGAAACGAATACGAAACAGAAGGGGGAAAGAGCTGGAAATTGGATCTTTCGGGGCGGTCGGGTTCCGGGACGCATCATTATCTTAGCAGCAGGAGCAGCAGCCAGCTTATGTCAATAGCAGCCCGCTATAATCAATCTTAAAAAACCTCGGGCTTCCTGTCCTTTCATTTTCACTCTCATTTCGTTCACGTCAATCGTTGATTCTTCTTTCGAGAGATTTACCATTCACTTTGTTCTTTAGAGACCATAATTGCGATTTGAAGGGCGCTTCGGTGTTCTTCTCGTTGACACGCCGAGAAAGGAGGCGGCCAGCAAATAATACCAAACGCTTGAGGGAAAAAAAGGGGCGGAAAGGCTCTCGTCTCTCATTGGCGATAACGGCCTTCCTTCATCGGCGGTTCGACTTCACCCACCTCAACTCCCTTCATCGACTGGCGGCTGCGCGCAAGGAAATCTGGTTTCTTTCGCGAATCACACGACTATCATCTTATCAAACCCATTGCTTTTCATCGTTTCACAGGATAAAAAGGTGAAAAAAAAAAACGGACACAATGGCTGCACCAACATCACCATCACAAGGCCCCAGAAAGACGCCAATCCCGGCGCCCACGCCAGACAGCAAGCCCGCGCCCCGACCAGAGCTCACGCCCGAGCAGCAGGCCAAGTACGAGGCCCTGCTGGCCAAGGCAAAGGCCTTCAGCAATGTCCAGTGCGACAAGGAAAAGGACAAGTCAGGCCCCCTGACGGACCGCGAGCGGGCGTGGCTGACGCGCGAGTGCCTGCTGCGCTACCTGCGCGCGACCAAGTGGTCCGTCGACGACGCCGCCAAGCGGCTGCTGGCGACGCTGGCCTGGCGCCGCGAGTACGGCATCGACGACTTCGCGCCCGAGCACATCTCGCCCGAGCAGGAGACGGGCAAGCAGATCATCCTCGGCTTCGACCGCCAGGGCAGGCCCTGCCAGTACCTCAACCCGGGCCGCCAGAACACGGACAGCAGCCCCCGCCAGATCCAGCACCTCTTCTACATGGTCGAGCGCGTTGTTGACATGATGCCCCCCGGCGTCGAGATGCTCAGCCTCATGATCAACTTCAAGCCCAGCAAGCAGCGCCAGAACACCAGCGTGCCCGTGTCCACGGCCAGGGAGGTGTTGCACATCCTGCAGAACCACTATCCCGAGAGGCTGGGCAAGGCGCTCATTATCAATGGTGAGTCTTCTTCATGCAGTGTGTTTGTGTGCGTGTGCGTGTGCGTGTGTGTGTTGTGTCTTGCACAACAGCAGCAACCGTCCCCCCTTTTCCTAGAGGCTGAAAGCGGATCCGCACTTCCTTTCGGCCGCTTCTAACCTTGGCATCAACCGGATTACGAGAACCAAAAGAGCTTCGACTAACGCAAATCTCCTAATTTGTGCAGTGCCGTGGCTCGTCCAGGGCTTCTTCAAAATCATCACCCCCTTCATTGACCCCGTCACGAGGGAGAAGCTCAAGTTCAACGAGGACATGAAGCAGTATGTGCCAGCCGAGCAGCTGTGGAGCTCCGACTGGAACGGCGACCTGGACTTTGAGTACGATCACGAGACGTACTGGCCGGCCCTCAACGAGCTGTGCAAGCAGAAGAGGGAGCAGCGGCTGGCGCGATGGGCGGCTGCCGGCAAGCTCGTGGGCGAATCGGAGGACTATCTCTCAGGCGGCACCGACGTGAGCGTCACGGGTTTCAAGTACGCGGCCAACAACGACGACAAGGGCGTCGCGGACAAGCCTCAGGAAGAGGAGCCAGAGACGAGTGTGTTGGCAGAGAAGCTAGCCGAGGCGAAGCTCGAGGAGCAGACGGCAGAGGCTCAGGCATAAACGCCGGAAGCTTCCTTCCCCCTCTTTCCGGTCGGTGAGACCAGCGGTCAGGATTGCCTAGAAGAGATGAAGCACTCCGGCTAGACGAAGAGGTGTCCGTTAGACGTGCCATGCCGGCTTGATTCTGAACCGTCAACGTGTTTGTTTGTTTGTTGGCAGCTGGATTTCTGGGATTATCATACATACATTAGCAGCAAGGTAGTATCACACATGACTGCATAATACATAGATGGGTACGGGACAGAGGACTTGCATCCCCTTGCGCGCGTTACAGGGCGTCTACACACGTACACACACACTTACTCGCGCATACAATTGGGCACGATTCGTTCACCAGCCAAGGCAATCCGGGGTGTGTTGAGAGGCAGGCTGAGATTAGGGCCAACGCATCGAGGCCATACCCTGCCGAGAAGCCTCAAGAGTTCGGAGACTGCATGTTGACGCACATGCATACGATCACCGGTACCGTAGTTGTCCGCATGGAAAGTATCTGCTAGTCAGTTCCGGTGGGCATCGGGAGGGCGTTTGCCAGATGCCATTGGCACCCTGTCGTACCATAGGCCAACGAAGGATTGCCGTTCGGGCGCGCGTGTAATGCGATTCGCTGATCCAAGATCTCGGGTTTACCAGGTTCTGACTGCAAGTGGCAAATGTAAAGTAGCCAAGCACTCCTACCCGTTCGCGTTCCTGAACGATGCGTTCGAGGGAATTCCGTCTTGTCTGCTGGTTGAGCAAAGCTCGCATATCAACAAGCATCATCTAGACGCCCAACAGACGTGTTCAGCATCACTCAATCATCATCACTGACGCCAACCTTACTTACATGGCGGGGCTCGCATGAGCCGCAACGGGCTAAGGTGCGTCCAATATGTATGTTGTATGTAGGTCGGGTGTTGGGTCGGCTCACATCTAGACGACATTGCACAAGGCTCAAATCAAGAGACGCCGCATTGCAAACGCGCGGCATGAAGACCTGACCCGAGGTGGTACAAAGACGGTCAGACACAATGTCAGCTCTTCACTGACTCGATTTGCCGGCGTGACCACTGCTGCGCGGGTCTTGCGGTGTTGTGTTGCGTTGCGTTTCGTTTGCGTTGGGCGATACCGAACGGCATGGCGAGAAAAGCAAGCACAGCGAGCCGCCGCTTGCCTCGATGTGATACCAAGTAGGCATGAGACCCTTGGCAAGGGCCAAGCTTAGAGGTTTCGTTTCGTCGTGGTACCTATGCATAGACGGGTACTGTATGAATCGCTTGCGCAGCATAGGAGTCGTCCGTCCCGTGTAGCGCTGACTGCAAACGCAGCGACGCCCAACAGGTCTGAAGACTCCCCTGGCCAGGGCCTCCTAACCCAACTTGGCCTATATCCGCCCGTTGGCGGAGCATCGCCATGGGCCAAAGATTGCAGCTGCTGAAGAGTTCAACCCATTCAGCTCTCAATTCAGGCAGGATTTGGCTGCGGAACGGGAGGCGAAGATGACGACGCGCAACTAGCGATAGCTAGTTCACGGCCACCATCCGCGCCTGGGCGTTTGTAAAGGCGGCTAAGCGCCACTCGGAGACAGGCAAAGCGCCGTCATGCTGCATATTGAGATCCGGTAGGGCTTATTTGGGACCTCTCCGAGCCTGTTCGCTCGAGTATTATGCCTTCCCGAGCCGGGGGGGCCTCGTGCTCTGTCTTCTCGGTCTCGCCCCCTCCTGTCCTAGCTGCCGTTTGAAGGTTGACTTAGCTTATGCTCTCGTCGCCACCCGTAGGCAGAAGTTGATCTTCTCGAGCGCTGTGAAACACGAAGCCATCATCTTGTCGTCTGAACTTTTGGAATAAGGCAACGGGAAACGAGAGCAAGGACGACGTTGGGCGTTTATGTGAGAAGCAATGGGCAGAGCCGCGGTCATGTTGGCTGGTCCCAACCGTAATGACAATAGGTCGGTTCAAGTAATCACATATACCATGCATCTTGGTCGATCTGGGGGCCACCCTCCTTCCTGGTGGCGTCAGACCTGAATCGTCGTGTAAGTGATCGTAAATCCGTCGGACAAGCCAGCGCTGGCGTAGGGCCACTTTTCCCTGCGTTCGAACCCGTCTCCAAAATTGTCGAGACGCCTTTATGTTCTCTTACAAGATTAGCCCATGTGTTCTTAGTATGTATACCCGGCAACCGAGTTGCCATCTTGCCATGCTTAAATAACCCTGGCTGCTGCTGCCTTTGAGTTCAGCTTGTGTGAGCAGATCTTCACGGCGAAGTGACTCTGAGTCCTCTTCCTGGATGACCTACTCACCTGTACCGCATTGGAGGCTGTGAATCTTGCGGCTGCGGAGGAAGTTTTCCGTTTATTCCGATCCTGGCGTGGCTTTCATCTCTTTCGCACGAGATATCTGGTTGCTCTTCGCTGTTCTCGCCGTCCTCCAAACATCCATCCCACTCGGCACCAACGTTGACCATGGCGCTTGGGTCCATCGTTGACTCCTTCAGTAGGATGAGTCTTGCGCCCATATTCAGCACTGCTGTTGCCAACGCATCTTCCTTCAATGCGTCATCCTTCACTTCTACCGTCGCGGCTGAGAATGGTGAGGGCGGGAGCAGCAATTCGAATATCCCGTTCTCGGCTGGCGGCATAATGGATACCATTCTCACCACTACCAGCCATGCCTCGCCCCTCGCTCAACTTCTTCACTTCATTTATAGGCTCCTGGGTACACAGTTCGGCCTTGATCCGTCAATGATGCTGGCCGTCTTGGGATTCATCTGGGGTGCATTCAAACTCGGATCGCAGATTCACGAGTCCATCCGGCGATTTCTGGACGATTATCTCATGTGCGCCATGTACATCTCTGAAGATGACCATATATATTCGCACTTGATGAAATGGCTCTCTCACCAGCCAAGCATCAAGAACAGCCAATACCTCATGGCCCAGACTGTTTGGAAGAGTGCCTGGGAGGAAGAAGAAGAGCTGGAAGGTGTCATGTCCTGGACGGATGGTGGCGAAGTTGACGGTGGCAATAGAGTGTACCTGAACTTTGCCAACCATGCAGCCAGATCGGTACGTATTTGCCCTTCCTTTGGCGATGATGTGAGCTGATTGAAAATACCTGGATTCCTGCGTGCAGAGTCCAAGGTTTGTTCCTGCTATGGGGTCGACATCATTCTGGCACAAGGGGACGTATTTCCGCGTGCTTCGGAAAAAGGAATCGTTCGTCAGCACTCGTTCTTGGGGAGGCCCAATGAAGGATCTCGAGGAAGTCAAGATCTCGTGCTTCGGTCGTTCAATAGGTGAGTACACCAGGTCCATTGTTCTTATTGGTCGGACACGACTGACGACGCTTTCTGCAGATCCAATCAAGCAGCTGCTTTCGGATGCCAAAGCTCTGTACTATAACGACACTCGTCAAAAGACGACCATATATCGCCCCAGGGTCAAGGAGCAACGGAGGGACCATAACATGTGGCAGCAAGTGGCACGACGCCCTGTAAGGCCCATGTCCACGGTTGTGCTCGACTCGAGCGAGAAGCATGACATCCTTGCCGACATCAACGAGTACTTGCACCCTTGGACACCGCGATGGTATGCGTCTCGTGGCATTCCGTTGAGGAGAGGCTATCTCTTTCACGGGCCTCCAGGCACCGGGAAAACAAGCTTCTCCTTTGCATTGGCGGGCGTGTTTGGCATCGACATTTACGTCATTAGCCTTCAGGACGCCGGCGTCAACGAAGAGGACCTGGCAACGTTGTTCACTAAACTGCCACGAAGGTGCATCGTCCTCCTTGAGGATATTGACACTGCGGGGCTGCGGCGCGACCTCAGCTCGGAGAGCGAGAATCCGACAGAGGGCAAGAAGGAGGATGACAAGGACCAGAAGGACGGAAAAAAGAAACACAAGAGTAAAGCCGATTCCAGTGACGGTGAGTCGGACAGCGAAGTGGAGGTCAAACCTAAGAAGAGAGGACCGAGAAAGAAAGATGGCGGCAGGAAAGTCCCCTTGGCTCTGGATGGCATATCCTTATCGGGCCTGCTCAATGCCATCGACGGTGTTGCATCCCACGAAGGCCGTGTCCTGATCATGACGACCAATAAACCAGAGGCTCTTGACGAGGCCTTGATCCGCCCAGGCAGAGTAGACGTCCAAGTTCGATTCAGCAATGCCAGCAGCATTCAGGCTGGCGAATTATTCCATCGGATGTACGAGACATCTCGCCAAGAGGAACCCACCAAGGCAGCAAACAGGGCAGCAAAGGTGGAGGAGGTGGCAGAGAAGTCGAACGAACACCCAGCTGCGAAGCACGATACCGAGGAGTTGGATGGAATCACCGCTGAAGAGATGAAGACAATTGCAGCAGAGTTTGGTCGCCGGATCCCAGAAGGTGTTTTATCGCCTGCAGAGATCCAGGGGTTCCTCCTCAAGCGCAAGAAGCATCCGCGCCGAGCCTTGGAGGAGGTGTCAGAATGGGTCACAGCGACACTGCGGCAGAAAGAAGCGAACTCGAAGGTATTGACCGTGCAATGACATGTATCAGGCCTGATTCGAAAAGCTTTGATGCCGCCATGGAGAAGACTTGACGTTGGTGCATTGATCATGGTCGTTTCGGTGGTTTCCAGTCGTGGGCTTCTTGATAGAGGTGGTGTATATGTTCTGCATGTTTCTTGCATACGCGGTTTTTTAATTGGTCTTTCTATTCTCAACGGTGGTATCATAGAACCATATTGGTTGAATTGTTGAATTGAAAGATTATCTTGTGAGATTTGTGGAAGCGTGAAATTGAAATTTGCTCTCTAGGAAATAAGGGAAGTTCGTGAAAGCTGGAACATTTGGAAGGCAGCTCCGACGGCGGGTAGGTACGTCCACGCATGTACTTTCCCACAGTCAGCAGCCAACCCCACGTTCAAGAGCTTCAACTCCTAAGAGAACTTGGCTTGTACTTTGTACATACATCATCATCTCGCTGCCGCAACTCCTCCTCTTTCGCCCAACAAACGCCTCTATATCGCATTGACGACGGACAGCAATGCGCCGCTATTGCGCACGGTAATTCGCCATGTCGTCACTACCCTCAAGCGCCTCCACGGGCAAGGAGTCCGGCCTGCGCGTGCCCAGCAATGGCAAGACCATCTACCACCGCCCCATCAATCGCACCAAGACGTCGGAGCTGAGCCAGGCCAGCTTTGCCTTTCTGTTCTCCGAGATGGTTGCATATGCGCAGAAGCGCGTAAAGGGGATCCAGGAGCTCGAGCACAGGTTCGTCTATCTGCCCGCCTACTCGCGTCGCTCTTTCTGTTCTGTGATCCCCAACCTAGGTTCTGGAATTGCGAACTGACGTACCGTGCGATCCTCCAGACTCAATATCCAGGGCCACTCCATCGGCATCAAGCTTCTCGATCTTCTCCTCTACCGTGAGCCCCCGCGCACGCAGTTGCGACCGCAGAACATCGTTGCCCTCCTCCACTTCATCAAGCAGAACGTATGGCTGCACCTCTTCGGCAGGCAAGCCGACAGGCTGGAAAAGTCAACGGACGCCGAAAAGCCCGACGAGTACATGATCATCGACAACGAACCGCTTGTCAACCAGTACATTAGCGTGCCGCGGGAGATGAGCCAGCTGAACTGCGCAGCCTTTGTGGCAGGGGTGGTGGAAGGGGTGTGTGATGGTGCGGATTTTCCTGCACGAGTGACGGCGCACACGGTTGGAGAAGGCGAGATGTGGCCTGGAAAGACGGTATTTTTGGTCAAATTCAGAAGTGAGGTGGTGGAAAGAGAGGCTTTTTTGGCAAAGAGCTGATTCATCATGCGAGATGATGCTTGATTGGGATGATGGAGTTGGGAGAAGGCCTTATGTACATGGGACGGAGTTTTGGAGTTGAGGTTAACAATGTCAGCCACTGTTTGTTTACTGGATATGCCGGTCGAAGGCTATTTCACGGTATATTCGAGATTTGGCGTTTACGTAGGTATAAACGATGGGTATGATAAGGAAAAGAGACGTAAATGACTATCATTAGTACCGTAGTGACATGCAGCTGAAGGGATGCCCGTCCACCGTAACACCGTCATGAAGTTTTGGCTCCTGCCAAGAAAAGCATAAACACAATCCGCTCATATCCCTCTACAGCAGATGAAGAGTCGTTTATCGCGGAAGACCCTTCTGCATTTTGCTAGGTCCCGCAGCCTTGCTCTCCGGTCCGGGACCCTTCCTCATCAGATCGGACAGGCCCAGGTCCTTCCACGCGGGCTCCTTGACACGCTGTGTGGCGCGCTGGATCCCAAAGGCGGCGTGCTGATCGGGAACAACATCGTCCTCGTCCTCGGGGTTGATGGGCCGGTGCTGGGGCTGGACGTAGATTTCGTCGTCGGGGAGCTTGTCCTTGCAGAAGTCCTCGAAGAGATCCGCGTCACCGGAGCGGTGCATGTGCACGTAAGTGAAGCATGAGTCTTTGTTCTTACCGGGAAAATGCGCGTGTCAGTTGAGTTGTTGCGTTGTATAGGGGGAGCATGAGATGATTGAACACACACGCACCATGGTGTAGTATAGATGGATGATGGCTTGTCACAGCGGGGATGTTGGTCAGGACTGAGTGTTGATGTTGCTGTTGTTGTCAACGCTGGAATCTGAAGTGCAAGTTGAAGTTGACATGAATGGCCGTTGTGGGGCAGCGTGCGCAGAGCCTCAGTGCCAAACACTTCATCTGCAGGTGCACCTCTGAATGAAGGTAATTGAAGTTCACGCAAGTAGATGACGTTCGCCGAACGAAAGAAAATAATATGGTCAAGTAAAGAGCCTATTTTTGAACATTGAGATGCCTCCATGCTGGAATCCATGGTTCGTGGGCAAGGTGATTTGATTGAAGCTGAGGTCTTTGCATGACAACAGCGCCCGCCTTGATCGTTATGGACAGGTAATTGTCCAGATGTCAAGTCTTAGGCATACCCAATGGTTCAAAGCTGATAATCTCTTTTACCTGCCTTGCATACTATATCTGGTATACATGTGGCCATGGCATCTTGATATATCACAAGATGGCTTACATCAACTGTACTTCGTACTGGAGACCCTTGACAAGCCCGGATGCTGGTGCAGGTAGGTAAGCCCAGGGTTGAACGCCATGCCACTGTCCATCCGTAAACAACTTGCCCACATCTCTTGCTTCTCTCCATTACTGTAATTTTTTTTCTTTTTCCCTCAGAGAGCAGCATAATGGTCTTGTACGATTGCAAGATCTCACAATACAACTGAACGTGTTCCTTCTTTTCATTCACCAGGTCCAGGCTTGATGACTCAGCCTGCCTTCTGCATGAGGTGCAGCTCCAGTGGGGAGGCCGCTGCTCTCCTTCGGTGACGTTTTACAGGCCATCTTTGTCACCTACAGGTTCCCCCGCCTGCCTGAAGCTCGACCCCACCAACAGCCGCTCAAGCAAACAAACATCACGGCCTGTCACCAGTTCGATCTCGCATCTCCCACTTCCAGCATCGTTTCCTCCATCTTCCACCCTCAACAGATTATTCAAGCTTTAGCACTCAGCTCTTCGCCCGAACTGCTCGGATCCAGCTCCAGCATCACACGCCCGCGAGCTCCAAGTGGATGCGCTGAATCCATCACTCCCGCCCTCTGAAAGCCAGCGAGGAGCAGCTCATCATGGCTACCGCCTCTGGCGCTCAGGTCTCGCCACAGGCCATAATAGGCCATGTCCAGAAGCTGAGCGATGCGGATCCCGACTTTCGCTTCATGTCCCTCAACGACCTGCTGCAGCTGCTCACCACTGCGCGAGACGACTTCCTCCAGCACGACTACAACATTGCTGCCAGGACTGTGGATGGCATCATCAAGACGCTGGACGATCAGAATGGAGAGGTGCAGAACCTTGCCATCAAGTGGTCTGTTTGATCTCTGGATTTTGCAACTATGAATGCAGACTGGGAGTAGCTGACAATCCATGAACCTGTAGTCTCGGGCCGCTTGTTGGCAAAATCCCGACCCCCATCATTGCCCCGATGATCGATAAGCTGTCGTCGTTGAAGCTGAAGAACTCTGTGGACACCGCGGTGCCTTCGTTGGCACTGCGAGCCGTCATCACCGCGCTCCCTCGACCGATTCCGGGCATCCCAAGCTCTGTTGGTGTTCAAGAGGCATACAACGCTGTCAGCCGCGTGCTGATCCCACGGCTTATTGGGCCCGGACCTCTCACGCGCGTCCCGTCAGCACCCCGAATCAACCTCCCCCCTGTTCCGGCAGGGCTGCTTCAGGATGATAACGGCGTGAATGCAGAGGCGGTTGATGTGCTAGTCGAGGTCGTCAGATGTTTCGGACCGTTGCTACAGCAGGTCGAAGTGGAAGCAATGCAGGAAGTCGTCTTGCAGTTGTTGCAGGGGGACAAGGCTTCATCTGTGGTCAAGAAGAGGGCTGTGGTGGCTATTTCCATGCTCGCTGTCTACCTCACGGATGCGCACTTGGAGGACGTCATCAATCGCATAACAGCCGGTTTGTCCGAGCCCAACATCCCGCCCGTCACGCGTCGTCTCTACATCTCCATATTGGGCAGCATGGCTCGGTCAATCCCTCCCAGGTTCGGCGTACACCTTCCGAAGACCATGCCTTTTATTCTCGATGCCCTGTCTGAGAAGGAGCTGGAAGAGCACTTGGAAAAGATTAGCGATGGGGATGACTTGGGCCAAGAGTTCAACGAGATTCGCGAAACTGCGCTGGTCGCACTCGAGGCATTCTTGGCTTCATGCCCGCAGGAGATGCGGCCTTTTACGGACGCCACCCTCGCCTCTTGCTTGCGATATCTCAAGTATGATCCTAATTACGCGGTGGACGACGACGAGGAGATGGATGTGGATGACGAGGAAGAGGAAGACCAGGACGATGAGTTTGAAGACGACGACGGCTTCGAGGACGACGATGACGACGCAAGCTGGAAAGTTCGTCGCTGTGCCGCAAAGGCAATTTATACGCTCATTTCGACCCGTGGCAGCGGCGACTTATTGGACAATGGTGTCTTGTACAACCAGGCAGCTCCCGCTCTTGTCAAGCGTATCGAGGAGAGAGAGGAAAACGTTCGCCTGGAGGTCATCTCTGGTCTGTCATTACTCATCCGCAAGACTGGCGAAGGTCTTCACACGGTGGATCTGTCTCGTGACGAGTATGAGCCCGAGTTGGTCTCGCAGATGCCTCTCAGCCGCAAGAGGAGAAGGCAGAGTAGCGCCGGGGGATCAAGTGCTGCCAAGTTCATGGCGGGCTCCAGCATCACATCGCTTCCTGCCGAGAAGATCCCATCCCAGGGCCCACGGGCGGACCTCTCCCGCCTTACCCCCGCTATTGTCAAGGCCGCGACCAAGCAGCTGAAGGGCAAGACTGTTCCCACAAAGCAGGCCGTCATCAGCATGCTGGATGACCTGGTCTCTGTTCAGCACGGTAGTCTTGTCGAGTTTTTCCCTGAAATCATCGGCCCCATTGTCGATGCTGTCAAGACCTCGAGCACCAGCGCGATCTCGTCCTCTCTCGCGGCTGCAGGAGGCTCTGCCTCCGCGACGCCAAGCACCCTCCGCGTTGCCTCGTTGAAGCTTATAAGCGATATCGCCAAGACGCATTCGTCCTCGGTCCTGCAGCCATATCTGAGCAAGGTTGTTGCTGGTGTGGCATCGGCGGTCCACGACCGATTCTATAAAATTTCAAGCGAGGCCATTCGCACATCAGAAGAGCTTGTCAAGACCATTACTCCGCCGCGCTCGCGCAACGGTGGCGCAAAGTTCAAGGACGACCTGGACAAGCTGTACGAAGTCATCATCGACCGCGGCTCTGCCAACGACGTTGACGCAGAGGTCCGGCAGCGTGCTATTCACGCTCTTGGCGTTCTCATCTCCAGGACCTCCAGCGCGGAAGGATCCGGTCTCTTGTCGGCTGAGAAGCGCGCTGCCGCTCTGAACATTATTCAGGAGAGGCTGAAGAACGAGACGACTCGCCTTGCCGCGGTGCGCGCCGTCGATAACGTTGCGGCGTTCGCCGTGTCGCCCGACCAACTAGACCAGCAATGGATTCAAGATGTCGCCCTGGAGCTCTCCGCTCAGCTGCGCAAGGCCAATCGTTCCCTGCGAGGCTCCAGCATCCAGGCCCTCAAGCACCTTGTGCTCTCAAAAGCCACGCAGGGCAAGCTAGAACCAGCTACGATTCAGGGAATCGTATCAGCGGTGCTGCCCGCCATCAGGAACAGCGATACGCATCTCCTCGGACCGACCTTGGTCATCCTGGGCAGCATGGTGCAGGATCATGCAAGCTTGATTGTCAATGAAGAGCTGATTGGCGCGCTCTGCCAGCTGCTGAAATCCCACTTCGCCAACATCGTCCTCGATCAGCTGCTCGATCTGATCAGCCGCGTCGGCGAGAGTGGCGCCGGCGAGCCTCTCATGCAGGGCCTCCTCAAGGATGTCAGCGTCCAGGGCGACCCGATTGTCGTGGGCAAGGTGATAGGAACCCTTCTCGTGACCGGCGGCACCTCGGCGGGCGTGTCTCTCGACAGTTTCGTCACGGAGCTTCATGGTAGCACAAAGCGGGGGGACGAGGCCGGCATAAGCCTTGCTCTGGCGGTGCTGGGAGAGTCTGGGATGAGGCTGGGGGCCAAGTCGCCTCTCAAGCCTCAGTTGTTTCTGGAGCAGTTTCACTCGGAGCCAGACAAGGTGTCGCTGGCCGCTGCCATTGCGCTCGGCAGAGCCGGGTCCGGTAATGTGCCCGAGTATCTGCCAGTGATTCTCAAGACGATGGAGAGCGGAGGCAACACGCAATACTTGCTGATTCAGTCCATCAAGGAGATTCTGCAGTCGATCCCGGCTCAATCTACCGATCTCCAGACTTATGCAACGGCAGTCTGGGACCAGCTCATTGGAGCATCGCTGAATGCTGACAACAAGATTATCTGCGCCGAGTGTGTCGGCCGCCTTGCGACCCTGGACCCGGCGACCTTTATGCCCAAACTACAGGTAAGTCTTTGGCACGAGTCGCGATGCAGAACCGACGAACCCGCCTGGGGGCCGCAAGCAAGCAAGCAAGCAAACATGTGGGCTAATGTTACGTTAGACGCTCTTGAAGGACGTGTCACCAGGGATTCGTGCCATGGCAGTGCAGGCTGTTAGGTACACTCTTCCCGAGAGCGATGAGACGTTTGATGCGATGCTACGAAACGTCCTCGTTGAGATGCTGCTGGTCATGCTGCAGGATTCCGACATGGAGATCCGACGACTGGCGATGACGACGCTGAACTCGGCAGCCCACAACAAACCGGACCTCATCTTGCCGCATCTGGGCGAACTGCTGCCGTTTGTCCTCAGCGAATCGGTGATAAAGAAGGAGCTCATTCGAGAGGTCCAGCTGGGGCCTTTCAAGCACAAGGTCGACGACGGCTTGGAAGTTCGCAAGGCAAGTAGATGGTTACACCATGGGACTCGGCTGTGCACGTTGCTAACAGGCTCGGTGCAGAGTGCGTACGAGACGCTTTACGCGCTGATGGAGACGGCCTTCACACGGATCAACAACATCGACTTTTACGACCGTGTCATTGCCGGCCTCAAGGACGACAATGACATTCGCCAGCTGTGCAATTTGATGATATCCAAGCTGATTATCATCGACCCTGACGAGACGGCCCGCCGGCTCGACTCGATTGCCGAGGCGTACCGCGGTGTGCTGTCCATCAAGCTCAAGGATAACGCCGTCAAGCAGGATGTGGAGAAGCAGGAGGAGACCAACAAGAGCATCCTGAGGGTGACGCTTCTCCTTGGGGACAAGATGAAGGCGATGACTGGAAACGCCGGGGCGGCGACCAGCAACACGGCGGCAACGGGGGCTTGGACCGCCTACTGGGAATGGGCGAACAAGGAGTTTGATCGGCAGCTAAAGAGTCTGCGGGAGGAGAGTAGCCAGCTCCACACAAGGACTCTGTGAGGGCAGAGTGGGTGTAGACGGGGCGAGCAGGCCAATGGGAGAGGGACGGACTCGGTTGAAGAGTGATGCGGTGTAACCATGGCAGTCTGCCTGCCTTACCGACACAGCCTGGCGACCCGTCCAACGATGCACGTTGGTGAAGGGGCCCAAGGCTTTACGAGGTATGGCGACAAGCAGCGGTAACACATGCTCATACCTTATGGAGCAGCATTGCAGTAGCATTGGAAGGGGGCAAAAAAGACTCATTCCTGCAGAGATATCCAGGGTCTAGTAGTTGATAGCCGCGGCCGGATATGGGTCAGCACATGTACCTAGCATACAAGTTTGCAGCATGATCATGTAACTACTTCATACGAAGCCCTTGCTATTGGGCATCCCGGCTGGTGGTGAGGTCCGCTTGGTCGCCAGGGCGAAGCCATCGGACGACGAGAGACGCTGACGAGGTGACGGAGTTGTCCCTCCTGCCTGCGACCGGGGCAGCGGCAGGGCCCGACAGGATCCATATCGTCAACGCACGAGCGCAGCAGCTGTTGCTGGGACCGAAGGGGCCGACCTGCAGCTTCGGTATGGAAGTGATGTGGCGATAGTATGTATAGCCCTTACATGTGAAGCGGACCTCGAACCCACATTGAAGTGCATACATACACAATGTACCCCATAGCGGTGATGTAGGGAGTCACAGGTCGGTGAAGCAAGGAGCTGAATACTCACGTCTGGCAAAAGGCAAGGATATCTTCTCATCAAACCAATCGATGGATCGTGATTATGTAGTGCAGTTATGTGGTGAG
This sequence comes from Trichoderma ghanense, assembly GCF_004382785.1. NCBI lineage: Eukaryota > Fungi > Ascomycota > Sordariomycetes > Hypocreales > Hypocreaceae > Trichoderma > Trichoderma ghanense. Next base: position 2,215,367 of record NW_027395666.1, read on the forward strand.
TAAGTGGAAAAGGTAGAAAGCGAGAGATGTGTCAGAGGCGAAGCGAGATGCGGGGAACCAACTTGCCTCTCTTATTCTGGCCATTGCAGGGTGTGTTATACGGGTACCTACCTACCGGACTAGGACAACTAGGACAATGATTTTGCTGTTGGTTGTGGTTGTTTCTGATTATCTACCTTGCGGACCATGTAGCATTATCAGGAATTGTGTGCGTGCCTCTTTTTGTCGTTGCACTTTCGGGGAAACTCCGTCTACAAGAATGTCCGCTGAAAAGTACGTTATCCCCCCCCTTCCCCCAATGCGTTGGAATGTCTGTGCTTTGCGTTTGGGGGAAGCATCGTGTTTTGCGTTTTGGGATCTCGTTGAAACCCAATTCGTAGGTACTCGAGGGAAGTGCAAAAAAAAAAAAAAAAAAAAAAAAAAAAGAGGTTGCTTGTAACGTGGTATTTCGAAGGCTTTGGATTCGTACGACGTTTTTAGTGTGTGTGCTGACGGCGTCCAAGGCATGGAGCTCGTTTCGAGCTTGTTCGTTTTCTTCTCTAGGGATCTTGGTGCTTGGGTGACGAGGTAGGTTCAACTTCCAAGTCGTTACTGGTTGCTGCGTGTGTTGATTTGGGATGATTTGCGGGATTGCCGCATCGAGAGGGCCAAGTCGAGCGGAAGGGATCATGGTTACGATTATACAACTTACTAGTAGAGCCTGGTTTGAGCTAATGAGAGGCGAAGGCATATGGGGGGCAGATCACATCACGAGGTAAAGGTGCCGGCGGCTACGGGAGGGCATATCCTTGTACGACCTACGTGAAAAGCGCGGCGCAGCGGCGGTTGTCTTGTACGACCTTGGCCTGACATTGCCGGGTTGTACAAGGACTGAGAACGGAGAATGTCATGGGATTTGCGGAGGGACTACGTAACAACGACACTTCAATACAAGAACAAGGGCTCAGGCATACGGTATCCATGCCCTGGGTAGGATAGGCAGCGGAATGCATGCTTGCTGTCTTGAATCGCCAGCACCGGGGGTGTCGGTGTATGACACAATCATGTGGAAAACGGCCAGGGCAGTGAAGACGGGGACAAATTCCAGGCACTGACTGACTTGGGCACTATTAGAGCATGGAACAAGATATACATGTGATTAGGCCAAAAAAAAAAAAAAAAAAGGGCAGATTTGGAGAGGAAAAGTGATGAAAAGTTACATGTCAACTGGCCCATATGTCGAATCCATGCTTGAATGGGTAGGCTTGCGGAGTTCTTTGGTGGCGAGCAGGGGGTGCTGATTGACTGGTGAGAGTGTGAGGAAGATAGCGGCGTCGGCTCGATGATTGATTCATCTGGAAATGACTGCTCTGTAGTTGATGGATGGATGGATTGGCTGGATAAATGCAGGTCGTGCCTTAGGAGAGAAACTAAATGGCACGACTAGAGTACTGTAGCAGTTTAGAGACATGCAATGAATGCAGCAGAGACAAGTGATTGCATTCGGAGGTGACAATATAAGAAAAAACAGAAAAAAAAGCTGGGGTCTCTGCATAATGAATGGGGCTTGGAGGAGTGGGAGTGGCTTGTCTGCCTGTCCGTGTGTCCAGCAACCCAGCCAGCCGGCGTTGCGCCCGCTTTGGATCAGTTTTATGTACCCTCCACCTTGTCACACTATTGGGGGTCGTTGTTGTTGTTGTTGTTGTTGGTTGCGGCATGTGTCTTGTCTGGATGGGGTCGAGCGGAAGGGAATCCGATGTGATGGGCCCGGCTTGTGAATGAGGTGCTAGGAAGGGTATAAGAATGAGGGTGGGCGCACGCTGGAATGGGCTTTTTGTCTTCCTGTTCCTGCTTCCACTTGTACTTCATCGCCATCTATCCATCAACGGTGGATCTCTCTCTCTGTTATATATAAATCAGATATCCTCTTCCTCACCTGTCTTGTCACCCATCAAGACACCAACATCAACACCAAACGCAGCCACTTACACACAAAACCTCAACACCACTCACACACACACACACTCTCTCTCTCTCTCTTTCTCTCTCTCACACACACAATGGCCCGACGAACCATCTACCTCGACGCCCTCAACGACGCCGCCCCCGGAAGCGACGCCCACGGCGACTCCAGCGCCATCCTCACCTTCTTCAAGGGCGTCGTGCGCGAGGCCCAGGCGTGGATCTCGCGCGGCGGACCCGGCGTCAAGGCGCCCACGATTGAGAAGCAGACCTTTTAAATCTCGTTCCCCTTCATTTGAGGCTCTGTGGAGCATGATGAAAGCTGGCTTCGCATGAGTTGAATGAAGAAGAAACAGATATACCCCAACACAGAAAAAAAGAAGAAAAACAATTGATATCCCCCATTCGACGAATGGCCTGTCTCGGCGATTTTGTCTGCTCTTCACACTTGCCCCCCTCCCTTACAACAGCAAGGCTTGCCTGATCTTGGTCTCTTCTGACGGGGCAACATAAACAAGCAACGCGGGAGACACCAGGCTGGTGCCCTTCCCATGAAGATGAAACAGCCTTTCTCTCTCTCTCTCTCTCTCTCTCTGTCTCTTTTCCCCTTTTCCTATTTGTCAGCCATCTTCTGGCCAGGAGTTTACAAGGCGCACGGTTCAGAGCTTGGGAGCTTTTTTTTCGCATCATCATGAATCATGAGCGAGGCTCGATCAGAGATATCACGATTTTCAGTCTTTTTTTCCCCCCTGTTTCAAGTTTCCCTCTCTCTGTTTGGGTTTGCAAGCATCACATCGCATCTTCCGGCACTGGAGCATCAACCTTTCTGTCGCTTCGAGAACAATCATTGAGTGGAATTTCCTGTTTGGGTGGTTGTCTAAAGCTGAGAAATGCATTCAGCGAGATTGATTTTAGGATACTCCCATACACGGCAATGGCATGGACCAGAATGAATCATCTCTTGTCTCTCTCGTATCCCAAACAACTCCAGCCCTATTGATGTGAAGTAGCAAGTAGGCGTCGGAGACCAAGGCTCCCGTGTGCCGGATGAGTCCTCCAGTGTCCCTTGCATCCTGAATGTTGCCGCGAAGTCCTTGAGGATTCAACGAATGCGACATCCATTCGGCACATGTGAGACCAAGTCAGACACGGCTGTTTCATGCGCAACATTGGGATGCTTGGCCAAGACCAGGCTCCGTACATCCCTCGTCGGCAGGAATGCATGAGCTGCAACACCAGGAGGGTCCATGCGTACCACTCTGACATCGAGAACCGGAGCAGAAGTCAAGTGGTCGACCTGCACCTCCATTCTTTCCGTACAGCTCGAGCACTGTCAAGGCACATAGCCTGATAATGGCTCTGCAATGATGCGAATACAAGTGTCGAGCCTAATCTCGTGGACCCGGTCTCTGATGATATATTGAGATGGCACGGCATGCAGTTGCAGCACATCATGTTGCCGCGGTTTGGCTCCTGGTCGTATTCGCCTAATAAGTTTTGTGTAAATGCGGTCTCAAGTAGCAAAGAGTGCGGTTACATCGGGCTCCGATGACGCTTCCGCATCAGAGCGGTCGTCTCGACTCTGATCTACCGGCACAAGCGCCAGTCTCTTCTTCTTCTTCATGACTCGCTTATGTGCGGCGCTCTTAATGTGCCTCTGCCAGGCCTGCTCCGTCACGCAGACCGTCTGGCATATCTCGCACGTCTTCTTCAACGGAGTTTCCTTGGGCGGAGGCTCACTCACTCGCGTGAGCACCTCGCGGGCCACGTCTGAGAGCTCGGTGGGCATCGGCTTGGGCTCTCCAGCGAGAAACCTGGCGGTAATCTCGGCGGCGGGCTCAACCACGTTGGTCTTGAACTGCGAGACATCGGTGCTGTCGACCAGATATAAGCTGCCAAGCGCCCCGGGGCCTTGCTCCTTCAGGCGTGGGATCTGCTTCAGCCTGATCCATCGGGTTTGGTAGTTGGCGTATCGGCGCGTTGCCGTCTTCATATCCTCTAGTCCGCTGGCCTTGAGCTTTTCGAGTTCTTCTGGGTCCTTGCCCTCTTCTTTGGCGGTCATGTATGGCTCAAACTGCTTGTATCCAATCGACTGCCATATGCCCTTTGTCATGTCCAGTATTTGTCCTTCGGCGGCCTTGCGCCGCTTCATTTCAAACAGCTCCTGGACCTCGTCCAACAGCCCAGCACCGAGCATCTTGTCCACTCGGCTGTCCAGTCTCGCAGTCAGAGTCTCCCGTTCGGAATAGACCCAGAAGAGCAGCTTCTCCCAAGGCTGGCTGGTTCCTGATTCCCGAGCGGCTGCCGCCTTGCGCTGTTCTTGCTCAGCATACAGCTCGGATGCAGGCTTGCCCGTATGCAGATATATTTCGAGTGATCGCTGGATCTTGCGTCTGTCGTTCGGGTGCCACCTCTCCGCCATGATCGGGTCAACCTTCCTCAGCTCTTCCAGCAGCACATCTGTAGGCTGCTCCAAGATGGGAAATGATAGAGACGGGTCCGCCTTGACATCATCGAGGATGACGTCTTTGAACAGGAGGGGGTCAACATAGTACTGCGTCCCTCCCACGAGAATTGGCAAGTTTCCACGGCTGCGGATTTCGCGTATAACCTTGGTGGCCTCCGTCTTGAAGGCTTCTACGTCCCACGGAGTGTCGTCCAGCGGGATGTGGCCTAGCAGATGGTGCGGGATACCGTGCCGCTCCTCCTGGCTGATTTTGTTTGTGATGATGGGCAGGCCATCGTAGAGCTGCATGGCATCAGAGTTGATGATCTCGCCCTTGAACCGCCTTGCCAGTTCTACGGCTAGCTGTGCGATGCGACGCCGTCAGAACGATGAACATCTTCTGCAGTCGGGACAGAGAGAGGCTCACCTCGGATTTACCCGTGCCTGTCGAGCCTAGGACAACCAGCAACGGTTCGGCTGGAGGTGCGTGAGCGGCCATGGTCGATACATAGCGCAGCAGTCTTGATCCCCGGCCAAGCATTCGGCAGCAGCACACCGGGTCAGTGTCTCATCCCACCAATACGGCGGTATAGCAGTCAGTGAAGTGGTGAGGCGGCTTGTCTATCGCAAACTTGCTCTTCAAGCTGTGCCGCAGCCTCTGTGGAACCCTTCAAAGAATTTCCAACAGAACCATCATCCATCCCCACTTCAGCCAGCTGCTCGTTAGTATCCAGAAAATTCCCCTCCAAGCTTCCAAACAAGTGGCTCGAACTGGTTGGCTTACTACTAGTATATTGCTGGTTTATAGCATAGCGCTGTGGAGGGTTGGGGGTTTGGTTGGGGTCGCCGAATCGATATCCCTGCAGGCGCCGGTCGAGGCCACGCTTCTTCAACGTGCGGGTCACGTGCGACCCCGTTGGCTTCGGGACACATTGACATTTCGGCGCTTGAAGCCAGATCGCAACCTTGTCCAGCTTCCCTTCGCCATCCACCTCTTCTTCAGCCCCCGAGCTCGCCGCAGCTCGACTTTTTCTTCTCTTCATCCGTCTCTCCTTGGATGAATTAGTTTCTTTCTCTCCTCGGGTTTTCCTTCTCCAGCCGCCGCCATGAGTTCTCGTGAGTTTGCCTCTTGCTTGATTCCCCCACCAAGGCCTCGGGCTTGATTGTTGTCGCGCGCGCGTTCGCAACGAGCTCGAACGAGCTCGAACCGCGCAATTGGCTCGCCATTGCACGCTGCTAACGTGGACGATGCCTCTGCAGTACGTTTTCTCGACCTGGTCAAGCCGTTCGTGCCGTTCCTCCCCGAGGTCCAGCAGCCGGAGACCAAGATCCCCTTCAACCAGAAGATGATGTGGACGGCATTGACGCTCCTCATCTTCCTGGTCATGAGCCAGATGCCTCTGTACGGCATCGTCTCCTCCGACAACTCGGACCCTCTATACTGGCTGCGAATGGTCATGGCGAGTAACCGAGGCACGCTGATGGAGCTGGGCATCACTCCCATCATCTCCTCGGGCATGGTTTTCCAGCTCCTCGCCGGTACCCACCTCATTGACGTCAACCTCGACCTCAAGTCGGATCGCGAGCTCTACCAGACTGCGCAGAAGCTCTTTGCCTTCATCCTGTCTGCCGGTACCGCCACCGTCTACGTCTTCACCGGCCTCTACGGATCTCCCTCCGATCTCGGTGCTGGCATCGTGTTCCTGCTCATCCTCCAGCTGGTCGTGGCCGGCATGATCGTCATTCTGCTCGATGAGCTTCTGCAGAAGGGTTACGGCCTGGGCAGCGGCATCTCGCTCTTCATCGCCACCAACATCTGCGAGTCCATCATGTGGAAGGCCTTCTCCCCCACCACCATCAACACCGGCCGTGGCCCCGAGTTCGAGGGTGCCGTCATCGCTCTCTTCCACCTGCTGATGACCTGGCCCAACAAGCAGCGTGCTCTCCAGGAGGCCTTCTACAGGCAGAACCTGCCCAACATCATGAACCTCCTCGCCACCATCCTGGTCTTTGTTGCTATCATCTACCTCCAGGGCTTCCGCGTCGAGATTCCCGTCAAGTCCAACCGCCAGCGTGGTGCCCGAGGCTCGTACCCCGTCCGCCTGTTCTACACCTCCAACATGCCCATCATGCTGCAGTCCGCCCTTTCCTCCAACGTCTTCTTGATCAGCCAGATGCTCTACTCTCGCTTCTCCGAGAACCTCCTGGTCCGTCTCTTTGGTGTGTGGGAAGCCAAGGACGGCACCTCTCAGCTCCACGCCGTCTCTGGTCTTGTCTACTACATGTCTCCTCCCCTCAACTTCAAGGATGCTCTTCTCGACCCCATCCACACCGCCGTCTACATCATTTACATGCTCGGTGCTTGCGCCCTCTTCTCCAAGACCTGGATCGAGGTCTCTGGCTCCAGCCCCCGTGACGTTGCCAAGCAGCTCAAGGACCAGGGTCTCGTCATGGCCGGACACCGCGACCAGAGCATGTACAAGGAGCTCAAGCGCATCATTCCCACTGCCGCTGCCTTTGGCGGTGCCTGCATTGGTGCCCTGTCCGTTGCCAGCGACCTGATGGGCGCTCTCGGCTCCGGCACCGGTACCCTTCTCGCTGTTACGTATGTTGCTCCCTTCCTTGGAGTTCCAGTTGTATCATGAAACTAACTGAATATTCTGATAGCATCATCTACGGCTACTTCGAAATTGCTGCCAAGGAGGGTGATCTTGCCGGAATGAAGGGCATGATCATGGGTTAAGAGGACCCATATGGAGGCGGGGGAAGCCATGATTCTCTAATCAAATCGCTTTGATTTCCACTGTTCTGGTCAATCCTTGACTTGCATGGAAATTCTAGCCATGTACCAACAGGGGGATATCACAGGGAGATAAGGAGTATGAACAAAAATTATTTAAATGGAATGTACGATTGTTTTATTACCAAACGGGGAGTTGGCCTGGCGAGGTGCAATTGGACTGGACCTTCAGGACATGCGGCGTCGTGTTTATCGTTGGGTTCCTTGCTATCACATGAGCTGTGTTTATGAATCTGAGTGCACACGAGCATATCAGCAGAGCTGTATTTCCGATTGGGCAACTACAGGTCCTATTGATGCTTACGAGGCGGCCTCTTGAAGGTCTCTTTACACCTGGCGTCAACCTTATACCAGTGAGCTTCCTTTGTCGACGGCTTTTGGGGATTTGCGGGGAAGCAGAGCGGAAGCACTAACAGGGAGAGCGGGAAACGGCACTTGGTAACTGAAGCTAGCAACCATCTGGGAATGGGCTAACAGTGGTATGGTGTCATGCAACAGCCAAACCTGGTTCTTGTCGTCATCGGCCTTTCAACCAGCTCGAGATTTTCAATGCTACTCAGAATGGCATTTCCACAAGTGATGACTTCGACGGTCTTGCCTGGCTCAAGCTGCCAATGGTCTTGCTATTTAGGCACCATTTTCACCTAGACAAGACGCCAATCTGCTCTGGAGCTTGAGACCATTGTTGCTCTTCCACATTCCCTGCCCTGTTACAGAGATGCCAGCGAGGAACAACCGCTTCCACACGCGAGAGCCATTCCGACATGACGCCAAGCTGACGCTGCGACACGCCGAAGGGCCCTTTCGCTTCCTCAATCCAACAAGAGCCCATTTCGACCACTCAGCATTCTCCTCTCCAGGGTTGGCCCCCGACGAGACAAAGGCACCACACGAGAGCGGCGGCGATGCAGAAGCTACTCTTACCAACCGGCACGAACAGTCGAAAGAAGCAGCCGAATCAAATGTCCCCGCGAGAAATGTCAGGTTCCTTTGGCGATCGCGAGACAATCGCAAGGGCCGGCATGCCTTGCTCGTTCAGCGGCCCGTTCCTGGGGAAGAAGCGCCTTTTGTGACGCCGAGGCGGACGTCGCATCCGCGGGAGATTCTGAAGACGGTCATCAAGACCTTTGTCTGCTATCCGGTCTGGGACATTTCCTGGCTTGTGGCCTTTATCTTCACATGGGGGAGCGTAGTCTGGGTCATCAACGTACGTATACCGCGGAATATTGGGGCCTTGGAAGATTTGGAAGCTGATGTACAAGGCAGGGCTTCTTCGTCTGGCTCCCCGTGGAGGCCCCCTCGACCGAGTTCGACGGCGAGACGACCACCGCCGCCGGCGTGACGGCCTTTATCGGCGCCATCGTCTTTTTCGAGGTCGGCTCCATTCTGCTCCTCTTCGAGGCCATCAACGCCGACCGATCGGGCTGTTTCGGCTGGGCCGTCGAACAACTGGTTGAGAAGAATGGGGGGAGCGGCAAGCCCCGGCTGCGGGTCGTCGCGAGCCGCCATCACTGCCACCACCACCACCAGAACCGACACAATTTCGTGGGCAAGCATTCGGCCGCCACCTTGCTCGAAGCGCAACCGATCCATGAGGGGGCTCAGGAGGAGGAGAAGAACTGGCAGTGGTTCCCTTCCTGGCATGACTTGCGCACGCATTACATCCACGAGCTGGGCTTCCTCGCCGGTGTAGCCCAGTTCCTTGGCGCTACTGTGTTTGGAGTTTCCGGGTTCACGGCGTTGCCTGGCATTAACAACCACCTCACGCCGCAATGGCGACTGAATGCCGCGTACTGGATCCCGCAGGTCATTGGGGGCAGCGGCTTCATCGTCAGCAGCACGCTGTACATGCTGGAGACGCAGCAGAAGTGGTGGAAGCCCGCGCCTCGGCTCTTGGGGTGGCAGATTGCGTTTTGGAACCTCGTGGGGGCGTTTGGTTTCACGCTCTGTGGCGCGCTGGGGATGGCGGCCAATAACTCGGGGGCGCAGTACGAGGCTGGACTGGCTACGTTTTGGTGAGCTTTGATGTGTTTTGAAGCGCTTTGAGCTCTAGTGGAGAGGCGATTGTTTGCTGACTTATTCACTGTTTAGGGGGTCATGGGCTTTCTTGATTGGGAGCTATTTGCAGCTGTGCGAGAGTCTGAACAAGCATCCGGTGGAAGAAGTGACGACTATGAAGGACTTTGGGTCCAAGGAATAGGATTTTCTGGGGAGATGATGGCTGAGAAGCCATGGATGCACGAATATGTTGATACTACACTGCAACATGCAAGGCGATATCCGGTATCCTAGATCCTTGCATTATAAGGCGGCGGTGCTCTGCAAGTAAAACTGGATCTCGGTATGATATGATAACCATTGGTCTCGGATAGTTCGTTTGAACAGCGACGATTTACAGCCAACTACACCAGTCAGTGCCTTCAAAGACTTGTTCCGCACGAGACATCCCATGATACCTATGCAGTAATACTCGGGAGATTGCCGCGTCACACAACGTCGAGGGCAGACGTCCCCCGTGATAATCACCGGCGCCCGAAAACGCTCCGTGGCCCAACGCATGTCAGCGCCTAAAATGCTGTGTTGCAATGTCTCAGTTCAGGCGGTAGGTCTGCTTCTGGGTCCATATCTTGTAGGTACAATTTTTCTTTCTTGCAGCGGTCAGAAGACGGTGAGGCTTCGCACGGGCAGCAGTTTTCAGGTGTAGACTGTGCAGTTGTCATTGGGCAGTCCCGGGGTTCCTTGTCTCCCGATCCTTTGAACGGGATAGAATACGTTTTCTTTTAGGAGTGGCTGAACATGGCCGTTTTACAGGGAGATGTTGCACAATTTGGGGATGAAGGCTTGTATGACCCCATTTACCGGACCCAGGGTCGTGGGTGCTTGTACCGAGTTGCTGAGGCCATACAGGCTGGTTTCCTACATGTATTTCATACCTACTTGACCTTTTTCCCGAAAGATAGGTAGGTACTAGGTAATAGTCCGCCGTGATGACCGCCCGAAACATTTCGTGGTTCATAGCATCTCGGCGCGTAGGTCTTGTGTATTGGCATGCCAATCTTCAGTTTCTTGATGCTTCAATTCCCCCCCCCCCCNTTTTTTTTTTTTTTTTTTTCTTTTTTTTTTCTTTTTTCTTTTTCTTTTTTGGTTTTGTGCTACGATGCATCACAAGTACTAGTGTAAAAGGCACTTCCACTTCGCGCTGCTCCATTAACCGCGTAGAGCACTTGATGTTGAGAGAACCAATGAATGAGGGGCTAATTACGGCTGAGAGCAGGAAAAGCGAGACATTGCTCGGCTTGACACTGAGATGAAGTTGGGCTGATGGAGCAGACGACTAAACCGTCCGCTTATGTTACAAGGTAGGGGTAGCGTACTATGCCGTTTTTCTCTGAGGATACTGAATAGATCATGCCATGGCTCGACGCTGGATGGTTATAGTAACATAGGTTAGTGGTCGAAATAGAGACAATCATGCTCGTTACGATCCGCGCCATCTCAAAGACAGCCGGAACGGCATTCCTTTTTCTCAGGCCGCGATCAGATACGAGGTCGATCCCAGATGGAGATGATAAGCGCTCGGATAAGAGATCCGTTGGAGCTTGGGCCTCCCTCCCTGCGTCGCGTGCGCGAAGTCCCTCAGGTACCGGTACAGCCAACCTGCCAGACGGGCGGCGATACGAAAGGAACGGGCAGGCAGCAAATCGGCGCTCTGAGAACGGTCGAGGGGGTCCTGGATGGCGTGCGTGCCGGGATGCGAATGCAGGCAATGTCGGAAGAAATACTTGTGCTTGCTTGGTAGCAGAGCCGGGATGTGTCATAATGTAGCGCAGTAGCGATAATTCGGAGCCGCTGTCGTGGTTGGTCGGCTGGTGAGCGGCGAGTGAGGTAGAGGGCAAGTATGTACCACCGCAGGAAGAGAATGAAAGCTGGGATGATGATGTACTGTAGGGAACACCGATTGATTAACGGGTGGCACCGCTGATTTCATCATGTTGACAGCCTGGTTGCAGCCTTGGAGCCCGTTCTCTCCGCACAGTCGCACTGAATCCTGTCAATGGCATTAGTAAGAAGGCTCCGCCATGGCGGTGAGTCAAGTCATTAAATCTCCTCGGCCGAGGCAACAACCAGACTTCGATGGAGCTTGGGAGGATTCTGCAGACCCAAGGGGGAAGGTCGGGGAGGGGCGGTGGTGGAGTTGGACAAGTGGATGGCCTTTGTTAGCGTGGGTGAGGATGTTGCATAGGGAAATCGAACCAATACAGTAGAAGAATGGAATGATGATACTCACGTGAGAGGCAGAGGTGACTGCTCTTGTCTGGCAGTGCTATGATGGATGGTGGTCGTTGAATACCAGTGTCTGTGCCCTATAATGGAGAAAATCGAATATGTTTTTGCACAAATGAGATATTGCATTCTCGAGAGCTTGGAGAGCGGAGCATGTGGCACCGAGCGAGGAACGTTTGTAGAGCCAGGCGCATCGCATCGCGCAGAAGCTGGTGACTCAGTAAATCAAAGGGTGAGTCGACGCTATCAGATGCAACGCCATCTGAATGATACCTTATTATGCATTGACATGCGGGAGACGGGTGCAGCTGAGGATCGGCCTGCCAATTGGTGAGTGAGCCAGAGGCGAGATTCGTCAAGGACGGCCGAACTGCAGTACAAGAGAAGTACTCGTAAGATTCGCACAAGGTTCAGGCGCATACCTTACCTTACCTCGAGGGTATCAATCCTGGCAAGCATACGTGATATTAAGCACAAATTCGAGGCAGAACAGTTTGACTTTGCGACCAAAGGGCAGCTCCTTGTCGCCTCGCCCGCTGGCATCTTTGTGATGGTCACAGTAGCCGTTCATCGTCCAAACTCTCAATACGGAGCTCAAGCCTGCCTCAGGCCTAGCGGGAGCATCAGCCGGCGTCCAATCACCCCGAAGGAGTTAGCAGGCCAGTCTCATGTTTCTCTTCCTCTCGCAACCGCGATAGATCCAAGAACTCGAGGTCCGCTCGTGTGGCACTACTTACAAGGTACCAAGTATGAGCCCGCAGCCCGTAATCACCTTATTGCTCATCATGTGCCGCTGGGCAGAGAGAGAAACAGCTTCAGCACATCGCACTAATGCAGCTGCTGCCGTGTGACTCTTGTTCCAACACTCCAACACACGACCGCCGCCTTTGACTCTGAACTGCATAATCCATGCCTGTGGGCCAGTGACTGGTTGGAGCGCAAAGGATTCTGACGGGGGGCACGAACATCGATAGTTGCTGCGTGTGCTCGCATACTTAGAGGAGATGACGCCTTCAAGCTGTTCGAACAAGATCATTCAGCATCATCTGCATCTCTCTTGAAGCTGGATATAAGAGGTACATCCGGAGTACCTTTACCTTATCCACCCTCGCCGAACGCCGCATGTGCTCCGCATGTTAGCACACGTTAGCACGTACATTGCAGGGCATCGAATCTCCGATACAGGTCAGGTAAGACGCGTTATGACCTAGGTATATCCTATCATTTGCCAAAGATTCCCTGCGCGAGAGGAAACAGATGCAAGTGCAAATTGGCGAAGCACAACAGAAGACAAAAAGTCCCTTCTGGCATTCCCCCCACCGAATCGCGGAAGCCGCAATGGACACTCGCTGTCCGCCTCTTTCCCCACCGATTACAGCTGCCATGCCGTATTAGTCTGGCCGGTACGAGCAAGAGCGAGTCCACAGCAGCCGCGATTACCTTTTCAGGCCTGCACGAGCGCAGGTACCGGTACTCGCGCCTGTTTCTTGCCTCCACCTCCGGGCGTACCTTGCCTTACGCAGCCGCGTGCCTGGGCGCCCTGATGTCCACCCGCGGCACCGCTGCCAGGGAGAGCTAGCAGCGCTGCTCCACAGCAAGAAGCCAGTTCCAGGACTAAGCTCTCCGTACCTGTACAAGCCGTCATACCTTGCCTTGCCTTGCCTTGCCTTGCCTTTACCTGCCCGGCGCTCGTTGCCTCCGAATCTTTCTTCCGCTTTTCTCTTCCATTCCTCTCCTACTCGGCCCTCGACCTTTGCTGATTGTCCCTTCTTCAGGCTCGTGCAGCTGTTGACGCTATGAGTGTCTAGAGAGGCAACGACGAAAGCTCACTCGCCAGGAACGGAGACGACACCGCTGGTCCTCGTCCGGGTCCCCTTTTCTCTTCTTTTTTCGTATCCTCTTACACCGCGCCCTGCCCCGCGAATCCGCCAGTTCTGCGCAGCTTCAACGCCGCCGGGAACCGCCAGGGCGCTGCCCTCCTGCTTCGAGCCTCGGGCTGTCCCAGATCATCTTCTCCAGTATCGCTACGATTTTCTTCTACCTGCGTGCCGGGCAGCTTTTGCCCCTAGTCAGAACCCGCCATCATGGGCTTCGCTCAGTGCTCATGGCCGTTCTGGCGAGTCGATGACTTCACCCTGTGCTTCCAGAAAAAGTAGGTTTTTTTCCGGCCTCCGTTTCACGTCATTGCTTCTACGCGCTCTGCTCGCTGCCACGAACAATTCAGCTAATGGACACATTCTCGAAAAAAAAAGCTACCTCGCCGTCCTCTTCCCGTTAATAGTAATTGGTATTTCTTTCTTGCAACTTGCTTTTTCCAACATTGGCCGTCTTCGCAGTGGCAAGAGCAAGGGTTATAGCTCCATCTCGGCCGACGATAACGTGCCCAATCACACCGGCATCCCATCGGACGAACAACCGGAAGACAGCGATGACGATTCCGAAGACCTCGAGATCAACGGTGGCCGCTTGGCTCTGGCCAAGGTGACCTCCAGGGGCTCGATAGTGCAGGCCGACACTCCTACCGGTCAGCGCCTCTCGCAGTTTGTCGAAGAGCTTGCCCTCGCTGGACTGGTTGCGATTAACGCCTATGCTCTCGTCACTGGTGCTTTCGGCCCTGACACCCGCCTGGTGGCCATTGCTGGCCTGACGACGTGGTTGTATACCTTGATCCTGGCCACACTGCGAGTCGCCCTGGGCACCTCGAAATGGCGGATCCCTCGCATCTGGAACCACACCGCCACCATTTACGGCTGCAATTGGGTCCTCTCCGTCTTCCTCTTCCGCTCCGCCATCATCCACTCTTACTCCAAGCTTTCCCAGAGTCTCATTTCCGCGGTCTTTGCCCTCAACACTCTGCTATTCGCCATTGCTGCTTGCACTAGAAAGGGTAACAAGACGGTTGTGTTGCAGTGGGAGGATGGAATCGAACCCTCTCGCGAGCCCCTCGCCAGTCTGTTCTCGATTGCCAGCTTCGCCTGGGTCGATGCCATCGTCTGGCAAGGTTGGAGGAGGCCCCTGGAATTGGAGGATGTCTGGAACCTCCTGCCCAAGGACAAGTCCGCCGCCGTCATTGCCAATTACAGGCTTGCGAAGAAGACAACTGCTCTTTCGTGGCACTTGCTCAAGTATTTCCGCAGGCAGCTGTTCATGCAGTGCTTGCTCGCCGCCATTGCCGGTGTCTTCACCTTTGCTCCCACCCTGCTCCTCAAGGCCATCCTGCAGTATGTGGAACACCCCGAGTTTGCGCCCGTCAGCGTCCTCTGGCTCTTCGTAATTGCTCTCCCCGTTCTTGACACCATCCGTTCGTACTGCGATGGTATGGCTCTCTGGATCGGCCGCAAGATCTGTATCAATGTCCGTGCCATCATGGTTGGTGATATTTACGCCAAGGCACTGCGCCGTAAAGCTGCCGCCGGCAAGGACAAGGTTCTTCTCGGCGAAAAGGCCAAATCGAACAATGACCAAGGTGCCGAGTCTGGCGGCAAAGGCTTCGTCGGCAAAATCAAGCGCGCTCTTGGGCTCGGTGGTAAGAAGCAGAAGAATGCCGCCGTCGCCTCGGGCGATGCCGAAGCTGCCAATACGGTCTCCAAGGCGATCGAGGACAAGATTGGAGCTGATGAGCAGGCCAACCTGGGAACTATCATCAACCTCATGTCCGTCGACAGCTTCAAGATTGCCGAAATCACCGCCTACCTGCATTTCTTGTGCGCTTCGGCCCCGACGCAGCTGACCGTCTCCATCTTCCTGCTGTGGCAGCTCATGGGTTTGAGTGCCATTCCGGGTATCGTCGTCATGGCCTTCCTTTTGCCCGTCAACTACATGCTGGCTCGTGGCTTCAACCAGACTTCCAAGAACATTATGGCTGCTACTGACAAGCGCATCAATGTGACGAGCGAGCTCCTCCAGAACATTCGCATCATCAAATTCTTCGCCTGGGAGCGCCGATTCGGCAAGATCGTCGACGAGAAGCGTCAAGCCGAGCTCAAAGCTCTGCGCTCTCGTTTCCTGCTATGGGCTCTCGCGGTTGCCATCTGGAATTCTGTCCCCGTGCTCATCACCTTCTTCTCTTTCCTGGTCTACACTCTGATTGAGAAGAAGCCCCTGTATCCCTCGGTTGCCTTCACGGCTATTTCGCTCTTCATGCTTCTCCGCGTTCCCCTCGATCTCATTGGCGATATGTTTGCTCACGTCCAGGAAGCTAAGGTCTCCATTGATCGAGTGGAAGAGTACCTCATGGAGGAGGAGACGGAGAAGTATGAGCAGCTTGGACTGGACAATGTGGATGAAACCGGCAAGAAACGCATCGGCTTCAGGGATGCCACCTTGATCTGGGGCGGCAAGGACAGCGTGGCTGAAGATGGCTCCAAGGCATTCCGGCTCCTTGATCTCGACATCGACTTCCAGATCGGCAAGCTCAACATCATCGCCGGCCCAACTGGTGCTGGCAAGTCATCCATGCTCATGGGACTTCTCGGTGAGATGACGCTCGTGGAAGGCAGGGTGTACTGCCCTGGCGGTCGCAGCCGAGAAGACGTTCGCCCCGACCCCGAGACCGGACTCGCCGATACCATTGCATACGTCGCCCAAGCTGCATGGCTCTTCAACGCTAATATCAAGGACAACATCATCTTTGCCGCGCCCTATGATGAACAGAGATACAACGACGTCATCATCGCTTGCGCTCTCCAGCGCGATTTCGAAATCCTTGACAACGGAGACGAAACGTTAGTCGGCGAAAAGGGTATAAGTCTCTCTGGCGGCCAGAAGCAGCGCATTTCCCTGGCCCGCGCCCTCTATTCAAATTCGGCTCATCTCCTCCTCGACGACTGCCTCAGCGCCGTTGACTCGCATACCGCCCAGTGGATCTTCACCAACTGCATTAACGGTCCCTTGATGAAGGGCCGCACCTGCATCCTCGTTACGCACAACGTGCAACTCTGTGTCCCTTCATCGGATTACGTTGTTCTGCTTGAGAACGGCAGGGTCACCGCCCAGGGGCCCTCGCAGGAGGTCATCGCCTCGGGCAAGCTCGGCGAGGAGCTCCAGCGCTCTCGGCCCGCCTCCCACGTTGCTTCTCGTGTGCCATCACGCGTACCTTCAGATGTCGGCGATGAGGAGGCCATGCATAACGGCAACGGCGATGCCCTCGGCCCTGCAGACGGCTCTAAGCAGGACAAGAAGGCGGAATCGTCCAAGGCCCTCTCAGAAGAGACAGTGGCGACGGGAGCCGTCAAATGGTCGGTTTTGAAGGCCTACCTGTCGTCGATGGGGCCCTGGTGGTTCTGGATTGTCGCCTTGATGGTATTTTGCCTGCAGCAACTCTCGACCGTTGCCACCAACATTTGGGTTCGAGAGTGGGCCAATCAATATGTTGAGGAAGAGACGGCCAATGTCTCGTACAGCACCTTTTCTCACGTCTACGGCGCCGCATCTTTCCTCAAGGGATCTTGGGCCTCTGTCGCCACCCTAGGCAATGACGTGCAATCCTTTGTTAGGCCAGCTCCGGATATCCTGGACATCCCGCAAGACTTCCTCCAGGCTCGCCCGACTGCGGTGCCACAAGTCAATGTCGCCTATTATCTCGGTGGACTTGCCCTTATTGGTGCAATTGGCGCCATAGCCGCTCTGATCCGAGACGTATGGATCTTCTTTGGTTCTCTGACTGCGTCCAGGAGTATCCACGACCGATTCATCACCTCTGTGACGCGGGCCAAGTTCAAGTTCTTCGACGTGACCCCTCACGGTCGGCTAATGAACCGCTTCAGCAAAGACCTTGAGGCTGTGGATCAGGAAATCGCGCCCACGGCCATTGGTATGATGACTTGCGGTCTCTCTCTCATCGTGACGGTTGTTCTTATTGCAATCATCACTCCCCGCTTCCTCATTGCTGCCGTCTTCATCGCCATTCTCTTCTATATTGTTGCTGCTTTCTATCTCCGCGCGTCTCGCGCCTTAAAGCGCCTGGAGTCGGTTCAGCGCAGCCCGCTCTTCCAGCAGTTCAGCGAGACCCTCAGCGGCATGACGACTATCAGAGCGTACGGCGACGAAAGACGCTTCATTCGCGACAATCTGGCCAAAATCAACTTGCAGAGCCGGCCTTTCATCTATCTCTGGGCCTGTAACAGATGGCTCGCGTTTCGGGCTGATTTACTCGGCAACCTAGTGTCTTTCTTTGCAGGCGTCTTTATCATCAAGAACCTGGGCAAGATTGATGCCGGTGCGGCAGGTATCTCCTTGAGCTACGCGTTGAACTTTACAGAGAACGTTCTGTGGCTTGTTCGCCAATATGGCATGAACGAGCAAAACATGAACGCCATGGAACGGGTCAAGGAATATCTAGATGTTGAACAGGAAGCCCCAGCAATCATTGAGGACTGCCGACCTCCGGAGAACTGGCCTGCTGAGGGCGGTGTTGAGTTCGTCAACTACACTGCTCGGTACCGTGCTGAGCTGGACCCGGTTCTCAAAGGAATCTCTCTGAAGATCAACCCCAAGGAAAAGGTTGGAATCGTGGGGCGAACTGGCGCAGGCAAAAGTTCGTTGACGCTGGCCATTTTCCGTGCCCTAGAAGCCGATTCTGGAAGCATCATTATCGACGGCATTGACATCAGCAAGATTGGCCTCCAGGATCTTCGAGAAAACATCACCATCGTGCCCCAGGATCCCACACTCTTCATGGGCACCATTCGAACGAACCTTGATCCGTTCGATCAGTACACGGACGAGCAAGTGTTTGAGGCTCTGAGACGCGTGCAACTTATCGGAGAGGACGAGGCGGTCGGCCCCACCACCCCTACGGTTCAGGTCACGGCCGAAGGTGAGAGCTCAGGGACATCGTCTGGTAGTCGGACCCCATCCATCGCCACAAACAAGAACATTTTCCTGGACTTGTCCTCTCCCGTCTCCGAATCCGGCTCCAACCTCTCCCAGGGTCAACGACAGCTGCTCTGTCTTGCGCGAGCGATGCTGAAGAAGCCCAGCGTCTTGGTCATGGACGAGGCTACAGCATCCATCGATTACAACACAGATTCAAAGATTCAAAAGACCATCCGGGAACTCACCGGAACTGTCATCACGATTGCACATCGTCTTCAGACCATTGTGGACTACGACAAGGTGCTCGTGCTGGACAAGGGTGAGGTGGTCGAGTTTGACCACCCATGGGAGCTGATCAACCGAAAGGATGGAACATTCAGAAGCATGTGCCAGACTAGTGGCGACATGGATACATTGCTCTTGGCTGCCATGAAGAAGTGGGATTCGGGACGAGAAGAACGAGAAGCGCAGAGTTAGAGGCAAAGACGCGCGCAGCCCGAGACTGAGAAGTCGATGAAAAGAATGACGAGACCAACTAATAGTGTTACTGGTACAACAAAAGTACCCAAAAAGGGGGGTTGAGGAGACAGATAGAACAGAACGAAGTACATTAGGTGTCGAGAGGGCAGGCACACAAAACATGATGTATGAGCATGACTAGTATTTATCTTTATGCTTGGATAGTACATAGAAGTATTATTGAAAGCTTTCATTAATTTTGCATCGACCTCGGTCTGAAACATGCATTGTCAGCAAGATTCGAGTAAAATACGCAGTCTATGCGATAACCGCTGGTGAAATGGCGGAGGAAACTGACATCAGCTGCAAATTGCAAGAAGGGATGAAAGAAGGAAGAGGAGGAGACTACACCTGGCCCGCCGGTCATCATATCAGGTTGTCGACTGTTTTCATTCAAAATTGTTTATCGAATTCTCGCCTTCCCTGTTCGAGGCTGTTGTGGTTATTCTTCAGCTCCTCCTCTCTGTAGTAGACACGGTCAAGCAGCCCTCCCCCAAACCCCCAAGTTCGATTGCACACAACGCACAACTTCTAAATAGGTATGACCACCCCATTTACACCCTGGCCTTCTACCTATTCTGCAAGCTGCTCCCAATACTCATACTCTTGATGCTGCCGAGAGTTTCTCTTTCTTGCAACTTGTATCCAAGCCCGTACTTGTTCCCATACGAAGGATCTTTCTCCTTCGCAGGCGAGGGCGAGTAAGAGTACGAAAGGGAAGCGGCGCGGTCGGCGGAGAGCCGCTGCAGCGAGGCGTCTGATATGCATCCGAGCCACTGCGTCGAGAAATTCCCAGCTCTCACATTCGTGGCATTGATCAGGTCGCTGCCGACGGTCGAGACGATGACTTGCTGACTATTGTCCTGGGCGGAGACGCCGTCAAAGACATGCACCCCTCGCACGAGGGACGCCTGTTCGGCGGCTAGGTTGCAGACCTGGAGGCACTGCCTTGCTGTGACGAGTTCCTTGAGGAGCCGGGTTCGGTCTTCTTCTAGCTGCTGCGGTAGAAGTGAGATGACATCGGTACTGGATGGCTTTATTATTACCGGCGGGGTTGCCGCGAGGTGTTGTTGCAGTTCTGTCATTGTGACGAGTATTTTGTCTTTGGCATCGCTGAGAGCCAGGGCTGTTTTGGCGCGGAATGCATCTTTCTGGTCACGCTGCGGCGGAAGATCATTTTGCAGGCTCTGCAGATGAGATATTGCGTTCTCGCATAGGAAGAGGCATTGCTGGGCGCTCTGTCTCTCCTCTTCCATCTGCTGCGTCGTGCTCTCTTCAGAGGCAGGGTTTGGGTCCTGTTGTCGGAGGAGGCTCGCAACGTCGGCAAGCTTTTGGTCAATGACACGCAGATGGGCTTCGAGATCGGCTGTTGTTTCCTGGATCATTTCGTTGTGCTGATCTATGGCCTGGCGAGTGACTTGAGCATTTTGCCTGTATAAACAGTTTTAGTTGCTGCGGAAACCAAGACTGTGGTTATATGAAATATGTTGTAGCGAGGAAGAAACGAACATGTTGAGGCTTCCAAGAGCAACGGCAATGGTGGCTTTGTAGCCAGCCAGCATATCCTTAAAGTCTCTCACATCGCCGCCCATGTATCTGATCCGCGTCCAGTCCCGGAAGCTTGTACGAGAGCCACCGGTAGAATGCCTGGTGCATTTGATAACGACGGCGTTGAATTCCTGGCAGATTTGGTGGCAGCGGAGTACTGGATTCTTGAGCATCGACATCACAGGGCTCTCCTCATCTGAAGTGACCATGCCTCTGAGGGACTCGAGGACCTGTATGAGCGACTCGAGCTCGGAACGGAGTTCGCGTATTGTCCGCTCGTGATTTCTAAAGGACTGAACAGTCTCATGTAGAGATTTGCTGGACTCGAGGGCGCCCGTAAGAATACGGAAGACGCCAGAGGAAACGGTAAGAGGATCCATATCTCAAGGAGCCCAGACGGTTGCGACTTTCAGTTGTTAGATGATGGATTGACAATGTGGGAAATATACATAGGCATATATATCTGTCATAGATATACAAAGATAAGTAGATGGATAGAGCGTCTGTGATGCCTGCTTCACTCGTCCTCATCTTGCTTCGACTCGAGGCACTCAGGTACTCAGCCTCCATCATCAGGCTGTGGGGCACGTCAACCTGGCGCGCGGCAAATCCTCAGCCAAGCAAGAAGCAGAAGCAGAAGATGCGGTATCACGCATCTCCTGTGTAAATACTGTTGTGCCATTGGTGAGCCAGTCGCTGTTCCAACCAACATACTCTTCCATTGGCAGATAGCGGCTGCGTAAAATTCGGACACCTGTACAAAGCATGCAGATACTGCTCTCCTGTTGCTCATGAAGTCGCATCAAGAATGGTGGCAGATTCAGAAGGGCTTAGGGAGGTGACAATGGTGGTGGGGTAGCTCAAGGCAGAAGGCGAAGCCGTCTCAAGGCCACAGGCACGAGCGGAGGTCGGCTGGCGAGAAGCCTTGACCAAGAGCAAACGATCAATGATACTTCGTATCTGTCCAGAGAAGTGATTCTTGGCCTGCTCTGCGGGGACGGTTCGCATAGTGTCAGTCCAGTGGTGTTGTGACCATGTTCCTATTGTCTGGTTCGTCCAAGAGGCAGCCCACAGCGTCGAGCAGCGCTATAGCCCGTAGGAACGAACAAGGACCATCCTGATTCAAGGCTTCAAGCGGCCACGGTTCGCTGGTCTCGTCTCGTCTCGCCCTCGTTTCACCCGGCCGCAGGTGAAATGCCGCGAAGCCACGACGGCGTCGAATCGGGCGTTTCCGCTTCGGGCATCATGCCACGAACAAGTGGAGGCGGTGCTTGAAGAATTCAACCGGCGGCGACGTAAGCCAACAAAGCGAGCTTCTATCCTAGGGCCGTTCAGCCGCAGTCTTGTTGCGAGTTTTGCAGGAGACGCAGCTTTTGACGCACTCCTGCATCCCATCTCCATATAGGGCACCTACGCCTGTCTGCCCAGCGAGCTGCCTAGGGGACAGATAAAGCCGGGGGTTGGCGCCACGTTGTGGTTCTCCTGGTCTTTGCTGAAGAGTTGGAGGGATTGGAAAACAAGTCTGGAAACAAGAACAAGTCTGGTCTGTTGAGTTGAAGGAGTGAAGCTTGAGAGAAAGAAAAGAAAAGAAAGACTCGGCTGGGAAAGAAAGAAAGAATAGGCCAGGAGCCACCGCTACACCTGAAGCTTACGTACCTGCCACTCTCACCGTTTAAGCTTCTTTTTCCCTTATCGATTCCCCATCCTTTAACCCGTCAACGCCATCTTTTCTTCTTCCTCGTATTTTCTCCTCTCGTCCTATTTTCTATTCCTCCTTTCATCTTCCCTAGTCCTACCTATATCACCATGGGAAAGCCAGACTTTCTCCCTCCTCCGTCACCGGCTGGCGGCCCTGCATCGCCGCTGGCCGAGGCTGCAGGCTCCATCTCTCTCAACCCAACTTCGGCCACCTTTTCCGCAGCGAATCTGGGCAACCATCGCCAGACGTACTTTGACGATGACCCGGCCGAGATTGCCGCCGACGACCTGCCTCCTCTGTATGACGAGCACGAGAACGATGCCGTGCCCTTCATCGACCCTCTGGCCCCCGCCACCGGCCCTGGAGCCGGCGGCCTGACCATCGAGCCCTTCAAGCGTGATGCCCGCTCAGACACGGTCTATTACCTGGATCCCCGCCTCGACTCTGACCCCAAGTTTCTCAACGATACCCTCGTCCAGCTCGCCCAGCTGCCGCCTCGGCCCTTTGCGCAGATCCGCGGCACTCACACGGAGACTCGCCGCAGGTCGGATGACAAGACGGAGCAGGTCACCGTGGTGGACTTTGACATTGAGATTGAGCTCACGCACCTGCTCTACGTCAACATCCGGGATCCTGCAAACGGCGCCTGGCGACAGCTGCACGGCGTCGGCAACCTGGAAAAGGTCCGTCGCGGCACCGTCTTCCCGACTCGCGCACCCGGCTTCGGCGGCAGTGGTGGCATCATCGAGAATGGCGAGCCCTCCGTCGAGGAGTGGTGCCACCGCTTCTGTGCGAGCCGTGCCGGCCTCAAGAACATGGTCTTTGAGCGCCGTGTCACCGGCTGGGACTGGGATTACCTGAAGAAGCAGCTGGAGCGCCTCGTTCACGACACAAATTATCGCGGCCACACCAGCATTACTTTCCCGGTGCGGAACTCGCGCGTGGAGATTTACAATGCCTGCCGGGTGAATCAGATGCGCCTGACCAAGTGGATCGAGGTCATTTTCATGCTGACGCTCTTGTTCGTCTTTGCCTGGCCGTATCTGTTTTTCCGCACCAAGCGCTGGGAGACGGTGTATGCCGAATGGGCCATGAGCCGGGACGAGCCGGACGGCACGGGCTGCGTAGAGCGTCGCTATGCTTCCATGAGCGAGGCCCAGTGGTATCAGATGTGGGCGAGAGCCATCCAGAAGGCCGTCCTGGAACGCAGGCAAGGGCATCTCGACCAGGGAGACGTGGAGAGGGCTGACCAGCCTGCTGACCAGGCCGGTGGCTTTGCCGGCATGGTGCAGGCTGGTGTAGAAGCCATGGGCGTCGTCAACCGATCGTTTGGATGGGGAGGCGATAGCGGCAACAGCCAGCCCCGGCGCTTCAAGTTTGGAAGACGGTAGAGGGACTGCTTGTGAAATCCGCAGCAAACGACATGATGGATTTGGAGATGCGCATCGCATTGGATACCGCTCTCGTTTTCTTCTCTCAACACTTGGAAAGACGTGCTTTGGAGTTTTTTGGAGTTTACAGGGTAGCATTTGATGGTCAAGTGAAGCGTTTTGCCGAGCTCTTCCTCATGTACAATCTTTAGCATTTTGGCTGGCCTTGTTCTGGGCATTATTGATTTATTTATTTATTTACTTATATGCTCATCAAATTACATCGTGATTGATCCATAAAATCTTGTTACTCTCCTTACCAGCACTTCTATTATATCAGGGCACTCAAAACTGCTTGTACATACATGCAATCGCGACTTTGCAACCCCACACCAGCAGCCATCTTGCCCCTCCAACCAATCATCTTGCCTCTCCGCCTTGCAATCGGACGTGGCTGACCAGCCCATCACTAAGCACCGACTTTCCACCATCAAACGATCAAACTTGCTTCTTCATTTCTTCATCCCATACACATGCCACATACTCTTCATCTACAATCGCTAAACTGCTTATCCGCAGCTCCCTACTATTAAATCCTTTCAAAGCTCAACCCCGCACCGGATAGAGCTGCAAAAAGTTTGTTACAGGATCCGCCGGCACGTGGAAGGAGAGGGTTGAAGAAAGACACACGACAGCCTCGTGACAATGGACATTTCGAATCCGAGGAGGATACTGGCTGTTAGCCTCGAGGGCTCGGAGAATCATCTGAGTCGAGTCATCAAAGGTAGGTATGCTCTGTTGTCTCTCGTATATGCGCAAGCTCGAGATGCGTCTTTTGTGGCGTGTCTGAGGAGGAGAGGGAATCTTGTTGGTGAAAGATGGCCTTGTAACTCATGGTATACGGCGAGACAAGGCGGCACTTACCTCTACATGTGCTACACTTATGGATGCCTACCAGCATTCACACCTCACTCTCACATCTACGTCGAATGGGCTCATCGTCTCACTACCAACTCACCTACGACCTATTGCAAAGCTCACTCAACTAACATCATCGACCAGATCTCACCGGCTCCTCACCAGAGCCAGCATCAACATCCCTCGCCGGCACAACCCACGACCTCGACCTCAAAACCTCCTACTACACCGCTTCCATCCCCATCTGGCTCGACATCATCGCCTCCCCCTCAGAATGGGCTTCATCCTTCCTGTCCGAAGAAGCCCGCGAAGTTCTCGCCGTCTTGGGCGGCCTTGTCCTTGTTTTCGCGATACCCAGTGCAAGTCCCGCCGCTTTGACTGCGGATAACGATCTCCCTAGTCTCATTCGACATGTGGGCAGTGTCCTCCAGAAAGGTCTCGGTGGCTGGGACTGGGATGGTGTTCGACTGGCGGTTGGCATCGGTGAGGGCGACGCCGACGAATGGGATGAGCTGTGCTCTGAGTTTGGAATGGAGTTTGTGCAGCTGAAAAGCGGGCAAACGGAGAAGAATGAGTTCGGAGGTATGTTGTTTCTTGAAGGACCCCCCCCGGCAGCCCTTCTACTACGGGCACTGCTATATATGGCGTCATCACTGCGACGTATTGCTGACTGCAGGCCTTGCAACAGAAAAGACGGGCATACCTCGTGTCAAAGAAGCCCTCGAATCAAACGACTGGGAGCAGCTCAACGACGGCCCGCTCTCCGACTTTGGCGAGACGCGCTCCGACAAGTCTGATGATGACGACGGAGCAGGCTTCGACCCGGAGAGCTTGGACTTTGGCGTTGATCGTTCCGACTTTGAAGGATTGCGTATGGCCGTATGGAACACAGGCCGTCTCGACACTGAGAATAATGATTCCACTCCCGCAAAGCAAGGCGAGGCGGATCAGACCAAGTTGTTAGATGTCGGCGCAAGCTCTGCTGCTGCTCCTGCTGACAAAGAAGACGAGGCGCAGGATCGCGACCTCGACGACGAGGACGTCGCCAAGGTGGAGAAGATGATGAGGAAGCTTCAGGCGGCTAGGGAAATGGGCGAGGGCATGGGCGAGGCGCAGAGGAGGCGGCTGGCAGCCAAAGCTGTTGAAGAGGTGATGAGGGAGCTCTGAGATTCAACGCATATGATTCTCTCCATCTGCACGTCGCTATTCTTTTCTCTCACTTTTCATGAGCAGGCCAGACGTAGCATGGCCCATAGTATCATCCTAGCCCTCATGTTAGCTCAACAGATGTGCTTCATGGCTTTGCTATGCCTATATGCATGCGCTTTGCACGCCAGGTTTCTACCAAACGCCCAATTTGTCGTCTGACCCCGTGCTCCGTGACGCGTAGACAGAATACCGCATCTATCGTATCCAAGAAACTCACACCTTCCGCGGAGTCTTTGCAGCATCGGCATGTGACGCCAGGCAGTACTGGCGGTATTGTCCCCCCCCACACAGTACTCCGTGCTCCACGATGCAGCTTCCAGCACTATTACTCCGTATCTCGTACGAAGTAGTGAGTGGCAATGGCAATGCGCACATGATCCTGTCCTCAGCAGCAAGGGATCACCGTTAACATCATGCATCATGCCAAAGTATGAAAAAGGTGAGACATGCCGCCGCCTTGCATACAACCAGGCGTCTCGGCAGGACATTTCCTTGTATGCATCCGCATCTGAGTAGTAGTATTAGCAGTAGCCAAATGCTCTTGGCATCGTGTTTCCATCGCTGTCTGTCCCATACTCCGTACAAATACCCAGTATTATTGTGCCTGGGCGGGCGTTTCGACGCGGGTTCTCCCTATTTAAGGCGGCCGGATAACACTTTGGCAACTAGAACCTCAGATGAGATTGAGATTGATATGCTTTTGCCGTTGGTTGTGTGATGACATCAAGTGGTTCACGAGTCATAGCCCCAAGGTCCCCATGTGGTTGAAGCAAGACGAGAGAGCTAGGCTCAAGCTTGAAGTCAAGTCATGCTATTCGTGTATGTATCAGGAGTTCCAGTCTCGTTGTGATGGATTTCCCTGCATAGAAAGTGGAGCGCGATAGGCCGCAAAGTCATATTCTCCGGGCAGACCCGTTTTCCCAACCTTGGTTCGTCGAGGTGAGACACTTAGCATGCGGGTGAGCGATACTACACACAAGAGATTTTCCTGCAGACGGAGTAGGTAAACAGGGACGGGACAAACCAGGAAGCAAGAGGATTGTGGCAGATGAAACATCCTACGACTGATCGTTGCAGAATCTAGAGATTCTGTCGAATGCCGCTCTCTGAAAGGTTAAACTCGCATGTGCCCGGCGTCTCTGAGAGGACCAGAGTCTGCCATAGACTCCATCCTTACATGAGCGAAGCACCCATCACTGCGTCACTCGAGTCAGCGCAGGATGTTGATCCTTTGGCACTTCGGGACAAAGCTCAGGTGGACTCTGCCGCTTCCAAGTGCTGATGTCCTAATCCAAATGCTGGCAAGCCTGTCTGCGCAACTAGCTGGCGGGACCAGTTTGCTGGAGGTTCGAGTCAAGCCGACGATGAGGACGGGGACACTCCGTGTGATCAGCAAAGACGTCAGGTTTGCTCCCGCACGGTCGAAAATGCAAAAGGACCCTTTGGTATCCCTTGCCGCGCTGTCAGGCCAGGTAGCCGCGCTCGAACATCAGAGCAGACATTCCGATAGTCGGTGGTCTCGGGTGGAATGCCTTGAACCGTTTCCGCTCCCCTACCTTTAGTGTACGGAGACCCGGAAGTGGCGAGAGAAGTCAAAGCATCCTGCGACAATAACAGTCTCATCGCTTCCGAAGCTTCGAAAATCTTCCCTTCTGCCAAGCATAAGACAGCCTGACCGACGGCTAAATTCGCCGCGCGCCGCGAGCTCTGCGAAGGGACATCTGACACAACAGCATGTTCGGGGAAAGAAAGAACCCTTCCCCCAGAATACATATGTACTCAGAAGTTGGGGAGTACTTCGTACTTGGTACTGCATCCGGACTCCTTCTCATTGTCTGGGCTCCACAGCGGTGTTCAAATCTGGTTATCGCGAGCTCCCAAAGATGAGAGAGCTGAGGTGAATCTCTTGTTGGCTCGACGTCGTCGGATCCAACGGGACAAGCAAATCTGACACGAGGTGGGAGGACGAGGGCTATTCTTGTACGCTCCCGTAGCATGGAGAGAGTGTTTATTCGACAGTCTCATCCCAGCATGCAGTCAGAGACATGCGGACAGTCAAAACGGCGGCAAGGTTTCATTTTTGGAACCCCCCCCCGATGTGCCGCGAGACAATTGTGCTTAAGAAGGGATGCCGCTGGGATCCGTGTGGAGATGGAAAGCCGTGCCTGTGAAGGATCGATCGGAGGCGGAATGGCCCTCCAGATGGAATAGATAGGATGGAGAGGCCAGGGAATGCTTGGTAGCACGTATGGAGCCTCAGCCGCGTTGGAGCTGCTCTTCCTGCTTGGAAGCACCTGCACTGCGGTTTGTATGTGCATGTGCGTGTGCATGAGCACGTCGCTCTGCTCGATGCAACGATCTCTCCCTATCGTCCTTTGGGCCTAGGACAATTGCTAGCGGATGGCCTGTGGCGGTTGGGCGGAGCGCTCCCGGCTACTGGTTGGCCGTGGCTGGCGCTGAGCGACGCCAAGTCAGTGAAGTGACAGGGTTCCTAGCATCCCGGTCGGTCCTAGTCAGGGGTAAGGAGGCAGTGGATCATCGATGAGCTTCTCCGGCTCGTTGGACATGCCGCACTGTGTTTGCATCCCGCGTGTCCTGTACTGTACTGTGCGCCCGAGACAAGCCTTAGTCCATCGTATTCGACGGCGATGCTATTACCTTTTTCCCCCGAAGCTTGCCGACTGAATGCATGCTTCACTTCTTGGGGAGCACGCTCATAGAATTTGCCACCACGTGTATCGTATCAACCACGCATCGTCAACTGGATGGCATAGGCCTTTGACCCGGCTGCTACCATGAACACCTCTGCGATAGGGAGACGGACATCCTGGCCCTCTTCTGCGGTCTTGCCGTCGAGTCTTGTCATCTCTCACAACGGCGGGAGAGATGGTGCCACTGATGACTACTAGCACTGCTCCGTGCCTGCGGCTCGCGAGTAGGGTGTCGGGCGTGGATGATGCCACTGGTGGCCGTAGTATTTCGTAGACCGGCAATAAGAGGACAATGAACCTGGTCCTCCGTGTTGGTGCTACTCCACGCTTGGCAGCCGGAGTGCCTGCCACACTCGATATCGTCCTGCCGCGATCATCGGCGGCGAAAGGGAAGCGAAGTGGACGTGTTTCGAAAAGGGGAGCGTCTCTGTTTTGAAGCTTTCCCCAGTCGCCGGCCCCTCGCCTGACGTTGCTAGAGCCGACTGACAAGGACAAGGCCCAAAAGGGGCACACTGCATGTCCAATGCGACTCGCGCCATCGTCACGTCGTGGTCTTTTGCAGGAACAACAGCTGGTCTCCTTTTTTTTGGCCGCAGATATGCCCGTACCTACGATAGTAGTTCTCAGTGATCTGTCTTCCACATCAACTCGTACTGGACTCGCAGTTGTCGTTCATCATGCCCTTCGCAGAAAGCTCGAGTATCCCTGGACAGACAACGAGAGAGCATGGATCAAGTAGTCTTGCCTTTACACTAAGACCATTGTGGTTTGAATCGTCGGATTTGCCATTGTTGTACTCCGAATAGGCGAGGACGAATTGCCGTGCTTCGGTGTATTTCGCACGCAAGAGGCAGTTCTCTCTAGCAAAATGCCAACTGCCTCGTCTCAACCCAGAAGTTTGGTATGAACCGCCTTCGCCGCTCACATCATAACCTCCGTATGATGTCATCCACTATCGGTTGACAGTCATTAGTGAATACCTACCACATTCTGGCTTGTTAGTACTGTACATAGCTGGGTTCGTTGAACGAGCCGCGGGTGGACAGACGGACATACTCTTTGCACAGACGTACTTACAAGCATGTATGAGTAGCGCCATGCATGCGTTAGGGTCGATAAGTGCGGTGCTAGTATGGGGTTGAAGCTAAGACTCCATCCATCTGCCTGCGTCTTGTACGAAGTGTTCCTACTCGTACGGAGCGGCTAGTAGTTCCACCATTGCTCCTAGGCGTCTCAACTTGCAAGCAACAAAACGGTACAAGTGATGGCGCTGCATCGGCCAGGTAGAGGTCGACTTCATCGGTCCGTTACTGTCTCGTCCGTTGCGAAGAGTGACCAGTTCGATCACAGAGGATGTACAAGAGGGCACTAGATTGAGCAGACGGCAGGACTGATTTGCGTACCAGGCGCGAGAATTTCGCGGTGCAACTCGAACGACGAATCATGGGAGGTGCGCAGAGCCAAGATGGCTTGTTGACACCTTACACGGAAAAGCGACACCGGATTCCTGTCATCACTGGACCAAGAGCCGCGACGACAAGTCCGTCTGTGCTTGCTTGTGTCCCATCCTTGTGCCTCGTGTCACCTGCTGTTGTGGTACTCTTAGTAGTAGTACTTGCGGTGCCACCTAATGGCCTGGGTTTGCTGGTGCGAGCGCAGTGCTCCTACGTACCACACGGCAAGACACGGAACCGCTCATACAGTACACCATCATGGCCCTGGGTTATCCCGGACGGACGCCCTCTTGTCGAGCTCTGAGTCGGCCGGTGGTGAGGCTGTGGGGGCGATGGGTCAAGCCAGGCTCATAGGTAATGATCTCCGTGGGCTAGACCGCTAGAGCTGCGAGCACGAGGAGAAGCACGGCGCTGGTTCTTGTAATGCTCCTTTTCTCCTTTCCTTCTTTCTTCCTTTTTTTTTGTGCTTCTCGTCTTTTTGCTCAGTTGACGCAGCGGATAAATGTCAGGTCTGGGAAGCCCTGCGGGCAAAAACCAAGGCTGATTGGCTTGGGAGACGATAGAGTAAACTATCCATGCTTTGTATGCAACCATCAACGGCGGTCCGTTGTCTCTCCCGAGGCACGCATCCTCGCCCTTCGGTCAACGCGCTTGTTGCGTGGGAGTTTGGCGTTGCCGGCGACAAAGGGGGAAGAGAGAGTGATAGGGGACAGGACAGGGCATGGAGGCCGGCCAGTGGGACATCAGATCGACCTGGGGCCACAAGCCGGCACAGTGTGCGTGTAAGTTTGCGCATACGAGTACTCATAGACTTGCCTCCCAGCAACTGTGACTGGATGCGCTTCTCACAGCTCTGCCGACTGATGGGCGTCAGACGACGGCCAGTTGGTGGCGTCGAGCTGTGCCGTTTGGCTTGCTGAATACCCAAGGGCGGTATTCGCCCCTTGAAGCTACACATCATACAGGGTCTCTCATATCGGAGAGCGACTGCTTTCGCTTCGAACGAGAAGGCCTTGGCTGACGTGCCATTGAGATTCAGCCAGGCCTACCCATGCACTTCGTACGGCGTCGGGTTAGCAGCCGTGCATGTGCTGTACGGAGTGCATGTCGAGAATATACTGCAGATCAAGCGAAGCTGTCAGCAGGTGCTCTCCCTTTTCTGCATACCTTCACTCCTGTCAAGCACCTCAGCTCGGTTGGCAACCTTGTCGCCTGCCATTGCCGCTAGCGGCTCCTCGACAACAGTTCTCGTGCATACAGGGACTCGTTCCTGGTTGCTGCGTGGCCTGGAGAAGACCGAGGGCGGTACCTCTATGCTCGTCCATACTGCTAGTGGCTTGGAGGTTAGCTGGATGGAGCAGACTGGCTGGCGCCGTGAATCATGAGTAGACGCCCGCTCAGTCGAGCCATTCTTGCCATTCAACCATGACTGATGCTGGCACTTGTCCGGAGCAGTGTGGCGTCTGTGGTCGCCGATGTCGAGCAAAAGAGGAAAAAGAAGAGCAGCGACTGCTGTCTGTGGCATGAGACTGCGCCTGAAGAACAGCCGATCGCCTCGAACGGTTCAACGTGGGTGGCCTGTTGTTGGAGAAGATGCTGACGAGGATGAGCAGGGCAGCATCTTCCACTTCATGGTACGAAGGTACGAAGGTACACGCTGGGAGGTTTCATCGCTGCCGGTTGCTCCTGCTGTTGGAAGCACGTGTAAGAGGAGACAAGAGGTCCGTATCTGCCCAGAACAAATTTGAAACTTGTCACTGCAACTGCCCACTCGCTTTAGGTTAGCAGCTAGGTAGCCACTGATGTCAGCACTCAATGGACGGTTCCGAGGTTATCAATCAAGAGCCTTACAGTATCGGGGCATCGTTGCATGTGTATGGTGTTGCATCTCAAAGGGGCTTGCGGGCTCTCTGGGAGCAGCACAACCTCCCCCTCGACAAGGCACGACAGGACACGGCGCGATAACGAGGCCTGGCTCTGGTACCTGCATGCTGCGCGTGCCTGTAGTTGTACTCGTACCTGCAGCTCTCGCCTCTCGAGTCCTGGGAGCGCGATCCCGCGGCCAACCACAGCGACCCGTGGACCTCTCCCCGTACTGTGTCCGCACTGTATCTGCAGGCGCCTGTTGGGTACAGGTGTTAGCGCTGCTGCTTCGAGAACCGATTCTGCCGCCGGATTGTGCGAATGCTGCAGCTGCTAGCGGGCTGGCCAGGGATGACAAGCAGAGGCGACAGGGCTCGATTGGAGTGGCCAGCCCCCAGGCCCGAGTCTCGCCAGAGGAACGGGACAGGCGAGTACCTGGGCGCGACCTGGACCTCACCCGATGACGCCGTTGGCCGGCCGCGAGGCTCTTGTCCCCCGCCGGTACCCCCTCCTCAGCACCCTGGCGCCAACGGATGCCCAGAGCAGGCAGAAGCTCTGGCCAGCTGGCGTTGACCGGCGGATGCAGGGTCCGGGCCAGTACCTGTACGACGGCGGACGGGACAGTGCGAGCATGACGGTGGTGTGGGCGGGACTGTTGGCTAGCGCACCCTCCTAGCGCATCCTGTCCAGGTCCTTTCTGTTCCTGTTCCTGTTGCAGTGCCTGGGCCTGGTCCCCTGTCCCTTGTGCCTGGCCACGCCTCCGAGTACAGCCTGCCGAAGCAGTACCTGAGCGGTACCTCCCTGCGTCTGTTGTCGTCCTCACGCACCTCCTTGTCTATCCCTGGTGCGGGCCAAGAAGACGTCAATCCGCCAAGTACCAGAGAGGTTCCTAGCCGGCAGCCTGTACTCTGCCCGTACGAGCCTGCATGTCAAGCCCTGTGCATGTCTGCAAGTACTTCGTACCTGGGTAGCCGATGGAGGCCTTGTTTGCCCTGCTGTCCTGTAGGAGGCAGAGAGGGGACTGGACCCGACTGCATGCACGTAGAGGGACGGTACCTTAGAGCCCCAGCCACAAGCCCGTACCTGGCCTAGAGCGCCTGCAGCCACTAGCAACCCAAGGCGGCTGCGATTTGATCCCTCCGGCTCCAAGCCCACCCACCACTCACCACCCGCTGCCGGCGAGCCACTCCCACTGGGCTCAACCACTGGCAGCGCCCAGCGTGTGCCCCCAGGCCGCCAGGGGACCCCCTCCCCCCCCCCCAAACCCACCGCCGCTCGCCTTTTTCTTCCCTCCGCCTCCTGTCCCCCGTTTCTCTCCTCCGTCTCCCCCATCGCCATCCTCGCGGCCATTGTCTCCTCCTTTTTTCCCTTTCTCGTGTTGTTTTTCTTTCTTCACGTCACTCTCTTAATCTTCGGCCATTTCGGTTCCCGTCACTCTTTCCGGGACCATTCCATTCTTTCGGCTTCATATCCCAAAGGCCTGTCAATCGTTGCTGGGTAGACTCCGCTATTTCCATTCGACCTCGCCTTTGTTCCTTGCAAGGGTCCCAGATCACATTCTTTTCTTTCTGGAACTCGACGCCGTTCTCTTTCTTGGTTATACTCCATGTCCTTGCCTACCTTACCTTAGTTGAAGCATCAATCACCAGACACCTGCACTCACTTCCAAACGAACTCGTCGAGCGCTCATCGCTGCCGCTTGTCTCACCCCCATTCTCCCCGAGTTCAACGCTTCTCAGCCCTGAGTTCGTCGAGAGAGTTTGGCAATCGTGTTGCTACGCCTCGTCTAATTGGAAGCTATTACCCGAAGCTAGGACTCTTCCTAAGCAGACACCTCATTCGAACACACTACACGATAATCGATCACGAACGATATACGACCTTGACGCGTACTCATCGTCATGGCTACGGAGATCGAGCAGCCACTGGCTTTGACGGCGACAGTGGGCACGCCATCCGCTCCCAGCCCAACTGGGTCTGCCATTCACCACTCCGCGACAGCTTCCTCAGACGGCACTCCTGGGTCTGCCACAAGGCCCCTGCCGTCTCCTACCAGTGCCAATGGCCAGTCCAATGCCTCGCGCCGCCCCCCGCGCAAGAGCACCCTCACGCAGCAACAGAAAAACCAGAAGCGGCAGAGGGCCACACAGGACCAATTGACCACTCTGGAGATGGAATTCAATAAGAACCCGACTCCCACAGCCAGTGTCCGCGACAGAATAGCCGAGGAGATCAACATGACGGAGCGCTCTGTTCAGATCTGGTTCCAGAACAGGTACACCTCTCGCAACCAATGGCATTAGCGTGGGCGCTTTCAGGGGCTAACATTGTTATAGGCGAGCCAAGATCAAGATGTTGGCCAAGAAGAGCCTCGAGACCGGTGAAGACATCGATTCGATTCCCGAGTCGATGCGACAATACCTCGCGATGCAGGCAATGGAATCCGGCAAAGGCTTCGCTGGCAGCTATATGGGACGCACTGGCCTCCTCCCCTTTGGTGGCGGCAACATGCTCTTTGGCGGCGACCAGAGCGCGCAGGGCAAAGTTTGTACGTCTCCCTGATTTTCCTTGCATCACCTAAGGTACCTGGCGCGCGCGCAAAGTACTGATCTTTGTCTAGTAATTCACCATCTGACTTGTCGCTCGCTGAGCATCGGCAAATGGACGCGAGTTGGACAGAATACCATGGATCTCATCATCTTCTACTCGCCGGACAAGTGCACCATGACCTACTACATTAACAACGAGCAGGCCGGGTACAAGATCGAGTATCCCTTCTCCCACATCAAGAATATCTGGCTGGAGAACGCGGACAATGACATGAACAAGTTGGCGGGCATCTTCATTGAGCTCAACCAGCCGCCTTACTTCATGATGGATGCCACCTCGTCGACGACGGGCTTTGACTACGTCAGTGACTTTACCGAGGATCAACAGGCCTCGCAGTGCTTGCTGCATCATCTGGGCGGCAACCCCAAGGTGCTGGCCAACCAGCTGGCCAAGCTCGTTTCTCTGGAATCGTTCATGAACCGCCACAACCCTCACAGCATGCGACAGGTGCACGCGTATGCCGACCCCCATGCCATCTCTGCTTCGGCGCCAGTGTCTCCCACAGCTCGACCCTCATCGCAGCCCAGCTTTGGCGCGCCGCCCATGGCCATGGCCCAGCAGCAATGGCAAATGGCCAACATGCACTCTGCAGCCAGCATGCGGCCCCAGGGCCACAAGCGACAGCGTAGTCGCTCTGTCCCCGGCCCCATTGATTTTGCCATGTTCCAGAACCAGCCGATGCCGTCCTTCTACATCCAGCCTCCTGGGGAGATGGCTACGCAGCACAACCCCAACATCTACGCGCCAGTGCCGCAGCAGCCCAACGTGGCACACAATCTGAGGATTGACACGCAAGCAGGCTTTGGCCTGGACATGCGGCAATACCCCATGTCAGCCACGACTGCTTCGCCTTCCGAGTTCCCCCCAAGCCCAGGCTTTTTCCCTCCTGGCCCCGAGACCGCTCCCTTGGCCCCGTCAAATTACAGCACTCCCTATGGTAACGCGTTCCTGTCGCCCATGGTCAGCGCTGAAGCCAACATGCCCACATCCATTTCTCCGCTCCCCTTCAACGGCCCTAGCGAGCCATCGATCGTCGAGCACTCGCCTCCCATGTCGATGATGGGTCGTCCTGGGTCCTCGGAAATGTACATGGGCCAGGATGGTTCGTGCGCCGTCTCGGATGACGGCGCCAGCTTGAACGAGATGTACTCCAAGCACTCCATCAACATGCCACTGCACGAGCATTCGCCTGGGAGCTATGTGCAGCACTCACAGGCCGATATCGATATGGACCAGCTGGTTCACTTTGACGCCGTTGATCCTGCCAGCCTGTCGCCGGAGACGATGCATCGATGATGTGATAACGATACTCGGTGACGTTTCTGGCTGCGTGCTTGTTTTGGCCGTTTCGGTGCCTATGGTGTTGTTTGGAATCATCATTACAGCGGGAGGGCGTTCTTCGGTGAACTTATACCATTGGGACCTACATGATTTCTCGGTTACAAGACATCTGGGAACTCATCTTGCGTCACATCCATTTCTGCCATTTCTGCCTCTCCCCTTCGTTGTCTCTTTATTTTTTTTTTGTTCGCTGCCACCGGCAGCATAATAAGCTTGGCTTGAGCTACTTACATGCCATCACAAATGCGGCCATGACGAATCTGCATGACGGTACCATTCTTTCACATCGGTCATGCATGTCCGGTACAGCGATCGTACGAGTTATTTCTGCGCGTGGAGATTTTGCTCAGCCATATTCTCTTGTTCATCTACTGCCCGCGCATTTATCTCTTGTCTGCTTGGTGAAGTTTAGTCGTTGGATGTACCGCATCCATCTACTCCATTGTCTGCTTCTTCATTTCCTTTTTCTTCGTTGTCGCCTATTGTCCGCCTCGTCCTTCGGCCACCCGATGCGTAATTGCCTGGGGAATACACAGCCATGTCGCATCCAAGGGAGCCTAATTGCCTTGTTGGCGCAAATCATTAGCTAGGGGAGTTGTCTTTTCGTTTTTGTACTTTCATACCTACCTTGATATGGGTTGCAGCCCCGGAGGTGGTGGCCCTGTCAGGAGGTGTTTTCTCTTGCTCTTTTCTGTTTCTGCTGTCTTGGCTTTCTAATGGAAAAACCGAGAGGCCATAGGGATATATGGTGTAAGAGGTGGGAGACTTGTTTAAAAGCATCGTGATGTGGTGGCGGGGTGTCTGAGAGAGGAGGAGGTGAAGGTCTCCTTATAGTCGATGGCGAGGGAGAAGCATCGCACTCTTTCAACTATTGGGTAATTGTAGAGTTACCAGAGATTGGCATCGCATGATTGCCATCCGTGAGTGTTGCAATAGTACTTTCTTGACGTTCAGACATTTGATGCTGGCCTTTTGTGTTTAGACTTGTGTATGCTATTGGTGATGCTCTGCATCCAGGTAGTAGACAAATTAGTAGAGAGAATTTCGGGCTCTCGCGACATCACTCGACCTTGTGCTACTGAACTAACGCGCTTCGCCGCCACCACGAGGGTAACACTGCTTGATACATGGAAGTGAGGATCAGTGGATGAGAGATGATGGATGTACGACATTGATGCCGTGATCTCTGAGGTATACTTTCTCCGTTAGGCGCTTGATTATACAGAGGGAAGTCTGGGATGACGTGGGTGCGAGCAACACTTGTGATATCCATCTATTTACTGCTTTACCGCTGCGAAGCTGAAGTGATTCCATAGGATTCTCTCTACGGGACCTATTTCTGATTGAGTTGACGCACTTTTCAAGCTTAACTTGTCTAAGGTACCTTGGGTAGGATCGAGGAAGCGTTTTAGCAAAGCCTCGTTGGGCCTCGTAATGCGGGTGCGTCATGTAAGCTGTGGCTCGTCTGCAGGCGCCGAATCAGAGAGCGAGGGAACATTTACATGTCCATGCAGACGGGCTGCAGGTATTTTTAGCATCTTCAATTTGTGTAAAGAAGCGCTGCAGTAGATTCTCTGGGTTACAACCTATGTAATAGGTATGGGATACCTACTTTCTCACATGCTTGAGATGCGCAAGGTTGCCTTACATAGTACTGGCTGTGGCTAACAGGTCATTCATTGCATGAGGTAGAAAGGCAGGGCCAGGCCAGGCATGGATCGGATATTTTGAGGCCACTGCAGGTGTGACGTCTTGCCAAGTCGGTCGAGCCTTCTGGCTGCGTGGATGCGAGGCTTGTGCCCAATCCACCAGCCAGGATTGTGAGCGTCTTCGCCTTCATCTTTGATTCCTTTGGATTCACCCATCCAGGCGTTTATTGCCCCCATGACCAATATCTTATCCGGCATCTCTTTTGATATGTCATTCCTTCAAATTCCATGCTAAGAGACAGCTTCTCCTGTCATCAACCTTTTGACGTCTGGCTGGCAACATCGAACCATCGCGATGCATCGTCCTCGATCCCAGCCGCCTCCGCCAGACGACGGCGGCCATGCAAACACCAACGACACTGAGCCGGAGATTGCAGTGGCAGAAACAAGTCGAGATGACGCTGAGTCCAACGCTTTGCTGTCGGCCGAGGGCATTCCACCCAGAGTTGCTGGCCCCAGGCGCTCTCACACAGAACCCATAGTATCACATGCCATTTCGCA
Source organism: Trichoderma ghanense (assembly GCF_004382785.1). NCBI lineage: Eukaryota > Fungi > Ascomycota > Sordariomycetes > Hypocreales > Hypocreaceae > Trichoderma > Trichoderma ghanense. The sequence goes on from NW_027395666.1 coordinate 2,253,106, forward strand.
GGAACCGGAGAGACCCCAAGCACAACCGACATCGAGGGCAAGGTTTGAGGAGCGCCTTTCTTCAATCCACGGCCCATCGGAATCGAACATGGCCCAAGAGAGATCCCTGAGTGAGGGATTGCTGTCTACCACACCGACGCCCGGTAAACCATCCTCAACCCACGTTGTGAAAGTTTCCGGATGGAACAGGGCCGGCATACACAAGGGAAAGAAGCGGCACTGGATGCTTCGCCCTCAGTGGAAAGACTACGCCGCAGCCTATGTTCAGAATGCCTTCCAGAAGGTCGTCATGGAGACCATTCTTCGCCGCAAACCGCTTCTACCTTCCAAAGACGGGCGTCACATCCCTCTCAACCCCGTCAGCGTTGATCCCGGCGGACTGATAGACGAACGCAGCAACAAGCCTTATATCAGCAACTTCATCCGCTCCAGTCGCTATACAGTCTACGACTTTGTCCCGAAGCAGCTGGTTTTCCAGTTCAGTAAGCTGGGCAACTTTTATCTCCTCGTGATGGGCATTCTTCAGGCAATCCCTGGCCTGAGCACGGTCGGCAGATGGACGACCATTGCTCCGCTTGCTGGCTTTGTCGCCTTCAGCATGGCCAAGGAAGGATACGACGACTACAGGCGATATCAGCTCGACAAGTCAGAAAATCGCAGCATGACCTGGGTCTTGGCACACGGCGTGAGAGAAGGGAGAGAGAGGCCTCGGATGTCGGGATGGAGGAATGCCTTAAGGAGAAGGCGAAGGGGCGGCAGGGAAAGGCTCGGAGCGGATGACGAGGACATAATCGTTCAGGATATTCAAGAGGGAGCCCCTGCCAAACTGGATGACACGAACGACTGGATGAATGTCCAATGGCAGCACGTACAGGTCGGAGATATCGTGCGTCTCCGCCGCGACGAACCTGTGCCTGCAGACATAGTGATGCTCCATGCCACGGGGCCAAACGGCGTTGCTTACATTGAGACAATGGCCTTGGACGGCGAAACCAATCTCAAAGCGAAGCAAGCCTGCCCTCTCCTTGCGGAGAGATGCGGAACCGTTGAAGGGCTCCGATCGGTTCAGGCCACCGTGGTATCCGAGAACCCAAATCTCGACCTATACAGCTACAATGGAAGGGTCACTGTCGATGGTGAAGAGACCGTGCCCTTGTCAATGAACAATGTCGTCTACCGCGGCTCTACGTTGCGAAACACCACGATGGCTATTGGACTAGTGATCAACTCGGGAGAAGAATGCAAGATTCGCATGAACGCGAGTAAAAACGTCCACGCGAAGAAGCCAGCCATGCAATCTACAATCAACAAGATGGTCCTGTTCCAGATCACAATTGTCGTCTCCCTGGCTATTGGATTTACCATTGGATACTACACCTGGGAGGACAAGACAGAGAACAGATCGTTTTACATTGTCCGCAGCGGTGTCTATGACGGAAGCGTGCCGTTCAAGCAAATTTTCTTTGGGTTTCTCATCATGTTCAACACCTTGATCCCGCTGTCCCTATACATCAGCTTGGAGGTGATCAAGATTGGCCAACTCTTCTTGCTGCAGGATGTGGACATGTACGACCCGGTCACGGAGACTCCCATGGTGGCCAACACTACGACCATCTTGGAGAACCTCGGTCAGGTCAGCTATGTGTTTTCAGACAAGACAGGAACGCTGACCGAGAACCTGATGCGCTTTCGAAAAATGAGCGTCGCTGGCGTCGTATGTATCCACAACATGGACGCTCAAGAGGACGAGGCGGCTGCCCCGAATAGGAGTGACCAGGCAAAGGGAAAGCAGCCTAATCCAAATACGCACGCAATGATGGCATCGACACGGGGTGAGGTCGACAGCCATGAGGCGACGGCTCTTGGCCTCTCTAGGCGTGCTTCGACTGCTTCTCATGTGCGAAGCAAGACCGCAGCAAATTCACACGATCAATCTGCATATGTGAGGACCGAAGAGCTGCTCGAGTACATCCGTCGTCGGCCGAATACTCCCTTTTCTCAGAAGGCTAAGCAGTTCTTGCTTTGCATAGCTCTCTGCCACACCTGCCTGCCCGAGACCAACGACAGCGGAGAAGTCGAGTATCAGGCCGCATCCCCTGATGAGCTGGCCCTGGTCGAGGCGGCGCGGGATCTTGGTTATATCCTTATTGACCGGCCGGCTCAGTCCATCAGGCTGCAGATGCAGGATGCAGATGGCGTCCTGCAAACAGAAACTTACCAAGTGCTGGATGTGATCGAGTTTAGTAGCAAGCGGAAGCGAATGTCCATCATCGTTCGCATGGCCGACGACAAGATCTGCGTCTTTTGCAAAGGCGCGGACAACGTCATCATGGCGCGCCTAAGGCTCCGTCAAGTGGCTGAGCAAAAGGCGAAAGATGCTACTCGAAGGGCCAGCGTGAAGAAGACATTCGAGCAGGACAGGGCTATCAAGCGCATGAGCTCTCAAATAAGCAGGAGAGGCTCACAAAACAATAGCTTCAGGCTGGCACGAAGCGTATCGACGGCTGGAATCGAAGGCTTGAGAAACAGCATCAACTTCAGGCGTTCCACGGATCTCAATCAGATCTCCCAGGCAGAAGGAGTGGCCTCGTGGCTGCACAGGCGAAACACAGAGGAGATGGTGTCTCCCAGGGCTTCAACGGACGCACAGAGAAGCCCTAGAAAAAGCTTGGGTCGTATGCCCTCGTCCGACCACAGGGATTTCGTTGGGGATGACGACGAAAGGGTAGACGAATTGGTGGCTGCGGATGAGGCGGCGATATTCGAAAGATGCTTCCAGCATGTGGATGATTTTGCTGCCGAAGGCCTTCGGACACTGTTGTACGCCTACCGCTACATCGACGAGGAGGCTTATGCAGAATGGAAAGCCGCATATAGGGAAGCGGAGACGAGCCTAGTTGACCGTCAGGAGCGCATCGAATTAGCGGCTGAGCAGATTGAAGAGCAATTCGAACTTGGCGGCGCCACAGCTATAGAAGACAAGCTCCAGGACGGGGTCCCGGAGACAATCGACAAGCTGAGGCGTGCAAACATCAAGGTGTGGATGCTCACTGGCGACAAGAGAGAGACTGCCATCAATATTGGGCATTCGGCGCGAGTCTGCAAGCCCTTCTCCGAGATATACGTCTTGGACGCCTCTAAAGGCAAGCTACAAGATGCTCTGACGACGACGCTCACCGAGGTTGCGCGGGGGATGGTGCCTCACTCCGTTGTGGTTGTGGACGGACAGACGCTGGCCGAGATTGATGCTGATGAGGATCTTGCTGCCTTGTTCTACGACCTGGTCGTACGGATCGACTCTGTCATCTGCTGCAGAGCATCGCCCGCACAAAAGGCGAACCTGGTCAAGTCCATAAGGCAGTTTGTTCCCAAGAGCATGACTCTGGCTATTGGTGACGGCGCCAACGACATTGGCATGCTTCAGGCTTCACACGTGGGCATTGGCATCTCTGGCCGCGAGGGTCTTCAAGCAGCGAGAATAGCCGACTATTCCATCGCCCAGTTCCGCTTTCTTCAGAAACTGCTGTTTGTGCATGGTCGATGGAACTACATCAGGACGGGCAAGTATGTCTTGGCCACGTTCTGGAAGGAGACCTTCTTCTACCTTATCCAGGCGCAATTCCAGCGGCTCAACGGCTACACGGGCACGTCCCTATACGAGTCGTGGAGTCTCACGCTCTTCAACGGTGCGTTTACTTCACTGCCGGTGATTTTGCTGGGGACCTTCGACAAGGACTTGCGGCCGGAGACGCTGCTGTCGGTGCCGGAGCTGTATACCTTTGGGCAGCAGAGAAAGGGATTCAACTTGCTGCAGTATCTGGGCTGGATGGCCATGGCTGTTGCGGAAAGTGTGGTGGTCTTTTACTTTGTGCTGGAGGCGTTCGACAAGATTCTGTTCACCGAAGATAACGGGCTGTATGCGATGGGGACGATATGCTTCAGCGTTGGCGTCATCTTCATCAACGTGAAGCTGCTGTAAGTGACACCCACGATAGCCTTTCTCTTCCTCTCTTTACGGCGCCCGAGACTAACATAGAATACTTTTTTCTAGGATACTAGAGTTTCACAGCAAAACTTGGATCCCGCTTCTTGGCCTCGCCATTGAACTCGCGGGATGGTTCATCTGGAACCTGGTCATTTCCGCCGCATATCAACCAACAGTCGGCCCAATAGTAGTTAGAGACGGCTTTTTGCAAACCTTTGGGCGCCGACTCTCTTGGTGGACAACGCTGCTCCTCGGACTAGTTACACCCCTTGTCATGGAGTTGGCTGTGCAGGCCATCCGTCGAGTATACTGGCCCACGGATCAAGATTTGATGCAGCGCATAGAGAAAGACGCCAACTCAAAGGAGATTCTGAAGAGATACGCTGCAGACGGAGCTGCGGACCTCGAAGCTGGGAATCCACATACGCAGTGCATTGTGCGGGAGGAGATGGGACTGCGAAACGCTCAGAGAGAGGAAGGCGCAACGCTATTGGCTGACCATGATGGGCGAGCAGAGACAAGTCGGAGTCCTGCGGCACAGCCTGCGAGCACGGTTCCACGGAGGAGCTTTGGGGATCAGGAGCAGAGGAGGTCGGTGAGGGTGAGCCATGACGACTACCAGCCGCCCAGGTTTACACCGCCGGCGGAGGAGAGGGAGAATCCGCTTGAGGCTTTTGATACGAGAAGGTGAGGCAAAAAGCCATTGGATGAACGGAAGGATGGATACGACAGAGAGATGAGACGAGAATCTCATTTCCGTCTTGACGATTTCATGACCTTGAGTGTGGAGTGCATTTGGGACTGATGGCATAGCGGCTTTCTTTTGTGGGCAATTCATGGTTGAGCGTGTGCTTTTGGAATGAATGAGAGGCTGTGATGGATGATATGAGATATGATAGCATGATTAATTGGATAGCTAGCTCTAGTACAATATCGAGTTACAATTTAGGATTACGACGAGAAGAGCTGGGTCATCACGATTCATCATTACCTTTGCCAATAACAGCAACAGCGGTGAAGAGGTGTCGAGATCTCTCTCGCAGCTTTCAAGGCACGAGCTTCAAATGGCAATTACGATACCCGAACAACACGAACACGAACACGAAACGCACCATCAGCACTCATCATCGCCCACGCCCTCATCCACCCTCACCAGTACCTTGCCGCTCGCATGCAACCCGCCAGCCTAGCATACGCCTCCCTGGCGTCCTCGAAGCGCCAGACGCTGTCCCTGACGACGCGGACGTGGCCCTTGCCCAACAGGTCGGCGATGCGCTGGCGGTCCTCGAGCGACGGCTCCATCATGGACACAGCCTGCCAGGGACGCCCTGCGCCGCCGAGCCAGCGGGATGACGGCCACCACTCGTTGAGCATTCATCTGGCAGATGGCACGGAGGAAGTTGGGGAGGGAAAAGTCGGGGGGCTTGGTGCCGACGGAGGCGTATGTGCCTGCGGGGAGGAGGTAGGCTGGCGAGTGGGCGTAGAGGGATTGGTGGCCGAGGGTGTCGGTGATGGCGTTGAAGGGAGTGGTTTGGAAGAGGGTGGCGAGGTGGGCGGGGAGCTTGTTGTTGTTGTTGTTGTTGTTGTTGTTGTTGGAATTGTGTTGGTGCAGAGTGTAGTCGACGACCTCGTCGGCTCCGAGGCGTTCGACCATCTGGGCGTTTCGGCCGCTGCAGATGCCAACGACGAGGCCCTCGGGCCCGACGACCCGGCGGGGCCATTTGCACGACCAAGGTGCCGATGCCGCCGCTGGCCGCGTTGACGAGGACGCCGTCGCCGGGCTGAACGCCGGACTGGACGAGCTGGTGCGCCGTCATGCCGGTCAGGAGGCATCCCGCCGCGTCGGAGAAGGGGGCCGAGGCGGGCTTGTGGGCGGCGAAGCGGGCTGGGATGGCGACGTGTTCGGCCAGGGCGCCGGTCCCGGTTGGGAGGGCGTGGCTGGCGGGCAGCAAGGCCATGACTTTGTCGCCTTTGCGGAAGCGAGTCTGGGGGTTGGCCTTGGTGCTGCGGCTGCTGCTGGGGGTCACGTCCGTGTTGTTGTTGGGATCTTGGCCGTTGCTGTGCTCAGCGTGGGGATGCCATACGTCCTGGACGACGCCGGACAGGTCCATCTCCGGTACGCAGGTCTTTGCTGCTTAGAAATGCTGGTATGAGAGTCATTTGGAAGATGGCGCCGATGTTGAGTCCTGCAAAGGCGACTTTGATGAGGATCCATTCTTCTGGATGAGCGGCTTGGGGGGGAAGGCAAGCTACAAGATGCTCTGACGACGACGCTCACCGAGGTTGCGCGGNGCCGGGATGTTTCGAGGGTCAAGACGTCTGAGGGGGAGCCGCGCTGGGAGTATGTCCAGGCTCGCATGGTTGTGGCCGTGGTTCAGGGTTGTCTCCGTTTGATACTTTACTGCTGATAGTGAAGAGCTTATTGGGCGCTCACTTGGAGTCTTCAAGTCCTATGAAGCGGATCGTAACCATGAACGGCAGTCGTTGATATAGGCAGCGAGAGAGCGAGAGATGAGCGAACTATCAGCAATTTGAATCACAGAGTTAGCTTGATGTTGGATGGTGGCCAAGGCTTGGGCTGAGCGAGGCTGAATGGAGCTTATTGCAGAGGTTGCAACAACCTGCTGCCAGCTCGTATGTGGCGTTACACAGAGCAAGCCTCAAGAACCACCCTCTTTCTCGTTTTGGTTGTTCGTGTGCTCCCTCTTGTTCCTCTGTTCTTGCCATTGTGTTCAGTCGAAGCTGCAACGCAAGGGCCTGGAATTAAAAAAGATCGAGGCTATTGCAGTGAAGCGGCTTCGAAAGTCTCAGACTTGGCTTGGTGGGCTGGCGGAAAGGGGGCGGTACAAGCCACCACATGCAGTCGACACAACGTTTTACATGTGCTTTTGTCATCACGAGACACCACCAGGGTGCATGCCGCCGAAGCCACCGGAGGCTGAATGTAATACCAACAGTAGAAATAGGGGTTCAGAGGGGTAAAACGGCAGCGGCTTGTTAAGCTTAAACTGAGGCCGTTGGGACCGGGTGGCAGTGAGCCTTTTGACTCCTTGGTAGGGGAAGCTGCAAGGTAAGGAACCCGCCCTGTATCCATGTCGCTGCAAGCGTACTTGCGTCTATACTCACCACGCTATTGCTGTGGATTATAGGAGATGGGCGTCTGTGAGTCGTTGGCTTCTCGATAGTATCTTGTGCCTGAAGGTCCAGATACTACGCCGGAGCAGGCTCCGGCATTCGAGCATTGGAGCCTGGATCTGCCGTTTGTCGCTCTTGGAGGGGAGGGGCTTCGGATTCTCAGAGTCTGAAACTGCGCTCTGCACGATATAATTTTGCTGCCTGTCAGGCATCAAGAATCACCGTCATAAACCCAGTCAACGACCATCTCGTAGCAGGCACCGCAATCGCATTGGCAAGTCGGATCTGATGAGTTCGGACATGTCGCCTGAGCGGCTGAAGTGTGTTCGCGGGTGAAGTGCCGGCAAATGGTTTGAAACTCCGACGTGATGCCCGAGAAGGGGAAATTCGAGTAAGCGCACCAGGCGGCGGAGCAGGCACGGTGCCGACTTGGTACGTGATGCCAAAACAGACGGGCATGGCGTCTGAATGTTCCAGAACAGCCGGGCGCAATCATTTGCATATCCAGCGCTCGGGCTACCTCATGGCAGATGTGTCAGAGTCGGCTCCGAAGATTCAGTCGGGCTCGTCGAGAGCTAAGAAATGACCGACTCATTTCGGCTGCGGCATCCCTATCGGGGACTCTGCCGTGATCCCTCGTCTAGCAAGCTGTCACGGACGTCATCGAGTTATCGAAACAAACCACGCAGTAAGTTGGTGGCACAGCTTGCACCTCAGCAGTGGTAGCAATATCGGCTTGGGTTTGGGCAGCACTCCGGCCTGTACAGCGGCAGTTCCTGGTTCCGGGCATTTTATGCATCGATGTTCCAAATGGAACCACCCTCTGGGCTGCGTTATGATGTAGCACTTCGTAGTCATGGTAGGTTGAGTCAACACCAATCCCGTGCGCCCTGTTTGGCCGCAAGAGGACCAAAGGCCAAGGCCAAAGCAATTAGCAGCCGAGTCTGGTGATGCGACTTGGTCCAACCCTCCGCAGGCCTTGGACATAGAACGGACGTTGCGGACTTGCGAAGCGGATTCGAGTGGGTTTATCCGACTCTCGGGCGACGGCAAGGGCCCGAACCCCGGAGCGCCTCCATGGAACCGCTGAGGCCAGCAGCCGCACGCCCACAAGCTGAGAACCATCCAACTGTCGATACTGGCTGGCCGTATTATTGGGCGGGCTTCCTGGAGGAGCGCTGGCGCCACGCCGTTTTCTGAGAGGCGTCGATAGAGGGGTCGTAGCAGCGTGTTTGGGCGACGTCAAAGCCGAGCAAAACGAGGCCGTTCTGTTGGTTAGGGTCCAATCGGATTCGCCCTGAAAAAAAGGTCGACTGGCATAGGAGCATGGAAGAGTCATCCCCCGCTGATCGCGGCCCACGTCCCATGTTCTGTAGCCGTAAACGAGGGAAACGATTCAGAATCTGAGAGTCAAACTTGGTCACACGCCGGGCCAAGAATTTGGCAGGCGAGGCTGCGATGGCTCGTTTGATGCCCCCCTTTTGTCACTATCATTGTTCGGATCCGATCCGGCTCCTAAAGGTTCCGATGAAGCATCCAAAGCTCTCTGGTCGTCCGCGATCCCATTCACGAGACAAACAACAGCATCGCCGAGCATTCCTCAACAAGCAGGAGCGCAACCGCCAGACCGGCCAGATCTTCCCCAAAGGGTCTAACCGGAGGCCTTGCTGGAAATGAATGCTTCGTGGGTTGACCAAAGCCACGGCCACGTATTTCGCGTAGAGCCTATAGCCTTGATCACGTCGTAGCTTCAGCAAATAGATAGACGAAGTTCCATCAATACGCGCGGCCTTGGCCAAGGTCAGACGAAGCAAACCCGTCATCTAACCACTAGCACGGCCTTCATCAAAGCAGTCTTGCTCCTGAAATCAAGGCCTGAGTCATCATGTTGTAGCCTAGCCCTTCAGCTGCGCACTGCCACGCCTTGGGTATCGCCAAATCCCGTGTCCCCTGCAGGCCTTCGGGACTTTTCGACGTCTGTCTGATAATTTCTCGGATGAGTCGACGGTGATGCATCACAAAACACAGGATCAAGAGAAATGAGCCATGACGACGGTCTGGATTTAGACTTTTCGTCTTACATGGACTCTTGAGGTGTCTTTTGTCTTGTTTCCAGGGAGGAATCGCAGGATAGGGCAGAGCCGAAAGAGGCTTGGTTGAGTCACCCACGCACCACAAAAAAAGACCCTCTCCACCGTACTCCGTCCCTGGGGCAGGTTGTCGTCAATTGGAAATTATACGAATGGTCGTAGGGAGGAAGTCAAGCCAAGGTACATGTCGGAGCGGTATTGGGTACCTCCCAGTAAGAGACCCAGAGACTCGGAGAGAACTGTTGTGCATGAAGCGAGGCGGGAGTGGTCGTATGGAGCAAACTGGGTGCACGGAGTTGAGGCTTGTCTGTCTGAGTCCCATTCAATGGTTGGAAGCGTCGGTTCTCGTGGAGGTCAAGGGTAAGGTAATTTGGCTGCCTGAGGCAGTCCCGTTGTAACATCAACTGAACCTCCAAGCTCGAATTGAAGTACTGTAGGTACATGTACACGGGAACCTTGAAGCCAGGCATCAGGACAACGAGGCAGGTACGTGAGTGTATATAGCTGCCTCGTGCCTGCTGATCGCCTGCGAGAACGAAAGCGAGCGAGCGAAAGGAAGGAACCAAGCAGGAAAGAAAAGAGCTCAATTCCGCCGCCTTCCCTTCTTAACACAACCCTATCACCTTGGTACCTTGGTTGTCTTACTACATTATTATACGATCATTGACATTTCGGATCCATCTTCCTCTCCTTCCTCACCTTCGTCTTGTTTTTCTTCTTTGCATCAACATCCGCATCTCTCGCAAGAATCTTTCAATCCTTCTCTTCTATATTCCTCCATCCTCTCTCATTATTATACGAGGCCCAACCCAGCTTCTCAATCGCCCTATAATACTACGGTATCGATCACCCCGCTGCCAAGTTCGCCGCTGACCAACCAGCCACGGACTTCAGCCAGCTGCTCTGGAATTTTCTCTCCGCGGCCTCCGTCCCAAGGCACAACGGCAGCGATAGCCGAGTACGCGAACCTCGAATCCGCCTGTGACGCTGCTGTAAAGAATTGACGGCATTGATCTAACAACCCACCGCTCAGAGCTCGCACCCCGTCCGGCGAGACCCTGTATTTGTCTTGCAGCTTCTGCTACACAGGCACAAGGTCACTCGACGCACGCGATCACACGCACGCTGCCGCCTCCCACCAGCTCGGTATAGCCCGCCGCCGTATTATAAATTTACAGGTTGTCGGGCCCTGTACCTGGTGTCAGAACCGCTAGGCCCTGACGTCGGCCGCGCACGAACGGAATAACGGACATACAGAAGCTTTGGCGCTCAGCCAGCGTGTGTATCACCACCACCTCATATCCAAGCCCACAACTCTTCTCTCCGCAATTGGCGCCCTCACACTGCTGCGGATCACTCCAGCAGGAAGCGGAAAGAGAGGGTCTTTCAGCAAGGCTGCGGGAAAAGGGCCACGGCTTGCGGAAGGCATTCGAGAGAAATCCTGAGCATCTCCCCGTTGCCGCCGCCGCCTTCTCCGCCCTCCGGATCCCAGGCCGGACACTGGCGTCTGTCTGTCTGTCTGTCTGTGCTGTCAAATCCTGTTTCTACGCTGCCTACGGCGGGTTGCCTCGCATCCGGCAGGGCACGGGATTTGCGTCTGGTATTTCATTTCTCGGTCCCCAGCTTCATCTCCACCACCGCCCTCCTTCAATACGCGTATCGGGAACGGCCACCTTGGTCCGTTGTCCGGCTCCCTGGCTTGTCCGGACAGAAGAGAACTCTCCGGTAGCACTTTGTCCAGCACCCAGGGTTGAGTCTTCTCCCGCACCCCCGTAACTTCAGCTTTTCTCAGAAAGCTTCCCGCCATCGGCTCTTCGTTGTTCGATCATTTACTGCAACTCCGGACACCGACGTGCTGCTGCACACAGCCTCTTGCCCCTGTCTCGCAAAAGCAGCTCTGTCAGGCAATATCCCTTCTTCTTCTTAGTCTGCTGTTACTTTTTTCTCATCGAGCTCTGTCCACGCGCTATCGGAAAGTATTCCTCTTTCACATTCGTCTGTGCCTGGCGCACGAGACCTCTTTGTCTGCTTTTTGCATTCTCCTGTCCTTTTGCTTGGCTTACCCCGTGTGGATTATTTTTCCCTTTTACCGCCAGACTTCGGGGTTTGGCTACAGCCCGATCTTTAACACCCCACGTTCTCCCCGCTGGTGACATGTGAAATCACTGGCGCAAACTTGGACATGTCGTCAAACGCTTCACCAGGACCTCACAAGCACCCTAGGATACTGGCTTGTGTTTTGTGCCAACATCGCAAAATCAAATGCGACCGGAACTCACCATGTTCCAACTGTATCAAGGTGCGCGATCCATTTCTCTCCTTATTCGCTTGGTAGCTCGTAGCTGCCCGGTCTTATTCGCATGGGCTGTCTACCGCTCTTCTTCCCAGCTTCGAGATTCGGCCTCAGCGACTCTAGCTCGTTTCCCAGTCTTTAAATCGCAAGAAGCTCACATTGCCGCAGGCCAATGTCACATGCACTCCCAGCACCCCGGCGCCAGCTCGCAAGCGCCGGCGCCCAAACCAAGATCTCCAGGAACGCCTCGCGCGATGCGAGGAGCTGCTCAAGCAGTATGCAAGTGGAACGGTGCCGATACCTGCTCCCTCTACCGCCCAACGGCCGTTACCACCGTTACCAGCAACGCCCTCCAACCCCAACTTGCCAGCTTCCGAGGCCTCCGTCGCCACGCCGGCCAGCGTCGATTCCACGCAGTCTCGTAATCCGGGCGCTCTCATGGTGAAGGAAGATGGCAACGTCCGATTCATGGATAGCTATATCTGGGCTAGTGTGTACGACGAGGTAAGTGAAGCTGTGGGCATATGCGCTGGTCACTATGAGCCTTGGTCTGAGCCGATGGATACGAGAGCAGCGCCCCTTTCGCCTCAACCCCTTGTTAGCATAGCTCTGCAATGTTTGCTGACGTGAAAGAGATATGCAGCTCCAGAAAATGCGGGATATCGTAGAGACGGATGATCCAGAAGAATCGAGTCTCCTTGGTTCGGACGAGCTCACTCCAGACAACAATGCAGACCTCGTGCTTTCTGCTGACTTGTTCAATACGAACATTGACGATCTGCAGCCCGACCCAATTCACATATTTCGGCTCTGGCAGCTGTACCTCGACCGCGTCAACCCCCTTTTCAAAGTCATCCACGTCCCGACTCTTCAGCCCTTGATTATGGAAGCAGCGACGAACATGAGCGCCATGCCTCTTCACCAACAAGCCCTTCTTTTCTCCATCTTCGCCATGGCAAGCCTTTCAATGACTTCTGCAGAGAGCATACAGACCCTTGGCATGTCTCGCGAGGCCGCCATCCAGAAATTCAACACCGGCACCAAAGCATGCTTGATCAGGTACAGCTTTCTCAAAAATTACAACATGACGACATTGCAATCCCTCGTCTTGTACCTGGTAAGTCTGATGAATCTCGCCATTCTGCCTGGGTCTTTGCCGTCCGGGACTTGCTGATTGACAAGCCTCTAGCTTTCTCTAGAAGGAAGGTATGACAGACATGCCCAATGGATCATCAGCGGAGTCATTATGCGTATAGCCCAGAAGATGGGCTATCACCGAGACGGCTCGCAACTCAACCTGACCCCTTTCGAAACCGAAATGCGCAGACGCATTTGGTGGCAGGTCATGATGCTCGATGCCAAATGCGCCATGATGTCTGGGCTCAGCCAGTCGTGGATGAACCACAACTGGGACACCAGGAAGCCTCTGAATCTGAACGATGCGGACCTTTTCCCCGGCTCCACCGAGCCAGTCGTGGAGCGCGACGGCCCTACGGAAATGGCCTTCAGCATCGTCATCATGGAAATATTTCGATTCAAAATGGAAACAGACGGCTCCAACGAATCCCGCGCCTTTGAAGCTGCCATAATGGGCCAAACGCTCGACGACAGCGCGGACTCAGAAAATAACACCAAGGCGATATTCGAGAAATTCCGGCAAAAGGCTGAGAAGCTGGGAGAGAGACTGCTGGAGATCGAAAAGAACATGATCGACGTGAGGGCTGGCAGTGCCCACGTCGCGGCGCTTGCCATCCGGCCCATGCTCACCCATAGGTTATCGGAGATGCTTGTGCCCATCCAAGAACAGCCGGAATGGGGGACTGAGATATTCGGTCCCAAAGACAACTTCTTCAAAGTGCTGCTCATGATGATGGAGCACAAGATGGAGGCGCACGAGCAGATGGTGGCTGCCGGCTTCCAGTGGTTCATGAGGTTTCACTTTCAGCTTGATGCTTTTGCAGTCTTTACGGGTCTGCTTCACGATCGGCCGGTGGGAACTCTGGCGGACCGCGCCTGGGAGGTTATGCGCAAGGTGTACGCCAACCACCAGGAGTTATCTGACATGACCATCAAGGCACATGCGGCTCAAGCTCAATATGTGCTCAAAGCCTGGCGGGCGCGGGAGCTGGCCTATGCCCAGAATGGCCAGGTGATTGAGACTCCGAGCTTCATCAACCAGCTTAGGGAATTGGTGCCCTGCAACGACTCCAGGTCGTCTGGGCAGGGGTCCGTGACTTCCCCCGCTACGACGGTGACACCCCAGCAACAGCCACTTATGGGATTCAACCAGTTCCTCGGGGGTTACCTTGATGTTTCCACGGTGAACTGGGACATGTTTGGAGAATTTCTGCCGAGTAGCGGAGAACAGCTTTCCGCTTCGATGTTTGATGGATACTCCATGGGCAACCTCAATATGGGCAACATGGGAAATATGGGCAATATGGGCTAGGGCCACCTTCTCCCATCCCCGGTTTACTGTACGGAGTGCATTTGGACAAACAGGGGCGAAGACGGTCAACAGGGTCCCTGTATGCATGAGCATGGGGAGTTGGCCTGAATGCAAGGTGCATGGTTGATTGGAGAACAATATGGTTGGGCCAGAATGCCGACCCCTGCGTCTTGAGCATCCTTTTTCTTTTCCTCTATGAGGTTTTGTTCTTTCCACTGCTTTCATCTCCTCTAAATGCTTCCATCAGGGCGTTCGGCGTCATATAGAGTTGGTCTCCTCTCTGCGATTGGCACGGATTGCCACACACATAATTATGCTTCTTTTCTCGTGTCGAGCATAAATGAATGTCGACACGATTGCTTGTACGATCAATGGAACCACTCCTATGTCTTTTGCGTATTCTCTCTTACTCGATGGTATATTTGCCCGTGAGTAAGTCCAGACTTGCCACTTTGCGGTTAAATGGTTAAACATAGGATGTGATTGTGTAAAATGAAGGGGATTCGCGAAGGGTATATAAAGCTCTATTCTTGTACTCCATCCCCATCTCTTGCTCGTTGAAGCCGAAGCATGGCCCTTGACTCTTCTGATAGACACAGTGATTCGACCGATGCTAAGAGTGATACTCGGCCAGCAAATCAGAGGGTTATCCGGTCCACCGTTGTTATAATGCCGTGTTGGGTTTGAACATCGTCGTCTACTATCGTAAGCTGTAGCGTTGAGTGACTGAAACAATTCTATCGAGCCCAGTAGGTTAGCAAGAGCTTTTTGAGGGCAGAGAAAGTCTCGGATCGCCGTGTGGCATACCATATGGGAGGGTAAGCAATATTTGCTACCTTCTCCCGCCAGATCTTGATTTGCCACCTGACAGTTTCTTGCTGCTGAATGGATTCCATTTCGACGGTATCTTTCTGGTAACGGGATCGATGGCCGTGGCAACAAGGTTCCAGAGATGAAGCAGAAGGCGTCGTAGTTTTCGAAATGCAAAGGAGAAGAAACCAAAGATGTGCTGCTGGACGAAGCAGGCGAATAAGCTGATGTAGAAGACGACGAGGAAGAGGGGCTAGAAGAAGTGGATGATTGCGAGGGCCTCCCTGAAGAAGTTGGTTATTGCGGCGAAGGAGGAGCGGATGTAGGGGAATGATGGGGGAGGGGGAGGGCGGGAGAAGATGGAGGGGATGGGGAGGAGGGGTTTGGGGAGGGGGGTTGGTGAGCGGATGAAGTAGCCTGCGAAGAACATTTTGTGTTTGAAGAAGGAAGTTTTTGGGTGTGGTTTTTTGGGTGGTGATTGTGGTGTTTTTGGGGTTTGGTTTTGATGGCTGGAGAGAGAGATGGGCTGTTGAGGGTTTTGGGGAGATTTGGATGGGAGGGTGGAGTTGGTGGGAGATGGGATATTTAGGGGTTGGAATGATGAATTTTGTTGACAGATAGGAAAGGGAAGAACGTTGAAGCCCTGTCTCTGGATCTTTCAAATAATATACGGATGTCGGGGGGAGTTCTGAACAGTTGGTTGTGCGAGTTATGGCGTTCGTCAAAGCGAGACCAAAACAAAGAAAACGCTGCATACAAATTTAGGAACAAATCTTCAGCACAAGCATCTGACACAAAGACGATGTTCAATATTGAACAAACTTAATCACACAGTCACAGCAAAGAGAAAGTCAGATCAGATGAGGGTGCATATTCTCTCTGTTAGAGGAGTTACCCCGACGACGATGATGTTTCCGAGACCCTATGAAACTTGATAGAACAACAATAAACAGACGTCTTTCACCCGTGACGTCGTACCCTTTTCCTCAGGCGTAGAAAAAAATCAACTTGGTCCCATTACCCGCCAGATCCCTGATTTAAAAAGGCCAGTCATTTATCGGTACATCATCGTAAAATATCGTCGAGGTAGGGGGGCGATGTTTGGTTTCGCCAGAGCATGGGGAGGACTTTCAAGTTACTCCTCCTTGCGCTTGACGATTAGAGGCTCCTTTCCCTTGCCCTTGTAGGACGAGCCAGAGTCCTCGGCAGAGTCCTCGTTGTGCTCAGCCTGCTCGAGCATCTGGGCCTGCCCCTCCTGATCGGGGAAGCGCTCAAAGGCCTCGGGGAGGTGCTCCTGGAAGCGACCGCCGTGGACGCGACAAGTGCCGATTCCGTAGGCAGGCTCGGGCTTGCGAACCTCGACGAGACCGTCGGCGTGCTGGAGGATGGTGGCGTCCTGGTACATGGTGTGGGAGGTGGTTTCGAGGTCGTTGTCGCCGTGGCGCCAGCCAGAGGCCTCGCCGACTTCGTCGACGCCGAAGATGGGGGAGCGGCCGGCAGGGGCATCGCCGCAGGTAGCCTCGTCGCCTTGGTTGCCTTCCTCGAGCTCGCGGCGGAGGGCGTCGCGACGTTCCTGGGTCCTTTCGCGGCAGCGGGCGACGCCCATGGCGATGGCGCAGGGGACGACCATCATGAGGAAGAGGCCGATGATGCCAAAGGCGATGGCGAGGTAGAAGCCGCGGTTGTTGTTGGTTGGTTTGTCGGCGGAATCAGCCATGGTGGTGAAGGTTGGTTGAGCCTTGGGGGAAGGTCTTAGTTTTTGTATCTGGGGGAGGATGATGAAGTAGAAGAGAATGTAGTATGGTTCGGTAGCTTCGAGGGCTGCGCGGGGGAGGAGGAACTGGAGGGCGATGGCGAGGAGGACGAAGAAGACCATGATGTTGCTTTGAAGAGTCAAAGCAGGAGAGACTACTTGAAGGTTGGGATGAAGAGCCTGAAGAGGAGGGAGAGAAGAGGAGGCAGAAGAGATAGAGTAGGAAGAGAGAGCTGGGCGGCGGGAAGATAGTCCTCGAGGAGACGATGACGCTGATGATGATGATGATGATGATGATGATGCGGTGGAAGGGCTCCAGACAGGACGAGACGAGATGTGAGAGATGATGGATAAGGCAATGGTGATGGAGATAGTCAAGGGAAGAAGAGAGAGGAAAACCTGATGGAAGAGGCAGAAGAGAGGGAGAAGGAGATGGAGTCAAGCAGAGTCCGCCAACGTACCTTTGTTGCAGCTGCTTTTCAGGTGGAAAGAGATAAGATTGCTTGGTGGGCAGGAGATGAAGTAGCGTTCAACCCAAACAGATGAAAGAGATGCGTGACGATTGTTACAAAGAAGGGAAAAAAACACTAAAAATACGTCTCTCGAAAACAGAACGAAGGTGAAGAGGGAAGAACTTTCGAAACTGGAGGCTCGGTGGGCGCCAGTCTTTCTGCCAGCTGCTGGCCTCGAGGGTGATGCCGTGGGAAAGGCGAGTGACTGCGTCGAGTGTTGCCAGCTGTTGTGGTCGAGTGGCCACTCAGATTCATGCGTTTCCCTGAACCCCCCTTTTCCTATCAACACTTGGGATTTTCCTGGAGTATTAGGACGAGATTGAGAAGCGAATTGGCTCTAAGAAGCAGGTATGATCTACGGAAGAACAAAAGGTGGGTGTGCTGTGCATTTTGCTGCATCACTGCTGGTTCTGATGCCTGCTGCGGTTTGCTTCGAGGAGGCTGCTGGGATTACTCACTGTCTCTTTTCCATCTCTTCTGCTCTGGACTTCTACCCAAACACCAACCATGCGCAGCAGAGACTCGCCAACGACTTGATTCATCAGCACAGCGAGAAGTTTGCATCGATTCCATCCGAGTCTCTATTCAGAGCTACGACCACCAAAGCAACCATGGCCTCGATCTGGGAGATGGCGAGCCGCATCTCCATGCCAGAAGAGATCCGTGTCATCCACCACGGCAACACGTTTGCCTCCATGCGACGGGTCCTCCGTCTGCCAGAGTGCCGCGTCGTCTTCGCATTCTGCATTTGGGTGCTTCTCCTTTTCCTGGCGGCTTGTCACTACAAACGCTTTACGTTGACCCCTTTCTTTCGGATGGTCAACAGGAACTTTGCCTAAGGGCCTGACTGCCCTGGCGGACACCTTCTTTGCTGCATGGCAAGGGACTCTGCATCTCGTCCAAGGTAAGACAGCCTCTCTGCGTTTGAATGTTCAATTAACAAGAAGGCCATGGCCATTGACTTTGATATCTAGTGCATGCAGACATTCTTGGTCATACGAATCCGAATCCGACTACAAGTCACGTTTCTTTGACTTGGACAACCCCAACGAAAAGCAACCACGATCGTACTTTGACACTCTTCCACCATTCAACCATTTTATGCTATTTTGTAGGTCCACGGCGGCCCCAAGCAGAACCTTATGGCTACTGTTTCTACATACTGGCATTAATGGTTCAACGCCAGTTCCTTTTTTTCAACGACCCCGTTTCCGTTCACGCCCTTCTCGATTGCGAGCCTCGCAGCCCTCTCGCTCAAGCTCTCGCTGTTCTCCGGATCATAAAAGGGTCGCTCGCCATGGACTGCCGTCCGCTTTCCTTCTCTCAGCTCTGTGTCATAATGCCCTGGAACAGCCTTGTGGGCAATGATTCGGTTGTCCCAGAAAGCAACCGCCCCGGGCGTCCATTTCCAGCGAACAGTCAAATCATCTGCGTTGGACAGGTGCTCGCGGAGGAAGGCCAGGATGTGGTGAGACTCCTGGGCGTTGAGCTCCTGGATGCGATCGACGAAATGGGGGTTATAGAAGAGAGACTTGAGTCGGGTGACTGGGTGTGTGCGGACCAAAGGATGGGCTGTGACAATGGGGGCTCGGTGTGGTGCGCCTCCCCCATTGATGGAGGCGAGATAGGTCTTCTACGGGCGTTGCCGCGTCAGTCCATCTCTGTTGATGATATACCACAATCAAAGGGCCTATACATACGTCTGACGAGTGAACGCCGTGCAAGCCCTCAATGGCCCTTTGGAAAGCGGGACTCAAGGCGTCATACAGGCCGGTTTGGCTGGTGAAGATGGTGTCTCCGCCGCTGGGAGGAGTCTTGACCATGCGAAGCAGCGTGTATGAAGGCGGATTCAACTCGAAGGAGTGGTCTCCGTGCCATTCTGAGCTGAAGTTGCCGTGGCCTCGGATGTTTCTGCAGGAGAGAGAACTTTAGTACAGCTGACCGCGTTTGTGTAGAAACACGACAACCTACCCGCCACGACCAATGATGGTTACATGTCTGGGGTCCTGCTGGTTGGGGTCTCTATCTTGCTATCAACTGGTTAGTTTTCCATGTCTGAGTTGTTTGACTTGTTCCTATTGAGTTGCTGACATACAATACCATAGTACGAAGCGAGCGCATGTTGCTGGTCCAGAGTAATGTCCTGATCCCTGAAGAAGACGACGCCCCTCTATGGCAGACGATGTTAGCCAGTCTCTCCCTGACTTGGCCGTGCCATCACTGCTCCCCATCACAACACTTTGTGTCTTTTACAATTTTTGCGCACCTCTGCTACAAGCAATGCAAGCTCGTCCTTTTGCTGGTCGGAGAGCTTGCTCAGCTGGACGCCCTTGAGCTCCGTCCCGATAAGCGGAGTGACCTCTTCAACGGCTGTGGCCAAGCTTAGAAGTGAAGCCTTTGCCGGGTCTGCGAAGAAAGCGCGGTCACGAGCGGGGACGAACTCCTTGAGCTCGGGATGAGGCGGCTTGTAGGCCAAGACGCGGGGACTGATTGTGGTGGTGAGGGTGAGGGTGGCCATTGTGAGTGATGATGTCTTGATATCTTCGTGCTATGTATGCCTTGGCTGACTCCTTTGCCGTTAGATAGGGCCTCCTATATTCTTCCGATGCGCCTTCACTGAACAGAAGAAAGGTGATATATAACCACTTCAAGCAATTCCTGATTTGTCAAGGACTAATCCGGCTTGGATAACTCGAAAGTCAACATCCCCCAATGCGACTCCGCTTATACAAGATTGCCGAAGGATGCGCTATCCCTCAGCTTAAGGCTATATCGCCATGCCAACCGGCGATGGCGACAACTGCGCCCTGCTACCCTGCATATGCGACATCAACACCAACTTGTGCTGTCTAGACAGCACAGGGTATACAACCACCCAATAGTTCGTCCCGAGAACCCCGCGCACTGCTGCATCTCGCATCTGATATCTCCAGGGTCGCGGCACCGGCGATCTGTCACCCATATGTTGTTGCTGATAAGACACACTTGACGCGGGGAAGCGGTGCCTAAACGGGTCAACGTTGGCAGCATCACGGTATGGAATCAAACAACTGCATTCGTCAGTCGTCACCTCCCCTAGGCCAGATCAGGGCAATGGTACCATTATACGGTCGCAAACGCCATCACGGCGAGCTGAGGCGCGGTGCGACTCGGCACGTCGGGAAGATGGCAGCTTTTTGCGGCTCGAGGGCGGCTAGATTGGGGGCTTGTTCGCATATGATACCATTTCCGAGTCGAAAACGTGCTTGTTATCTTGAAGACCCCGTCCTTGAATCAAAGTGCGGGAAAGCTGTCTGTGACGCTGTAACGGCGCTCGCAATGCTGTGAGAATGTAGCGGTGGTACCGGGGAGGAGCAAGGTGAACAAGTATGGTTATATATACGACTCGACCAGAGGCGAGCTGGCTTCGAGATGCAAGGAGACGTGCTGCCCCTGATTCATTTACACCTTCAAGATCTCTTGTATGAGCCACGGCAATGGCGATCGAACCGTCATCACCGACAGCAACAGCAACGGCTGAGCTGAGCGAGAAAGAATCTCCTGCATACGACGCGGCGAGCTCCGTCTCCAACCCAGACTCCAACTCTAAATCCAACAATTCGCCCGAGACTTACCCTGACAATGAGAAGTCTCCAGTGGTAGTGGTCGACAAGGAGTATCGAGACGAGGCTTCTTCCAGCTCCCCCAGCGATGTCTTTGACGTCAAGGCGGTTGACCCCGTCCTAGCACGGAAGATGGCCCTCGTGAACAGCGCCATTGACGAGATTGGCATGACTGAGTTTCAGTGGAAGCTGTTCTTCCTCAATGGATTTGGCTATGCGGTTGATTCGGTATGTATTACTTGCCCAGCTGTTCCCCTGTCCCGTTTTGAGCCGCATTTCATCTCATTGCATTGACCGACATTTGATGAACTTTGACTCTTTCTTTAGCTTTTAGTTGTCTGTCAGTCTATTGCGAACCCAGCTGTGCAGCAGGAATACGGGCTGCCCGATGCTCATGTTTCTGGCATCCCCCTGGCTTCCCAGGTTGGCCTTCTTGTAGGTGCTGGCATCTGGGGCTTCTCTGCCGACATCATCGGTAGGAAGCTTGCCTTCAACACGAGCCTATTGTCATGTGCCGTTTTTGTGCTCGTTGCGGGTGGCATGCCCTCTTATATATCATTTGCTGCCATGTGAGCCCCCTTTATCTCTATCTTCTCACAGTGTCACCCTTGCTGGATGGCGGAACAGTAACTAACTCTGTTGTCTTGTGTAAACCAGTGTCGCCATCTACTCCGCCGGCGCCGGCGGCAACTACGTCCTCGATGCCACGAACCTCATCGAATTCCTCCCCACCACCCACTCCTGGCTCGTCACCTTCATGGCCGTCTGGTGGGCCGTCGGATACACAATCACGGGCCTCCTGGCATGGGCTTTCATGGCCAACTTCAGCTGCGCTCCCGATGCGACGCCCGAAACGTGCCGACGAGCCGACAACATGGGCTGGCGGTATCTTCACTTCACCTGCGGCGGCCTCGTCCTGATCATGGCCATTGCTCGAATCGCCTTCATACACATGACGCAGACGCCGCGGTGGCTGATTTCACAGAATCGGGATGAGGAAGTCATCAAGACGCTCAACGACATCTCCATCAAGGCTGGCCGATCGCACAGCCTGACGCTGGAGAGGCTGCAGGCAGAGGGCATCGTGCTGCACACGGAACAGTCCGTCTGGTCGCCGCTCCGGCTCAAGATGCACTTCAAGGGCCTCTTCCAAACGCGGCGGCTCGCCTGGTCGACCGTCGTCATCCTGTCCAACTGGTTCGTCATCGGAATGGTCTCTCCGCTGTACAGCGTCTTCTTGCCCTTCTATCTCCAGTCTCGGGGCGCCGTCGTCGGCGACGGCTCGACGTATGCTACGTGGAGAGACTATGCCATCAATCAGGTGGCGGGACTCGTCGGTCCGGTCATTGCTGCGATTCTGATTGAGACTAAGTTCTTTGGACGCAGAGGCACGCTTGCCGTTGGGGCACTGGTGACGATGGTGTTGCAGTTTGGGTACACGCAGATCAAGACTCCGGCTCAGAACGTGGGAGTGTCTGCCGCCATTTCTGCCGCATCGTGAGTTCTGCTTTACACCTCATTGTACCTTTGTCGTTTTCGTGATAAAAAGTGCTGACGTTGAGCTTCCCCGTGTAGCAACATTTACTATGGCACGATTTACGCTTATACCCCTGAGATACTGCCGTCTGCGCACCGCGCCACGGGCTACGGCCTCTGTGTCATTGTCAACCGGATCGGCGGCATCCTGGGAGTGCTGGTTGGAAGCTATGCAAACGTGGAAACGACGGCTCCTCTCTTTGTCTGCGCCGCGTTGTTTGGGCTGCTTGTGATTTTGAGCCTCATTCTCCCGCTTGAATCCAGGGGGAAGCGAAGCCAGTAGAAGTACGGAATCATAAACTGCGCTTTTCGTTTTCATTCTCTTCTGTCTCACGGAAGAGATGGGGAAACGCGTTGCGTTGATAAGGAAAGAATCGCACAGATGAAATGCGCATGTGACCACGAATGAATTTCAGTGAAAAGCCCCCTTCTTTCCGATATCGTATCGCTCCGTTCGAGAAAGCTGGATCGGTATCGCTGGCTATCCTCGGCCAAACGTACCGAAGCGGAACCGGATATCGCTCACGAACCGGCAACGGAATCCGGAGGTCCCACGGGGGGGTCACGTCTCCTCCGAAGATAGAACTTCTCGGCTCAGGATAATGCGGGACAAAACGAATGCTGACTCGGGGATCTAGTGTGATTCTCGGCAATCGAGACTCCGGACCGGCCATCGGAGAATGAGAGAACCGTACGAGGACTCGGGGACGGTTGTTCATTTAATCAGGTTTGACAGGGAGAGAGATCTGGGGTCTAGTGCGTGAGTTTGTATGTGAAATGACCAAATTATTACCTTATTATGGTGGCGAAATATCCCCACAATGCATACCTAGCTTGGGGGCTCTCGTTATCTGGAGTTGACGAGCTTGACGAGCGTCTAGATGTGCAAATATGAGCGCTGTCTGTTTTGTCATGGAAGAGCTGTGCAAGGAAGAGTGAGATACAGGATGATGTTTCAATTTATATACTACAGAAGCCCCAAGGGCCAAAATAACAATATCGCTTAACCAAATAAATGCCTATCCCGCTCCTAGAACCATGTCCCTTTCACTTTCGTTTCTCATCCTATGCTGACCCAAGAGCCTTATCCAAAGCCGAGATCAAAAGGGGAACTGCATTCCAATGAATTAGTCAACCATGCCAAAGACAGCATAACACACAAAGGCAGAAAACAAGGGGGAAAGAAACTGACTGTGTGCTTCCTCAAAGATGAGCATCGGGCGAAGTCGCACCGTCTGGGTGCCGCACGTGCCGACGTTGACGCCCAGGGACTTCATCGTCTTGACGAGGGACGCGGGGTCCTTGGTGTCGAAGGCGATGTATGTTCTACAAAGTTGATGACAAGTTGTCAGTATAGTGAGCGAATTGGGGATTGATGATGAGTTTTGATGACTGGCTTACCCTTGGCCTTTGCCACGGAGGTTCTTGACGAGCTCGGGGTATTTCGTGGCGAGGCGCTCGAGTTCGTTGTAGAGGGCGACGCCGACGCGGGCCTGGATAGTTGTGAGTACGTTTGAGACTATTCGGAGCTTGAGGAGGAGCAATCGGTGCTTACGCATTGGTTGACGAGATCCTTGGAAAGAATCTCCTCGACGACGGCCTTGCTCATGAGGACACGGGCTGGGTCACCGATCCACGTGTTGAACTGGCGGTAAGCCTTGTCGGGCACCAGTCTGGGGTTGTGGAAGTAGTATCCCGCGGTCTGGGCCTTCTTGGAAAAGGTCACGATGTCGGGAGGCGAAGTCAGGTTCCAGTGCTGGTGGCCCCAGAACTTGCCCGTGGCGCCGAATCCGGTCTGGACCTCGTCGACGATCATGGTGACGTTGTGCTTCTGGGTAATGTCACGGAGGCCCTGGAAGAAGGCGGGTGAGGCGTGGTTGTCGCCTCCTTCGCTCTGGATGGGCTCGACGATGAGGCCAGCAACGGGGAATTGCCTATCCAATAACCAATCAGTGTCTTGTGAATTCATTTGCATCATCTTTCGGCTAGACGAACCATGAAGTGATGAGCTCCTCCACCTTCTCGAGGCACCTCTTCTCCTCGGCCGCATTCTCATCAGCATGCTTGTCAAGCGGGTACTTGAGAGCCGGGAACGGCGCCTGCGGCCAGTTGAAGGAAGGAATATCCAGCTTATGAACAGCCTTTGAACGGGTCGCGCTCAAGCTTCCAAAGCCACGACCATGGAATGAGTTGGCAAAGCTGAGAATCGCCAGCTCAGGAGACCCGGGCTTGGCATTGTTGAGGCACGAGCTGATCTCGCTGTCGGACCAGTCGACGCCCTCGCCGCGCTCCTTGCGGCGGTACAGCATGAAGGCGGCCTTGAAGGCGAGCTCGTTGGCCTCGGAGCCGGACTGCGCGGTGAAGATCTTGTCGCAGCCGGGGGGAGCGACCTTGAGGAGGCCGTCCTTGAGCGAGTCGTGCCAGTGGCTGGAGGGGAAGTTGCCGAGGGCAGGGCGGTTCACCAGGGCGGAGACCATCTCGGGGGACTGGGCGGCCTTGATGAGGCTCGGGTTGTTGTAGCCTACGGGGATGGAGGCGATTTGGGAGTAGACGTCCAGGAACTGGTTGCCGTCGACGTCGACGATGCTTGAACATGTTGTGTTAGTCTCATGTGAGTTCTGCTGAGTGATGGTGAGATGAGAATGTGTGTGCGTACTAGTTGCCTGAGCTCTTGTCATAGTCGGCCACAAAGTAAAAAGCCCGGTTGTCAAAGAAGGAGCCCAATTTCTCGGCCTCGGCCCTGGAGCGAGGTCCAGGGATCTCGGTGGTCACTCTGGGTTCAAGCACGGCAGACATTGTGATGGATTGTGACAAAGTGCTATAAGACTCTTGTCAAAAGTTGATGGCTTGGTGAGAGTGAACGGCCAAGGAAAAAAAGGGTATGGAAACAAGGTTCTTATAGCTCTTGATAAGTGGTTTGCTCTGACAATGAGAGAAGATACCCCGGAACTGCGATTGCCGGCTTGACGAGTGTGGCGGATGCGGGGATCCAGGCTAGTTAGTTGGTTGGACAAGTTATAGGAGTTGAGAGGTTATTGGAGAAGAAGAATGAGCGATAGATAGTCGACCGGCCCGGGACCGGAACCGGGCCGGTCTCCACTGATTGGGTTTCCGGGTGCCCGGGAAAGAGGAAAATGGACCATGATATCGGCAATTGATATGAAGTGGCCATGTGATGAGTTTTTGAGGTCATATGAGATGCGGATCTGGCGTTGAGAGTAGGTAATAGATTCGGTGTTGTGGTGTTCATGCAGCAAGAACTTGGCGAATGTCGCTGTGCTCCACTCACTCCCATCACAAGCCGGCTAATGCATTCCCGAATAACAGCAGTCTGCATTCAAGATAAGTCTTGACTGGGATAAAAAGTCGACCTGGTCTTGCTGGTCTAGAACTGAGGCCGGAATACATAAGTCCGTGTTTTGGATGACGAGGTAAAGCAAAATGGCAGACCGCCGGGATATTGGCAATGGTGTTCCAGCTTAAACGACAGAGAGTAAGTAGTAACCATGCCGGGGTGTCAATAAGCCATTGCAACCAAGGATGGCATATCGCTGAGGCGCGTTTCTTCGAAAGACAAGGAATGAACATCAGCAATTGCTCAAGCAACAAAAATCTCATTTTTTTCTTCTTCAACCTCTCTTTGATGACCGCTTCTGCCGTTTGCTTTTCGGAAGAATCTGGATTGGTATTATACACTAAACACAATTGTCAAAGAATCCCCATGTCGAACCATCATCGCCCAGAGCAGTCACCCAGTGTCTCGCCCAGGAAAGATCCGAGTAATCCCTGACTAGCTCTGACGATCAAATCGACAGCAAAAGATGGACCCACGATCTGCAGAAACGACTCCGATACGCCCACTCCATTTCGCCGAATTCCACCCATATATCGCTTTCCGGGAGAAAAAGAAATCAAACTGGACTAGAAGGCCATATATTCCTCCTTGGGTACGTCGTCGTTTAGCGCGTCGGGGTAACGATTCGAAACGTCTTACAACATCCGTATATGCTCCGGTGTGGCATCGAGCTTTTGATAGCCGCAATACCCGAGCTCAGCTTTATCCCCTCCCCTTGCCCTCGTCAGTTCCATTTCTTCCTGGAATCTCACTCGCTTCGATTCATTCAGAGGTTTGAGGCGCAACGTGTTGAGCCGTCTCGCAGCCTGTCTTCTCATTTCTTGCCCATTAGGTTCCGTAAATAGTCGCGCCGCCGCTGTCTCTGGGCAATCGGTTGCTCGATGCCGTATGCCGCCAGCTCGAAAGGATCAGACGCCTCTTCGAGCTTATCAATCTTCCTTCGCCTCAGCCACAGCCAGAAGAGAACCAATAGTAAGGATCCGAGTAGAAGAAGTCTAGACCAAGGTGAAGAGACGAGGCCAGTTAGTAAGTCCGGCTGCCTGGAAAGAAATGGCCTGCTAAGGATTTCGCGATAGGGAGGAGGGGCGCTCACCCTGTTGTGACGACAACCGCGATCAGGATTCCCGACTGAGAAGCGGGCTTCTCGCATGTGTTGCTCTCCTGGGTCTCTGTGCAGCGCACGGTGAGGAGATGGGTGAGGGCGTCCATCTTCTCAATTGAGCGTCTCAATGCAGCTGTGATCATCTCGTGCGCCATCTCGACGCTTCTATCGCTTTCAATTACTGATTGAACGAGGAGGAGAGGATGCGGATGACGACTGATAGGCTAAGCGGGACGGGAGCGCTGTAAGTTGCGGATCGGGACGCAAACACCCATCCCTCGAGCCACTGCCAAGGACTGCGTATGTATATACACAACGCGCTCCCTTGTCGAGAATCAACGCCATCATCGTCCATTCCGCACGGCCAAGACGAGGCGCCTGTGCGGCGGAGGTTTCAGATTTGCATTCCCCGGGGCCCCTGGGAAATGAAACGATGCACCAGTCAAAGGCTGGCTGTGCCTGGCTTCGCCCCGCGATGGCGGACACTTTTGGGGTAGCCCCAAGGCTGGCTCGTCGTTTAGGTATGGCGGGTTCCGAGAGGGGATCGTCCTGACACGACGTGAGGCGCCAATGACACGCGCTTTAGCTGCCAGGGTTGCGGCGCCGAGCGTGTAAGAGACGTTTGGTTGAGAGCCCTTCAAACGGCCTGCACAGACGCCGCATGATTGCTGTGTTGCATTCACCGTCTTACAACGGCTGGACGGGGTGTTGAGAACAATGAAGATGCATCCTGAAGAAATGTACAAGAGTAAGCAAAACAAATCGACTGAAATATTAAGTGACAGCGAACCGTCAAAACTGCTGGAATGGCAAAAATACGAGATGCAACTCTCTGTGTAGCACTTGTTCCGCCTTTGTACAAGGCTGTCACACCAAGGGGGAAGAAAGCACTAACCTGGCTTGACTCGGGGAGCCGGGCCCTTATCCTGGCGCTCAAGCCGGAAGTCCAGCCCCAAAACTTGGATCACTAGAGTCCCTTCTCCGACAGCACGGAGTATCCCTGGCAGTCTTTGCTTTTGCGGACATGATGATGATGACGATGATGCAGAGCATTTGCTGAAACAGGTTGAGATCGCAAGTATCCCTTGTCGGTTCCCTCTCTCAGCCATGTCCAGAGTCGATGTTTGTTCCAAACTCGTTGCCAAAGAAGGCTGTAAAATCGTCCAGACTCTGCGGAAACGAAGCGAAATGGCCGTCGACACCAAAGAACGGCGTGCTTGAGGGCATCATCATGCCCTCTTCCTTTGGAGCTTCTGGCATGGGCCGAGGCGGGGCCGGCTCTGGGGGAGCCGTTGGCACCTGTTTGCCTTGGACGCTTCCATCAACCGATTCCGTCGCCGGCGCGTCGTTCTTCCACAGCTGCTCCCATTTCTTAAACTTTGCGTACTCCGACTCGCTCACCATGGAGCTGGTTGTCTGCTCCTGTGCGTTCATGTTGGCAATCGCTTGTTCAAATGCCTCAATCAGCGACATTTCGGAGTGCGCCGATAGACTGCCGGTGGACATTTCCTTTAGCATTGACAGCCCATCCCGCAGAGCCTGCCTGAACATGTACGTTTTCTGAGCGAGACATTGCGTCGTAACCACCATGAGCGCTGCCCGGCAGGAGCTGAACTCTGTGTAAGACGCGCGAGCGAGACCAATGGTGTTTCGCAGGCAGCGACACGTGTCTATGACGGACAGGGCGGCCTCGACGCAATCCGCCACCAACGTTGAACGGGTGCCTTTCTTGCTCAACGATGCGCTCGAGGGGGCATTCGCAGACGTAGCCGGGCTGCTGCCGTCCCTCAAGCCCGCCTCGGGGAAGATGAAGACGCGGCCGACGAACATGCGGACAAGGCAGTATTCCAGCTGCAGATGCATGTGCTTGCGAGAAATCTTTGACTGGGATGTGAACTCCTTGCAGAAGATGTTCGCTGGTAGAGCATCCCACCAGGACTTGAGCTCACGGTGCGACTGTGCGAGCCGCTTCAGTCCTTCGGGCACCTCGTGCTTGGGAAGAGATCTCAAGATTGTTCTAGGAAACATCGTATTAGCCATCCAACCGCTTGAATCTTCATGGGGAGTGTTACATTTCACGAGACATTTTGCTCAGCTGTTGGTTGAGCTCAAACGTTGCCAGAATATGCGCGGTATCGGTTTGCGAGGTGGATGACCATAGGTCGGGATGGTGAACAGGAAAATCGGCATCCACATCAGTATTGGATATGGACGTCGGCCTGCCGTGAAAGATTCCAACGCGCCTATGAACTTGGTTAGCCCACCAAACACCCTCCCAGTGTTTTTTAAGTTTTCGTACTTTTCGATGGTGTACACGGTCCACCAAACTCGATTCCTAGTCTCAACGATATCCGCATCTCGATTCTCAACGGGGTATTTTCTATGCATGCCGTTCTGAATCGCGAGCTTGAGGGCCAAGTTGAGATAGATGTAGGCCAAACCGGACGCGTCGACGGGAAGCGTATATATACCGAGCAACAAACAGGCCTGGACACACTCAAGGGATGAGACCGTGATGACGTCTGAGAGCAGTCGGCATGCCTGTTGATAGAATAACACTCCGACTGCGTCTTCCGTAAAGGCATCGGACCCCTTTTCTGTGGGATTCTCGACGCCATCCACCAGAGACTCGAGGTAGGCGAACTGCGTTCCAATGGCAAGGATGGCAAATATGATGCACACGACGCCCACATCTCGCCGAGTGAAGGCGGCAGAGTTTTCGTAAGCAAGGTCAAGCTTGGCTCTCAGCCAGTTCTGCTCAACAAAGAAGTAGTTGGTCTGCGCGTGTTTGAAGAAGGAATAAACGAGAAAGTCGGCGATGGGTCTCGGTGGCAGAAGCGATAACAGGCCCATTGCGTCTGAGTGCGATTGCAACTCCTCGGCCCGGTAGTATTCCTTGAATGTGGTTGCAGATTTGGACGGATACTACACAAACTGGTCAGCAGGAAGAAGGGTCGATGTCAATAGCAGGGCTGTATATACGTTGGAAGCGTCGTTGGGGACACTCTGGTCTATCCATTTCTTGATCCGCATAGAGAAGTTCCAGTGCGAAAACTCCCCAGAGTAGTCTGATAAATCGCATGTCAGCGCCTTCACTGGATAGCAAACAGACAAGATGGAGTCCATACGTGTGACATTGCCGTGCAAGGGCTGTATGTCAAACTTCTCATCCACGCCGTCAAATTCGGAGCTTTGAGATGAAATGTCTGCCGGCCGCTCCGAGTTGCGCCGCTTCTCTGCACCCTGAGCCAAACCCTTGAGGGTCTCGAGATCCAAAGCATCCTTAGTGCCGACATAGCCTTGGACAATCTTCTCCAGATACTCGAGCCGCTTTGCTTGCTCAGCTGAGGTGTTCTCAGAGGCGCGGCGTCTGTGCAAGTTGTCAGTATGAAAGATGAACCGGTCCCCCTTCCTCTTGCATCTCAGTTTGGCGGAGGCCTACCTTGCTACTGCCCCAGGCCGTGAACCAGAGCCAGCTTGTGATTCCGTGTCGACTGAAGCTCTGCTCGTAAAGTCGCATTGGCGGCCCAGCCGGAAGCACCTCCGACAAGGCACGCCGCCATCACATCTTTCCTTCTGGCGGCGACAGCCATCGCACCTACACAGTAAGACATCGCGTTAGATGCCGGTTGTTTCAACTCCCGAGGTTCATGCGTCAGCAGTCCACATACGCTCGAGCAGCTCGCTTCCTCTCCCTATCAATGTGGCGGGTCGACTTTGGGGACGGCTGCTGGTTATCCATTGGGGGAATCGCGGTGATGGCGTCCATAGAACGACGATCCGAGATGCCGCAGGTTTTTTGACTCGACGAGATGAAGCCCCATCACCTTTTGGAGAAGAAGGTCAAGGGTGGAGATTGCCAGTGAATCCGGTGACTTATCGTGAACCCCCAGAGAAAGATTACCTTTGCTGCTAGCTCGGGATGACTAAGCGGTGAGGCGAACACACCAAGCCGAGGTCGGGAGGCTGCGGCTTTGGGCTCTCTTTGGTTCCCCGGACAAAATGAAGCCATTGATTAAATCATTTGGAGTTGGAGAATGCGGGGAACTAGTTTGATATGACCTGGTGGCGGTTCTCATTGCCGCTGGTTCGGGAGCAGAATCTCCAGGTCATGGTGCGTTTGCGCCGGGGGGAGCATCAGACTTGCACGAGTGGAAGAGGCCAACGGTTTAGCAGGGAAATATGAGCTTGATTGACGGCGTACAGCCGTACAGTATCGAGTATCAAAGATGGAGGCTCCTTCTAAGGGCGATCAGAGTTGACACTCTATAGGGTCGAAGATGTCTCCTAGGCTAACATGGGGTATACACATGTACGGGTCCGCCAAAGCTTATACTTGCTGCTTCACCAGCCGTATCCAATCGTGTAACGCTGCTTTCCTTGTGCCTTTGCCACCCTGTTCTAGAATGCTACGAGAACACACAGAATCTTTGCATCAGATACAACTACGGCCAAGGTTAACCTGATCCGGCCCAGTTGCGCATTGCTCGGAACATTGTCAACGCCCTAAACTCGATTGGAATATCTGAATAGTGATCAGGCTATCCATCAACTCCCTCGATCGCCACATACTGTACTTTCACCTCTTTCCTGCCAGCAACGAACAGCCAAGACCTTCTGTAAAAATCAAGAATCGCCTGCAAAGTTGATAACTGATGACTTCCTTACGCACAACTGCCAAAGAGAGCACATATGAGGTACTAATTCTTGATCAGCCTGTTGTTGCTTCGCATCCGCTCCTCTGCCACGGAGCCTTGGAAAAGTCACACCACAAGGACCCAAGTCGCAAACAAGATGCCGAAACAGCCCTCAGACGCGCCCTTCTCCTTTGTCCACTATCATGGCCCAAACCTCAACACAGATGCGCAGGTTCGGCGGCGCATCCGCCAGCAGGCGATGAGAGACGCCGCCATGGCCCGGAGACAGAGGGGAGACTACGGCAAGCGCAACATGAGGCAGTATCCGGTCTTTGTACACTCTCCTGATGGCCATCCACTTGATGATTCCAAAGGTATTCGAGACCAAAGAGACACCAAAGACTTTCGGCCTTCCTCTCTTTCTGCGCCCTTTGCCTTCCAAGACCCCCTGATGCCCAAGCAATTCTCCATCCTTCTCAACCTCATGCCGCTCACCGGCCTCCGTCTCGGCGTCGGCACGCTTTCGCATTACTTGTACGAACCAACGCAGCCAAAAGACCGCATTCTCACGGCACAGGCCTCGAGCCAGAGGCTCTTGTCTTTTATCCCGAGCCGCTATGGGCACGTATCACTGCTCCGCCATGCAACTGACTGTGTCATTGCAAAGCTGCAATATGAATCACAGCCAGTGGAGCATAGATCTACCAGAAGCGACGTCAAGGCGTTGATACACTATCAGAAAGCACTCAGAGCACTACAGCGGGCTCTGCTGGATGAGAGGGAGTGGGCGAAACCGGAGACGCTGTGTGCCACGCAGTTGTTGGGCATCTTTGAGGTCCGTATCTCTTTCAGATGGAGCTGGCCTTCCATAGGATCTGCGGTACAGCAGACTCACGGCGTTTCATAGGCACTGAATGGAAACGAAAAGCAAAACTCTTGGATGCATCACGTCGGCGGTGCGGCCCGGCTCGTAGAGGCTCGAGGCGCGCACATGTTCCAGTCAGAGTTTGAAAAGGCTCTGTTCCTGGCGCATATTGGGCCAACGGTATGTAGAAATCAAGCCATGCGAAACATCAATAGTAGCTAAAAGTCTAATGTTTCTTCTCCTCTAGGTGATGTCGGCATTCTTAAACAACACGCCTTGCTTCCTGGAAGAAGCCCAGTGGCAAGCTGTCATCCGAGAGGCCGTAAGCGAAGACACGACTCTCGCAAACGACAAAGAATTCGCCCTTGCACTATGGGGCGGCTTGATCGTGATGCCACGGCTCTTCAAGGATACAACAGAGCTGTTGCTCTCCTCTTGCCCGCCTTCACAGGAAACGATGGACGACCTCACAGAACGTCTCCTGGCGAAGCGCGAAAACCTCATTGTATGGCTGGATTGGATAAGGAAGAGCCCTATAGCGCAAGCCGGCGGGATTCGCGAAGATGACTACGGCGTGCTCGTCTTTTCCAGCGACTTTGACTACAGGAAACTCGGCCCGTGGTGTCTGACGCGACTCGCTTTGCGAGGAACGTATGCGGTCTGTCGAATGATCAAGTCACGGCTTCTGTACGCCATCTCCCCTTTAAAGTTCCATGATCTAGAAGTCGAAGCACAGGACATTGCACACCGCATACTCAATCTGAAAGAAGAGGTGGCGGCGTCCAAAGACTCGCCGCTGGTATGGAGCCAATTCATGGCGCAGGGCAGCTGGATCGCCAAAGGAATCGTTGAAACAAAGGAGGCGTGGGCGGAAGAGAAGGATGGACATCAAGGTCTGATCAGCATGTGCAAGTTTGAGAAGTGGAACGAAGCAATAGGGAGGAAAATTTCTTGAAATAGACACTTTGCTTTTGACTTGGTGTTTATTCACGACTCTGGAGGCACTATGTGTATATACATTCATATCATTTCCCATAAATCCTGACTCCGAATTGTCTCGTTTTCCTGCAAAGCGGCTCGAGTATGTGGAGAAGATTGTCTTCCATTCAATCACCCATTAGTCGCAGGTAAGAGTATCGCAGTTGCCACGGGGGTCGTTGCAGCTGGGGTCGTTGGGCTCGACGCAGAAAGTGGTGGGATCGACTCCGAATCCTCCAAAGTGGTTGCAGACTTGGTCGCCAGGGCAGTCCTTTATCGCTGTTAATATCCTGATATCAAGCAATCCGCCGAAATCCAATCGGTGGGACGTACGTTGCAGGTGTTGCAGGCGCTGGCCAGAGCAGCAGTAAGGACGAGAAGGGCAGCGTACACCTTCATTTTGGTGTGGAATGGGTGGGTTATGTGGCTATTTGGGTGTTGGAGGTTATTGATAGACGGAATGGTTTGGATATCTTCTAGGAGTTGTTCCTAGAGGGGCTGCGACACGTATTTATACCTTTGCAGTTTTCATCATCTGGCCCTTTAAGAAGCCGCTCTGAGCACTCCATGGGTCTTATTGGAACAACTTGAACCATGTGCCTTGCATCGAACCACTCTCTGGGCCAACCTACACGTACTGGCTGACCACCTCTCGATGCCAGTTCCATCAACCGGCTCACCGACTACCGCTTACTGGGGAGCCTTGTTTGTTAACCACGTCGGCTGCCAATGTAACTGTTCATCGACAAATTTCTCCTTGGTATCTTAAGTGTAACTTCGGCGTACCTCGGTGCAACCTTATGAGCCAGCACTTTTGCCACATCTTCTCATCGCTCTATTGTCGTTTATGGTTGACCACCAGAAGATCATTGAGAGCACTTGTGGTGATTGGTATTTTAACGCAGAGTTGACCAATATTCGGCTCTGACATGATATGCCACCCACAGCCCGGACCCAATATCCAGGAGTAGAAGTATCGATGCGGTTGCATCGGACGACATGAAAGACGGGGGTCGGCAAGGGCCGACGACCCGGGCCGAGTGAGCGAACACCGTATCATTGGTGGGCTTGATATTTCGCGTATTATTTCTCCTCGTTTACTTAAACTCCGTATTAGCCAACAGTAATGTCTTCTTTTCACGGGGTAACGGGCATCAAGTCCACTCTCAGAGCAACTTCTCATTCCATATTCGGAATATGTTATAGGAAACGGCCTTACGTATGCAGCCGAAAGGAGGCCAAAGAAATTTTGAGCATAATTAACAACTGTGAAGGTCAATGTCCCTGATGGAACTCTCTGACAGGAAAGGAAATGCTGGGATTTATGGCAAGCGTTGATGTCCTCACAACTGGCGAAACCGCCGTCACTCTTTCTCAACTTCGCCTCCAGTTGTCGGTAATGATTCCCATCATCTATGTACCAATTCATCTGACCAAAAGAAACTCAACGTTCAGTTCCGACGGAAAGCCCCCAGTTTGCTTAGCTCCATCTACCTGCCTATTTCGTAGTTTGTCTATTACAGCATGCATTGTCCTCTGCTGCTGTAAGCTTACTTTGTCAGCGGTCATACTCCGTATTTCTCAATCTATTTCCGGGCCTTGGGAGAACTTCTGGATGCTTTAGCGGTCAAAGGGTGGGATAATTCAATCGAGGCTGACTCAAAAATGATGCATCTGATGACGAACGATCCCAGTATGAACCGTCGTGGCTTTGCGGACGCCAAGGCCAACACCCGTTGCACACAAAACGTTTGTAGACTGTCGATGCATATGCACAGGGAAGACATCACGCTAAAATGCCAGCTGCCATCCGTTTTTGTTTGGGTACAATCGGTGATGCTCCCTTGCTCCGGCAGTTTCGAGCAGGCGACGAGGTCGCGGGAGGGCCATCACCCAGCAGGATAACAGTGATTGAATAATGCCTCATCAGGCACAAATGTACAAATATCTTAGATCCTTGCGACTACGGAGCGATCCAATCTTATATCGTCCCTTTGACGTCCGGCAATGGGGTGTAGAGCGTTCGCACCAGAGACTGTCTTGACTTGGAAGCATGGTTTGGCGTTGACATTGATGCCGCGACACACACACATACACACGTTTCTTCACCAATTCCGCGACATTGAAAGGTGTGCTCTATAACATGGATCCGAAAGATGGCCGTCCTGAAGATGTGTGGTTTTTGAGTTACATCCCATCTCGATAATCAAATACAGTTAGCCACGTTTCATGTACACGTAGGTATATGTTGACAACAACCGCGGATGATATTTGTCATGATGAATATATCCGACCTCACATCGAATAAAAGCGCCAGACTCGAGCAAACGGAAGACATCAAGACATTGGTAATGACCTGCTGAGATAATAAGGGAGTGCAAACTCTCTATGTGCTGCAAAGCCTTGCAAGTTGGGTGGCTCGGCGTTGTAATTAGACAGCAAGCCAAGACCACCGTGGTATCGTTGTACAGATGAGTGATGAAAAGCCTGTTGCCAACAGCCGCAAAGGCTCATGAATAGTTCCAAGTCATTAGATTTTCTTTCAGTCGTAAATCGGTAGATATCAGGCTTGCTTGTCGAAAACGTCATGAGCTCATAGCCGTCACGTTGCTCAAACTAAGCATCTGACTGACGGAGGCGAATTCTCGCTGCAGCACCCATACTCTCTTGCAATCCTCGAGCCACCTCCTCGACCACGTAGGCATCTATCAACAAAAAGAAGATCATCGAATGTGTACTTTGCTCAAGAACTCTAGTCCCTATCTTCTATAGCTCTCCTTGGCCATACTTACGCTTATATGTGTAACCATATGCATATATGAAATTCATTCCGAGGCATTGTTCATCTCTCTTCTTTCTACCACCGTCCAGTTTACAATATGCACCTATCCTTTTGTTGCAATTTCAACACAATTTCCAGTCAGAATGGCATAAGTAATCAGCCATGGTCACTACAGCAATAATGCTTTGTCTACAACAGACTATCAGCTCCTCAATTCCAACGCTGACGCAGACTAATCAGAACCAACCCAGGGGTCTTCAAGATGTCTTGCCCATGTTTGAGATCTTATCCGAAGCTTCAGTCGTTGACTTCTCTGCCCAAGTTGAAAATTCCATGATGAATATTACAGTAATGCTATTGTCGATGAGAAAGAGAGGCCAACAAGAAGTATCAAGAGACCAAGAAGGCGGGTGCCCAGGCGTGGCAATTGAGTTGACTCCATGGTGAAGGTAACTGCCAGCCTTCTGCTTCGTTTTGCTTGTCCCACACCGAGCTATCAACCAATGTCTTACCTGTCCCGGATAGTGCTCCAGATCATGCTGGGAATCGTCCAGCCGTCCCCATTGGTTACAACTCGGTGAGATTTTTCACTACCAATGCTTGAACCGCTTCTACTTCCAGCATCGGTTTTGTCAGTGTTGAATATGTTCACGTCATCTCAACTGATACACTGGAAGACTCTACTTCGTTATATGTAATCGGCCTCCCTACGTTATCCTTGGAGTAAGGTACACCCTTGATTCAATACGAGGATATAATACATTGCTCATGGCTCGCTTGAGCAGTCTGCTCTCCCTTGCATTGGTCTCACAAACATTGAGCTCACCGACACATTCCCGCTGGCATCCCCTTTCCCTTCTGTAGACCTCCCAGGCTTTAGGCCTCCCAAAATGACTTCATAGGTGTTTGTTTGCTGCCGTTAGCCGTTCCAGGTCGGCTTGGCTCGTCGGGAACAAGCATATCTTCTCAAATTATTGGTCCCGCCTTCGCTCATCAAGTTTTACACTTGCGTAGCCCTACCGACTTCAATGCTGTGGCTTGTCAGCTGGAATTGAATAGGTCTGCAAGGGATGAAATCAAGACATTTTCCTGAGGGGTTGCCTATTATTATTTACGTCTCTCCCTCTCGATCTTTACAGATATGTATGCCGTACACCCCGACTATAAGAGTCCCATACAAAGCCAAGCTTGACTCTTCAAGCAAGAAGACCTCGGCAGATACCGTATTACCCATACCTTTCCCTTTGAGGATGACACAGCTATCTGGACTCGGCGAACTCAGGCCGCGGAACGGCTCGCACTTGAATCGGGAGATCGGATCATTGGTCAACTACCTCAGGAGACTCGAGTTCGACCCCAACACATTCGTGATACTTGTCTGTCGCCATATTGCTATTGAAGGCCTGACAGACAAGATCCATCACAAGACACAGGAGAAGGCTCTTGGCCGATTCAAGAGTGAGCCATCAATAAGACCCTCGAAACAATAGCCGCATCCAGGATTTAACTCTCCATATTCTAGATCTCAGCGTCAGAGTGACGGACGACATTCGACTCAGCGCAGTAATCTCTGCCGCCGAGAAATCTGAAGCGTACGACAACCTCGTCATCATCGCCAGCGGATTCATCAGTCACTTGTACTTTGACATTGGCGCCGAGATCCTGGACCTGAGGGTATACCGGTGCGAAGCCCTTCTCAATGTTGAAGAATACCTCTATCTAGATGGCTGCTCAACCTTTCATGGACAACCCATTCGGTCGTGGGAAGCAATGCACCATGAGGCCAAGTTCTGGCTTGGACCAGGCGTCGTGCTGGATCTTGACTCCCACATTGGCCAACTAGGCATATTATCGGACGACTCGTCCTCCATGTCAGACTTT
Organism: Trichoderma ghanense; assembly: GCF_004382785.1. Lineage (NCBI taxonomy): Eukaryota > Fungi > Ascomycota > Sordariomycetes > Hypocreales > Hypocreaceae > Trichoderma > Trichoderma ghanense. The sequence continues at coordinate 2,290,871 of NW_027395666.1, forward strand.
GACCAGGAAAAAGTCCAGTCGAACATTGAGAAGATGGATAATGTGAAGATGGAAGGGAGCTGGTGGGACGAGTTTCGAGCCCCTATATCCGCCATTGTCAGCATCCTTGCACGCGCCGCTAAATTCGCCCACGCCGGCTTCATAAAGATGACTTCGGGGGGAATGTTTGTGCAGTACAAGTTTGTCGGGTTTGCGCTCTTCTCGGCGGCCGCGGCAGTAGCTGTGGATGCGGTCTCGGCGGGAACTGCGTTGCTGGTGGCTCCAGGGGCGGCCGCGGCCATTTATTTCATTCCATGGGAGTCAGTCTTTGGTTGGTTGAACAGTGTTGTCTCTTGGCTGAAAGCTGGGATCAAGAAGATCTGGGACAAGGTCAAGAATTGGCTGGCGACGTGTGCGAGCACGATTCGGGATACACTGGGGCTTGATGGGCACTCGCATACTCCGGTCAAGTTTGCGATATGAGAGTGATGGAGTGGGAGAAAATTGCACATCATAGCTGAAAGAATAAGTCGGCCATCTATCATTCTACGGAATGGATGATCACAGAGTTTTGAGAGTGTCTGGGCTCGGAAAATACAATCACGGTAGAGGGCAAATCACCTCCATGATTGGTCTGCTACACCTCAGAATTATTGTACGCCTCTGGAAATCATTATCAGCATAACCCGAATAAATGGTCACCAACTGTGCGAAGATGTCTGCAGACTTACCACCTATCCGCCACCTCCGCGTGAAGTCATGCTGCACCCGTCTCAAAGCTTCAACATCCTCATCCGTAAACAGCCCTCCTTCACACAATCCCACATCGTATTGAGCCAGTAACTGCCCGGCTCGACACATTACAGAAAGCCCAATGAGGGAAAGCTCCTCGACACCCTTCTTTGGCACTATATCGTTCATGGACCTGCATATGTCGACCGCCATCCTACGGGATGATTCGATGGCAAGTTTATCTGCCACACTGACGGAGGCTTGTGAGCCTGCCAAGTGGAATACGTTGAGTTCGAATAAAAAACTGGACGCCACTTGGTTAGTCTCACACAAACAGCAAGCTTGAGGTGGGCATAACATACCCAAGCGCGAGCGCAATGCTGTCGCAAAACGCGAGAGAATTGGGTCCCGCGGCTCTTATTAGAGTGTAACAGACAGTTCGTAGACGTGATTCAATCACTGAATACGGCTCTGTATGGGACCTTGCCATCTTCTCGTCTTGAATATACTGGATTGCCTCTCTAACAACTCCTGCGACACGGAACAGTACGTCAAAGTTAGATGATGAGCCACAAATTCTTTCAAAGTCATCAATATCCGTATGGATCTGTGGCTTTGAAGGGTCCAGGTTGCTTTGTTTCGATCCTCGTTCGGCTATCGAGGAAGTCGATAACTCTATTAGACTATGATATCTGGATCAGCCTTAGCTCACCACTTGTATGAAGGTATCAGGACATCAGAACATACCAATCCATGATAACAACTGCTTTCCGACAAGTAACCGCCATGTCAGTTTCTCCCTCATCATCATCCCCAGCAACGCAAAGCCTCCTGTGTAGTTTGCAAAACGCTGTACAGGCAGATGCAGTCAACTCAGATTCTTGAACAAGGCCATGACCGTATTCATACAGTAACAGCAAGGGCCCAATCTGCAGCACCTGTATAAGAGGCTTCGTGCTTGTCTGTAGGAGCATGAATGACTGCTTCACAGCTCTGTATAGATTGCTGCACATGTCGTGGCTTTGGTGTCCGCATGGGGGTTGAGATACCAGGGCCATGGATAGAAGCAGAAATCCATCAATACTAGCAGAGTTTGTAAGGGAGTGAGTGTCAGAGAAATGGGAGAGCTGATAGTCAGAAACAACAGGAAACCATTCATGGACAGCTCTCCTGTACGTCTGAACGACAGAAGCGGCCTTCAGTCCCATTGTTTTGAATGCCATACGAAGAAGCGAAGCCTCTTGCTCAGCATCATCAATGCCACTCAGCAAGGCAACGGAGATCGTCCCAACCAACTTGTAACATGTGTCAAGCGATACTCCGAATATACAAGACGCGTCTCTATCCTGGGACAATAACAGGGTCTCGTCTGTGTCTTCAGGGGGGACTCCATCGGCGGAGTTGCTGGTGGATATCTGACGGCCATAAACACAAGGAGACTTTTTTCTAGACCGAGAATCTCAGATTCATGATGACACCATGACGGAGATATATGGTACATACGATAGACATCGGTTACAGCTGGGCAGGTTCCTGTCGCAGCGAGTCTTGGATAATCTGCACTGGCGGCAAACTCCAGCTGCTCTTTCAAAAACTGGGAATTGCGGTGGAGGAGGGGGAGTGGGATATGAGGTAGAGGCCGACGGTTGCATGGTGCTGGGTTGCTATCAGATCACAGACGAGAGACTTGTAGCAATCAGGTCGATTCGGATCGTCATGAGAGTGGCGGTAAGACCTCAAAGATACACGAATGAGACTGAAATTCCGTTGAGAGCTTTATGAAAGTGTAAAGTGAAGCGGAATAATAAGACAAAAGGTCGAGCATCTCTGACAGGAGCGGAACTAGGAATTATAAATCATGGACAGGGTTCGGCCGATGCATTAGCGCCACTTTGCAAGTCCGTTTTGAGAGGTCTGATGAGGATGCCATCCAATCAGAAGTTGTGCCTTCCAGGAGGGCGTTTTGTTTGTTCGTGACTCCATGTCAATGTATCTGGCGAAGAAAAGGAGTATTGTAGTTAAAGATGGTGTTGGTCAACGTCTATATAAGCTCGAGGTTTCCCTCTCTGTCGCTCATGTTTGGATGGCATCTTATACACTCAGAGAGCGGGGAGTATTCGAGCTTATACAGTCTCCAGTTCAACCTCACAAGATGTCGTCGATCAAGACCGTCGCAGTCCTTGGTGTAAGTCTTCCACCCTCATACATGCAATCCTCGCTAAACTTTATCCAACTTCTGTAGGCTAGCGGAAATGTGGGCAAAGTCGCCGTCCCAGCTTTACTTTCCGCCGGCTTCGTCGTCACCATCATCGCCCGACCAGAAAGCACCTCAACCTACCCCAAAGGCCTCGCCGTCAAGAAGTCATCCTACGACGACCTGAACACACTCACACAAGCCCTTCAAGGACAAGACGCTCTCGTCGAGGCCTTCAACCCCGCCGCAGCCGAGCACCAAGGCGTCATCGTCCGCGCCGCTCTCGCCGCCGGCGTGAAGCGTCTCATCACGCCCGACTTCAGCACCGATTCCTTCTCGCCGCACGCCGCAGAAGTCAAAATCTTCGAGCCCAAGCACAGAGCCCAGGGAGAACTCGAAAGCCTCACATCGTCGCCTGACTGCACCCTTACCTGGACGGCCATTGTCGTCGGCGCATGGTTCGACTGGGGCATCGAGACGGGCTACTTCTGGATCGACAAGAACAAACGAACCGTCACGCGCTTCGGCTCAGGCAACCAAAAGGTGTCGGTGAGCCGCGTAGCATCAGCCGGCGAGGCGATCGTGGCCGTTCTCCAGAACCCGGATAAGTATTGCAATCGTGTCGCTTATTTCGCAGACTATGCCGTCAGCACGAACGAGCTCGTTGCTATGCTTGACGAGATTTCGGCGGTTGGAGAATGGCGACTTGTCGATGTTTCTCTTGAAGACTTCAAGGACGAGGCGACTGCGCTGTGGGAGGAAGATACCAAGAATGGAGTGAAGAATCGGCTGTTTACCAAGGCGTATTCGATGCTGGGGACTGCGGCGCTGTTTGATGAAGAGAATCGCTATGATGGAGACTTCTCCTACAAGCAGGAGCCTGGATCGGGTCGGCCGTTTGAGAGCCTGAAGGAAGACCTCAAGAAGTTGCTGGGCTACAAATGAGCGGCTTGATGTGACAAGCCTGACGGCCGGACTGGGACATTATGTTGTAACTCCAGGACCAGAACCATGTTCACTCATTGTATCTTCAAAACATGTCAATTGCTTCAAACTCGTATCATAGTACTATAAGTACCTAGTCTATAGTCTACTCCGAGTCCCAGTCAGTTGAGGTAAAACTCGGCCATTGCAGCCCCTCGGTCTCAACCACTCCTCCATGTCTCCCTGAACTTCTATCGTGACATTATCAACACACAAACTGACAAGCCTTGTAGATGACAAACACATAGCCAATGAAGCCGTAAAACAAGGCAAAGAATAAAATGGCATAAAAAAAAGCAGTCGTCCGCCAACATCTCATCTGCTTTCATCCCTGTTTTGCCCTCATCGAGGCATCTTTACAGTCTTCCTTTTCGTTTCGACGACCGCCTTTTTTTGTCGGCTTGACCGTTGTGCTTGGGGTTATGGGCTTGTTCAAGCCCGAGCTCTAAGAGGCGGGCTTGGTGGTGATGGCCGCTGTTGAGCGCGGGATGCGGGATGGGAGTTGCATTTTGAAGATTGGAGTGGGAGGTCCAGCAATCTAGCCAGTAATCTAGCAATAGAGCGTCGCCGGATACTTGCCGTGGATGAAATCGATGTCAGAAAGTATCTATGGTGCAAGTAGTGCAATATGATACGAGCACGTTGTGTGCCTTGTATCGAAAGCAAGCGTTGAGATGGTCCGCGAAATTGAACATACTTGGCTTTCGTAATGACCAGCCACAAATGGCCATGCTATCACACGGAACGGGCGATGAGTGAAAGGAACCAGAATTGTTCATTCCTTCATTCAGGCTGTCAAGGACGGCCAGACAGCGTCCAAGGCGAACAAGCCCATGCGTCCAGAATGCCACGTTCGTGCCTCAAAAGGCAACAAATCATCCGGGCAGCATCAAAGCTCGCCGTTCAATGCACCCGACGAGCCATAGAACGCTCCATATTGTTCATCACAAGCCTCTCTACAACAATAAAACCCTACACAATCACACAGTCACACAACCAAGCACAAAGCTCAAAAGAAATGTAGATCTCAGAATGAAACGGCACCGGTACGGAGGACAACCAAATGCCGAGATTAACGAAGGATCAGAATTCCTCTCCAAACGTCCCCAAGCCCAAAAACGGGCCATGCCGGAATTCGATGCCCATAGTATAACAAGGCACCGCGCGGCGGACATTCGTGACTATCTGGAGAAGAAAAAAAGAGAAGAAAGAAAATTCCAACCCAAAGCGCGAAATTTCCAGCTAGAACATATGTAGCTCTTGCAAATTGATGAGTCAGCAGTATCTCGGAAAAGCACGTGATAACGATGTTCGTGGGGATGAATGAGTGGACCTCACGTGATCTGGAGATGATGAATTGCAGCTCCCTGATTGGCCCAGCTAAACCGAGGAACCGACGCAACTTCCGTTCCGAAGCTCGTCGACAGTCGGGCAATTCGTTACGAAAGCCGCAAGAAGAAACAATCGGACGAGCAGCTTCTCTTTTGCGCCTGGGGCGGAACAACAACAATCCCAAGTCAACAGCTGCTTCTTCTTTGGTCCAATCCTCCTCCCTCCAGCAGCACATCGCCGCCATGAACGCCCACCGACTCGGCCTCGCTGCCGTGCGCAGTACGTCATGCGTTTTTCTCTCTCTCTCTATCCCCCATCTCACATGCAATCCGCGAATAGCCTCACATCAACCCAAAGACACAACCCCCATAGAACACAAAGAGAAGCCCTGCTAACCATGAACTTTCCTCGCAGGCGCAACCGCACCCGCCCCCTTCTTCGCCAAAACCCTCCCCCGATCCCTCCTCGCCGCCACCCTCTCAACCAGCTCCTCAAGGCCGTCCTCCCTCGCCGCCCGCCCCATCACAACGCAGAAGCTCTCCCCCGAGGAGGGCCAGCAGGTCCTCGCCAGCCAGCGCCTCAACCGCCCCGTCGCCCCCCATCTCGGCATCTACAAGATGGAGCAGACCTGGTTCGGCGCCTCGGCCTGGACCCGCATCACCGGATGCACCCTCTCCGGAGCCGCCTACGTCTACTTCACCGCGTACCTCGTCTCCCCGCTGCTCGGCTTCCACGTCGAGAGCGCCGCGCTGGCGTCGGGCTTCGCGGCCCTGCCCTTTGCCGTCAAGGGCGCCATCAAGTTTGGCCTGGCGTTCCCTTTTACGTTCCACTTCATCAACGGCATCAAGCATCTGATCTACGACTTGGGTGTTGGCTTCGCTAAGAAGGACATTCTTCTGGGAGAGAAGCTTCTGTGGATTTCGAGCTTCATTGGCGGTGGCTACCTGGCTTTTGGCTTGTAAAAAGAGAGAAGCAATGGAGGGCTTGGAGGAAAGAGGGGGAAAGGAGATACCAGACGAGGGAGCTGGTCGTGTGTGGAAACTGAATGGCCGTAAAACGGCTGTTTATTAATTGTCCAGAAAAAAAAATGCTATTAAAACCTATACAACCAATCTGAAACCATGTGTCAATGTCATGGGTTGAGCTTCCCTCCTGGATATCAACCAATCCCAAACGCCGTGCGCCATTTCATGCTGCCGTAACACCTGTGCCCCATGGCTTGCCACCTCGTTATTCTAGAAACCGGGCATCGAGGATCGTCTTGATGAGATGGTGATTGCGAGAAGCGGCAATCTTCTGGCCGACAATGGGACCGATGAAGTCGTTGAGCTCGGCAAGTTCCGAGGCAGAAATGTTGCCGTTGACTCCATTCATCTGCGCATCCGGGCCCCCTACAGGCTCCTTCCTCTGCGCGAGAGAGGCGACGGCCTGTACAATTCCCTGCACGAGCATCTCATATTCGATAGAGCCCTGCGACTTTTCCTTCAGAGGCTGAAGAATTCCAGCGTCGAAGCTCTTGAGGTTGCGCAGAACCAGGACCCGGATCGCCTCCATTCCTCCCGCCTCAAGCAGGCCGTGAATGGCACCGTAGAGCACGGCAGGGGGTTTGGTGGGGTCCAGGAAGTACTTGAGACAGGTCCGCGTGAGCTTCGGCCGCAATAACGAGTTGGAGGCTGAGTATTTGCGAGCAATGCGGCCGAGCAGCGAAGCCGCCAGTTGTCGGAGATCATACTGCTCCTTGAGGGCATCTTGCCCCTCGTCCGTGCCCAGTTTCCTCGCCATCAAGCACGTAAGCACAGGTGCAGAGAGTGAGCTGGCATAAGGGTCTAGGAACAAGCTCTTGTTCTCAATCAGCGCATTCGTCAGCTCCATCATCTGCTTCAGGGTGAATGTGTCGTCCAGCTGGTGTGTGACTCTGTCCATGATGAAGTTGATAAAGTACGGAACCAGCTGGTGCAGACCAGGATCGTCTCGGACAGACCCAAGCGCAGCCTGACGCAGTCGCACAACCTCTTCATCCGGGTTGTCATCGAGGATGGCAGCCTGGATCTTGTCGAAGTAGAGAATCAGCTCCTTGCTCACGATGTGCTTAACAGCGGGCTGGCCCGCCCCGGTATCGTTCCCAGCCAAGGCCGACAGCGCGGGATTAGCGCCCGGGCCCTTGGGTAGCAGGTCTTGCGGTCGAAGCTCGGCCGAGGTCGGATTCTGCGGTATCGAAGGTTGGACGCCCTCAATGGCGAGCCAGTGGGCTACGGTAGGTGTCAGCGGCTGCGTACCCAAGCCATGTTGCACGGCAATCACGTAGATGAGAGCTTACCGGTGAAGTTCATGTCGCGCGGCACTTTTGGCAGCGGCGCATTGATCAGTTTCTCAAAATCCACCTCCTCGTCCTCAATGTAAAACAGCGGCTGGCCGGGCCCCAGGCTTGCCTCGCCGTAGCGGAGCGGCCGCGTGGAATCGTAGCCATACAGAGGCTCGGCGTCCAGGACCTTGAGGGCCAGCGACACGTCGTTGACCGTCATGGTCGTCCGGCGGGCAGCGCGCATGAGGCGCAGAGCCTCGATGATGACCTGGCCGATGCGGTACTCGACGTCCTGGGTGAGGGCCTTGAGGGCCTCGTCGCTCATGGACCCGATGCCCACCGACTCGGCGACGTCTTTGACGTTTTCTGTGTTCCAGAGCAGCTTGGGCGTTTCGTTCGCCATGGTGGCGGTAGTTGGGCAGTTGAAACTGCAGCTGCGATGGGTGCTTGTGCGGTGAGATGGCAATTGCTTCGATGTTGGGGAGGGATTCGCGTTGGATGGTGATGAGGCTGAGGATTGCAGGTTGAGGTTGCGAGTCTAAAGTTGACTGTGGGGAGAGAAGGCTGGAAGTTGTCCGACCAATTCAGCAGGTCGAAACCCCACTCGCCGAGGCCGCTAATGTGGGAAGCCTTACAGCGCGAGATTCAGCGGCTCTAGTGGGGTTCGAGTGCTGTACCGAGCTGTAGCTGTAGCTCCCAGCTGCTGCAGCAATTCGCCATCATCATCAAATGGCAGCTTTCACTTTCGAATGACGATCATCACTAGGTATGTATTCACGAGCATAAATCAATAAGACTTCTGGAGGATTCAATTGCTGTTATTATCGTGATCCCATCGACAATCCAAAACCATGCCCATCACCTAAGCCCCAATCGCCTTGGCAATCGCCTCACCCAACTCGGAAGCCGACGCGGGATTCTGCCCCGTGACAATCGTCCCATCAACAACCACCTTGTTCCCAAACACATTCGTCTGCACAAAGTTGGCCCCGACAGCCTTGACCCTGTCCTCCAAAAGGAACGGCATCGCGCTCGTCAGCTGCACGGCCTCCTCCTCGGCATTCGTAAAGCCCGTCACCTCCTTGCCCTTGAGCAGCGGCTCGCCGTTGCCCTGCTTGGCGTTGACCAGCGCAATGGTGCCGTGGCACACCGCGGCGACGACCTTGCCTGCGCTGTAAAACTCCTCAATCAGCTTGATCGAGTCGGCGTCGTCGACGAGGTCGAACATGGGGCCGTGGCCGCCCGGGTAGAAGATTGCGTCGAACTCGGATGCGCGGCCGACGAACTGCTTCAGCGGGAGGGTGTTTTCCCACAGGGCCTTTTGGTTGTTGAGGAACGAGACGGAGACGGAGTCTTCCTTGGACTGCTCGACTGAAGAGGGGTCCAGGGGGGCGGCGCCGCCTTTGGGGGAGACGACGGTGAATTCGACGTTTTTGTCGGAGAGGACCTTCCAGGGGTGGGCGAACTCGGGCTGTGGTTGTGTTTGTTAGAGCTTTGTTGGTTGGGTTATGAAGACGAGAGAGTGTGTATGTGTGAGTGACAGCTTACCAGGTACCAGCCGGAGGGCTTGTTGATCTTGTCAATCTTGTCGTGGGAGGTGAGAACAACGAGGACCTTCTTGGGAGCCATTGCGGATGATGTCAATTGTTCAGATGAGATGGTCGTGTAAGTACAGGAGTTCGTTGAGTTGTCGAGTTGAGCAGCTATGGTTTCGATTGTTTGATGTGCTTTTGTTTGCTTGTAGCTTCAATCTTTTTGCTCTAAACCAGCGATCCACACAGTCTTTATATATCCCCTTCGATTTTTGCTTTCCGTTCATCTTCCATACCAGTTCTCCGAGCTTCTCTCTCTCGGCATGTCTTCTATCCGTCTTTGACGCCATAATTGGGTCTCTCCCCGCAAGCGGCAAACTCAAGCCGTTTCATCAACACAACACAAAGTCCATTAGTACGGCAACTACGTCAAAAACCTAACAAGTGCGTCACAGCTTCGTCGACGGAACGCGTTCCGCAATTCTCGGATTATGTAACGTCCATTGAATTCCTCCATCCATGCCTATTTCATGCAATCCGCTGCGACCCTGGCAGAGAACTTGAACCAAAGGTGAGCACTGAGAGAAGAGGTGGAGGGCTCAGCTGAGTCAGCCTACCCTTGCAGGAGGGGCGGATGATGCCGCGGGGTACAAAGTACTGAAGCGATCTTGAGCTCCTGCTTTCGACGGGATGTCCCGCCATGAAAAGGATTTAAGACTCTATCTCCGCTGGTAGCGGTATAGTAATCAGAAACAACACAGCAGTCATATTCGTGAAGATGGGTGCTTTGGCACGGATAGATGTGAGATTGTTGATTCTCTCTGTAACGATGGTTTGTAAGCAGTGCAGCGACATTCCCCATGCCTCGTGAGATGGATTGGTGAGCAATTGCGTACTCGGATCTTGTACCGGGACCGACCTCCTTGAAGTTGGAATCAGCATCGTCGCAAGGCTTTCTCAGCATCGTGATCTATAAGTTTCAGTTGTATCTCCGAAGGAACGAGTGCGGATAGACGACTTTCATGGAGAATCGCCGATAATCTTATGTTTCATCCATGGTGACATTCATTTGTCATGGCCAAGAAGACGGAGAATGAGACGCCTTCCCACTCACCACTTACACGATCTCTGCTGTCGAGATTCCACATAGCGTGCAGCTTTCTCGACCATGTCTCGCGATACATCTTCCGGCACGATGGACCAGACCGTATAGAGCACTTGTCATTGCCATGAGACACGAGAAAGGTGATGGAGCTGACAATTCCTAAAGTTTAGAACACCACCATCAACACTTTAATAAGTAAACAGACACACATCACATTTTCAAGGAAATAACATAGACCACCATAAAAGAAACAGTTCGATTGCTATATCTCGCAGGTCAATGCATCCCGCATCCAAAACATCAAGCAACATACAAGCATCTTTTCTTGAAATGCTCAGAAATGACTAGGTACATCAACAAAGAAAGAAGACGAGAGATGAAAAAAAAAATCGGTCATTGATGCAGCTTCCCTTGCTCGAAAAAGCTTGACGAAATAATAGAAACAAGATACAGAAATAAAGAGATCAAACAACGCTCAGAAACAAAAGAGAAGAAGAAAAAGCACGCAGTATCTTCTTGGGCCACTGCCCGACAACCGTAGATTAGATGCACCCCACCAAGCTGTTTCAACTCTCGAAAGATAAGGAAAAGCCGTATAGGCAAAGGGTTTTTGTCTTGGTAATCGTTGAAACAAAAGGACAAGGATAATGAAGGAGTATCGTCCGTTGTGGTAAGTAATCCAGCCCTGGTCTGCAAGAAGGTCGTCGTCCTAAAGATGGTCCCATCACACACCCCTTAATCCGAGACCAGATCAAGTCCTGTTGTCGCCCTGTCTCGTCTTTTGCAGTAGTTGCACTCGCTGGGCGTCTCCCTGCCCCCGAGACCGTAAAACAGCTGTTGTTGATAGATTTCGTTGGTGTTTTTTGCCTATCCCCCTCGCTCCGTCCGTCGTTGACCTCCACCATGATCGGCATCGCCGTTCCCTCTTTTCCTCTCCTCTCTTTTCTCCTGTGCTTCCCCTCTCCCATTCCTCTTTCGTTTCAGATTAGGCCGTCTTCACGTCGCTGCTGAACTCGGTTCGTTGCCTCGACGAGGCCGCCTCCTGCTCCTCTTCCCTGTCCTCCGTCCGCCTCTTGCCCATCCTCTCACACCACTGCTCGGCGCTCACAATCGTCCCGTCCAAGACGCCCGTCACCTGCGTCACCATGTCGAGGCCCTCCTTGGCCAGCACCAGCACCTTTTGCGCACCGTCACGCAGCGCCGAGTCGCCGTCCCTGTTGGCATTCTCCGACTGCCTATCGGACATGGTCGCCAGGCGGAAGCGCTGAGGCAGGCTGGTCAGGTGGCGGCGGACAAGCACCCGCGCGTTCTCGGGAAGCGCTCCGCCGGCATACTTGGACACGTTGTTGATGACGTCTTGCAGCGTCTTGACAATGTCGCCCTTGAGGTTGTTGATCCGCGCGGCAATCTCGCTCCGCGACGGGTTGGGCTTCTGCTCCTTGTCCGCGCCGTCCACATCCATGGCCTCGGCCACGCTTGGGTTCTCGGTGGACGGCCCTCCTTCTGACTGCTCCTTCTTCTCTGCCTTTTCATACTCCTCCAGTGCGTGCTTCAGGTTGAGAATGGCCCGGTCTATGTGATCGTTGGTCCATCGAAGCCAGCGCAAGCAGTACTTGAGACTGCGGAGGCTCTCGGCGCTCATGGCAACGCTCAATCCGGACGTGGACATCATCAAGCGCGTCTGCCACGGCTGGCTGCTCGGGGGTCTGTGAGTCGCAGGCGCGGTTTCCGAGTAGGCGGGAGAGCGTTGATCATCGTAGGCCGGCAGCGTGTCCACCGTGCTGGCGGTCGATAGGCGGCGAGGCGTCTTTGATGCGACTGAGGACAAGTCGTCAAGACCGTTGATGACGGGCGACCCATGAACATCGCCGTTGCCGCTGGTGCTGCCCTCTCCCGTCCTCCGCCTCTTGTTAGAGCCGCTGGAGTCGGGATCGGAGGTGGGTGCTGGATGACGACGGCCTGCGCCTAGGAACCACCGAACACCGCCTTCGACGCCCGTGACCCTACCCACGGAGTTGACTGTGTTGGCGATGGGGGTCAAGTAGCCCTCGACGTACTCGGCGCCAGACTTGAATCGCGGAGAGAAGTTCTTTGCGCCGCCGTAGGCTGAACTGGCGCCGCCAATGGTGGAGGCGACGAGGGGATGGGCGGTTGTAAGGAGGGACAAGAGCGGCTCGGGTTTGGGCGACTTTGGCTTCGTCTGCTGCAGCTGGAAGGGGGCAATGGGCGGGCTCATGGGCGGTAGCGAGGAGGAGTCGGGCGGCGACGATACAAAGTCTGTGCAGGCGGAAGTAGTCAGTATCTAGCGTCTGGGTGTAGACAGTTGAGCAATGCGCCATGATCACTCACCTGCGCGCAAGTCGCCCAGCGCCTCGGCCGCAAGCCGCACGTCTGGGTCGTCGAGCGTGAGGCTGCTGGGCGTCGGCGTCCCGTCGTAAATGCGATCCGGCGATGGCGACGCCGCACTGGCAACGCTTGCAGAGCCGTCCATGTCCATGAGGGTCGCCGGGCTGTCGGGAGCGTGGAAGGGAGGCGGCTGTGGTTGGCGATACGAGTTGAGCGACGAGGCCGCGGGGCCATTGAAGGGCGACGGCCAATGGTTCGAGTGCAGCGGCGGCGGGCTGTGGATGCTGGGAAGGCTGTGAAGATGCTGCGGGTTGTGAGGAAGCTGCGCGTGGCGGTGCTGGTCGTCGCCGCGCATGGCGACGTCGCCGGTGATGCTGCTCAGCGACGGCAAGACGGTGCCGTCGCCGTCATGGTGCACCAGCGGGGGGAGCCGGTCGTTGTCGGACGGGCTGGGGAACTGGCGATGGTTTTGCATGGACGAGGCGGCGGCGGACGAAGGCGAGGGGAGGCGCTGCGAGTAATTGGGGGGACCGGGGAGAAGAGTCGCCGGGGGTGATGCTGAAGATGCTATTGCTGCCGCTGCTGATGATGATGATGCGAATGATGATGATGCGAATGATGATGATGATGATGATGATGCTGATGATGATGGTGATGATGCTGCTGCGAATGACGGCGCATTCAGTGGCCGCAAATCAGCGCCGCTCAATCCTGCACCGGGGGCGTTGGAGGGGATCGAAGGAATCGACGCGATTGCGCTGATGGGCGGCAGGCGAGCGTGAGGCCGTGGCGGCAGCGGTGGTGCAAGTGATTGTCCGAGGGGGGCCGAAGGCGGTTGACGGTTGGCGAGCGTCTGGCGATGCATGGCATGTGATTGCGGCCCATACAGACACACACGCAGATGCGCATACAGTACAAGGCGAGGGCAGGGAATATGCACGTATGGGAGCGGCGCAATTTGGGGGGTTAAAAGGAAACCGGCTGATAAGTGGTAGGTACTGTACGCACGTTGCGCACACGCACGCACGCACAGCTCGGGGGCGGGCAGGGGTCAGTCAATGGCGGGAATAAACGCCGGAGGCAATTTTTGTGGCTGTCTTCGGTGCGGGTATCAGTTGGAGACGAAGAGGAGAAAGAAAGAGGAACAGAAGAAAAGGAGATGGTGTGTGTGTGAGAGAGAGAGAGAGAGAGAGAGATGCTGATGGTGGTGGTGGTAGCGAGAATAGCTTCAAAAGGGCGCTCGGTACAGCACAAGGTAGAATCATGTACCTAGTGACTGCTTCTCTGGGCCCTTATTGTCCAGGACAGACACAGACACAGACACAGCAGGGTGGCCTGGGCACGTGGATGTTTGGAGGATGGATGCTGGAGGGTTGATGACAATGGCGATAATAAGGCGACGCAACGGCAGTTTCAACAACCCGGCCGACGGGAGGACGATGACAGAGTGATATTCTCAGATGCCTGGGCCACGGACTGCCTGAGATAAATACATACATGCGATAACAACCAATGAGGCAGAATGATAAGACGGCCACGAAGAGGGCAAACAAGAAACAAGACAAGGGCTTAATCGAGGAAAATAGAGGGAAACTGGCGAAAAAGAGAGGCGGACATCCACTTGCGCCGAGTCAGGTCGGGACGAAGCATCGTCGTAGCTGTAGAGGTACTTCTGGACATGATGCCTTGGATCTTTTCCCCCAGTCTTTCTACGCCCAAGCCCCTGTAACTCGTACTGCTTCAGTACGCCTTAGTTTTTTCACCATTGATCGATCTCGACGATGAGTACAAATGATCGTCTTTCGTAAACAGACTTTCCTTCATCCGCTAGACGATCCATTTGTTGGGATCCCCGAGCCAGCGGAAATGGTGTGTGTGTGTGACTGATTATCATGTACTCCGTACAGCAAGCACCTCTGCTGTCTCTTCAAGCTGTTCGAAACACACACGCCAACGCCAGAGCTGTCTTGGTACCTGTACGCAGCTGGTGAGGGTCCTTGTGAGGTCAGGCGCCCGGCATGTCTGCAGGGTCTGAGTCTGCAGGGTCCTGGAGAGGCAGAGAGGGCGCCCGGCCTGTGATTCTGAATCATGTCTTTGATGGGCGCTGCATGTTCAAAGTACCGGTACCTCATTCACCAAATATGGGGGAGCATGTGAAGCTGAAGCTGTTTTTTTGCCTGTTCCCGTCCAGCTGCCTACCTTATGCTGTATGGCAGAATAAGACGCCGAATCTTCCATTTCCCTTGCTTGCAGATGCCACAGTATGAGCCACAGTAGGCACATTTCACTGCCACCTTCACTCGGACATTGACAAACGCTCGCCCCGAACTGCGGTTGCGTTGCGTTGCGTTGCGCTGCATCTCATCCCGTCCATCTCGTTTCTCGGCTCGTGGAGCAGAATAGACGCTGCAATCCCACATGGGAAAAGAGGCAAGACATGGCTGCCGACCCGTACGGGTGAAATGGATGGATGGATGGCTGGATGGATGGATGGATGGACGCCTGACTGGTTGGAGAAAGAGAGCAGTTTATCAGCCAATATAATAAATCCAGAACGAACCAGCCAACAGGGCCTGTGCCATCCTTGCTTGCAGAGGCACCTCAAGCCAGGATACAGTATGTACCTGCTGCACACCCGTCAGTCGAATCAAGTCCCTGAATCATGGGCTTGGCATTCCCGTCATCATTGTCATGATTACATTTGTTTTTGCATGTGTATGTGTGTGCGTGTGTGTTGCTTGTATGGACTTGTATTTGACTGCATCGGGCCGGAGCCAGAGGGCGCGGTTACTGTACAAGCACCGGCACTTTCGAGCTTGCCCATGGAGATGGAGATGCGAGTGCGGGTATCTGTACATTCCGTACAGCATCTTTTGTCCATCGACGACAACTCGAAGCTGTAGCTGCCATGAGCCTGTCATGCTTGAAACGAACAGTCGCCGCTCTCCAGAAACATCTGGCGTCAACTCTGAACCAATCGCCGCTTCTTTGTATCAACTGCTGGGTTCGGCATGTGCATCGTCGCCCCCAGAACTGCGCATGTACTTGTACCGGCTACCAGCACGTGCCTGGGCGGTTGCAAAGCACAATCACATGCAATGCGACGCTCGCCCTGCTCCCCTGCTCCCTTGTTCCCTGCCCCAACTTGCTCGCTTCCCCACCGAGAGACGAGAACTCTGTGTCTTCATGTCGAATTTCATGTGCTTTCGTTTCCCCCCCCCGGACTCTCGGCTGAGCAGCCCAACTGCCTTTCGCTCCGAACTCACACCGGCGGACAGCCGCTTCCAGTGCAACGACACATGCAAAAGCTGTACAGTCCATGCGGCGATATTCCTGATTATCCCATCATACCTGTAGGTACTGTCTGTACCTCCAGAAATCGCAGGGTGCCCTCGTCCTGATTGGAACGCCCACCTTCTCCCGGTGGGGGGTTAGGGGTAATTGGGAGCCACCAACGCTTGCCAGACGAGGCTCTAGCTGTTCACATGGCCACGAGAATTCTCACCAAGAACACGCCGCCGTGTGGGGGAGGTGAGCAGAAGCCACTGAGCCCGTCGACGCCTGGGGCCGGACCCTGCCTTGCATCTCCGAATCGCGCTGAGAGCGAGCGAGGGCGACCTTGATGATCTCTAGCATCTCTAGCCCGGCCACCGGTCATCACCAGCCACGATCCCCAACAAAGCTTGAAGCCATGGTCGCAACGCACAAGCAGAAGCCGTCTTCGTTCCGTAAGACGGGCTTCGCAATAGCCTGGAATGTTCTTGCACTTGTCCCGAATCCTGATTGTGTGTGTGGTGTGGTGTTGTGTGTGTGTGTTTGTGCAGATGCGGGGATCCTGGACACACTCTCCGTGTCCAGATGTAATAGATGCTGGGCGATCATGGATTCTTCAGCCCATCACATACCGTCGCAATTCGGGTCGCCTCCCGACTTCCTTCAAGCAGTCCGTCAGTCAATGCATCGGGTAAGTGCTCGCACAGGCACCTCGACGTTTTCCCCAACAGCGGCAACGGTTGTGTCTCAGGCGGCCAGATACCTATTCGCTGAAAATGCTCCGAGCAGCTTCCTGTTGGCTCAACTGCTAGCTTCCAGCCGTCACATGATGCACTTTTACGCCGCCTTGTTGCGTGAGGCAAACCGCACTGTAGGTCGTGGACGAAGAACTAGATCGTGGCATGTGTTCCAAGTCATCAACGGGGATGGTGCTTCCCGCAACTTGGCGCGAGCTGCCCGTCTTCCGCGCGGCGACGCCACAGCAGAGCAATTATTGGCTGAGGCGTAGGAAAGCTCGCGCGCAGGTGAATGCCTAGCACTTGTGTGCTTATTCGAATCGAATGCCACATGCAACGAACAAACAGACCGTCGTAGTCGTAGGGCGTTGGGTTGCTCAACAGCGACATCAACCGACGCATCGACATCGTCACTCGGCGCTCCAAACCGACCGTCGACCCAACCCAATCCCGTCCAGTCTCGCCTCAAAAGGAACGCTGATGAAATGTGTGGCTCCTCTGACGCCGCCCAAGCAATCAAATCCTGCCAAAGCAGGAAACACACGCGGGCAGCTCTTAATGAACCGTATAGAAACAAGTTTCCTTCCTCTCCGCACCGCCAAATCGCTAACTCATCCACGGCTCTGCAGCTGCAATGACAGAATGCCACGCGGTCGCAGGTGAAGGATGAGTTGCACTGTCTAATGGGCGCGTTGGAGAGAAGAGAAAAGAAGAAGAAGAAGAGGAAGAAGAGAAAGCAAACCAAGCTTCATATTGAATACTGGATTTTTTTTTCGATAGTGGGGCTTCAGGAACAGAACAAACTCCGAGCCACGTGACTGATGTTCCCGAATGCCCACCCACAGCCGCAGTTCTGCCGGCCATGCTTAGTCACCCCTGCTGCCATGCTCCAGCCTATCGCAGGCTGCGGTGAGCAACCAGTTGTCCGGTTCGAGTGGCAGCTCCTCCAGACATCGCGAACCAGCTGCAGCCTCGCGCCATCATGACCCTGCACTGAACCGCCGCAGCCCTCCAGACGATTCCCGACCTCTTCAGCGCATGCCAGCGTCTTCTCTGGCCTTCGCTTCTCCCTGGCCGGCGCGCCAATCCCCGAATTCATCCCTCTGAACTGCCCCTCCTCCCCGCCATCTCTCCTGGTCGAATCTCCGTCCTCTCTTCCTCTTCCACATAATACAGTGACCATGGCGTCCGCACTCTTCTTTCTAGATCTCAAGGGCAAGGTAACGTGATTATTCGGGGGCATGATGCCCAATCGGCGCGAGACGCTGCGTACATCTAACACGACCGCTCCAGACCCTCCTCGCCCGAAACTATAGGGGTGACATTCCCATGTCCGCCGTCGAAAAGTTCCCCGTCCTCCTGTCAGAAGCCGAAGAAGAGTCTTCAGCCGTCCCGCCATGCTTCTCCCACGAAGGAATCAACGTCCGTTAGCCCTGAAAGCCGAGCCTCCGTATGAACCAAAAAGAAGAAATGCTGTCTGACACGCGCGCAGTATCTGTACATTCGCCACAACAACCTATACCTCCTGGCGCTGACGAAGCGCAACACCAACGCCGCCGGCATCCTGCTCTTCCTGCACAAGGTCGTCGAGGTCTTCACCGAGTACTTCAAGGCCTTGGAGGAAGAATCCATCCGCGACAACTTCGTCGTCATCTACGAGCTCCTCGACGAGATGATGGACTTTGGCTACCCCCAGACGACCGAATCCAAGATCCTGCAAGAGTACATCACCCAGGAGTCGCACAAGCTCGAGATCCAGGCCCGCCCGCCCATCGCCGTCACCAACGCCGTGTCGTGGCGATCCGAGGGCATCCGCTACCGCAAGAATGAAGTCTTCCTCGACGTCGTCGAGAGCCTCAACCTGCTCGTCAGCGCCAACGGCAACGTGCTGAGGAGCGAGATCCTCGGCGCCATCAAGATGAAGTGCTACCTCAGCGGCATGCCCGAGCTGCGGCTGGGGCTCAACGACAAGGTCATGTTCGAGACGACGGGCCGGTCCACGCGCGGCAAGGCCATTGAGATGGAGGACGTCAAGTTCCACCAGTGCGTGCGGCTGTCGCGCTTCGAGAACGACCGCACAATCTCCTTCATCCCCCCCGACGGCGAGTTCGAGCTCATGTCGTACCGCCTCAACACCCAGGTCAAGCCCCTGATCTGGGTCGAGTGCCTCGTCGAGTCCCACTCGGGCTCCCGCATCGAGTACATGCTCAAGGCCAAGGCCCAGTTCAAGCGACGAAGCACGGCCAACAACGTCGAGATCATCGTCCCCGTCCCCGACGATGCCGACTCCCCGCGCTTCCGGACCAACATCGGCTCCGTCCACTACGCCCCCGAGCAGAGCGCCATCGTCTGGAAGATCAAGCAGTTTGGCGGCAACAAGGAGTTCCTCATGCGCGCCGAGCTGGGCCTCCCCAGCGTCAGGGGGGACGACGAGCACGGCGGCGGCATGACGGGCGGCTTCGGAGGCAGCATGGGAGGCATCGGTGGCAAGGGCGCCAAGAGGCCCATCCAGGTCAAGTTTGAGATTCCCTACTTTACGACGAGTGGGATCCAGGTTCGATATCTCAAGATTACTGAGCCAAAGGTGAGAGGGATTCTGAAACGCTGTCACGTCCTTTTTCTTATGTCTCGGTATGCTAATTTGTGGGCTTGTAGCTTCAATACCCTTCTCTCCCATGGGTTCGATACATTACGCAGTCTGGCGACATTGCCGTTAGACTGCCTGATGTAGTCTGAGCCAGATTTATCGTCGAATTGGCTCGACTTTCATAAAAGGTACAAAGGGTACAGAACAAGAAACAAGTGGGTGACATCAGGGAAGGTATATTAATCATGCGGCGGGCCGTCTGTTCTACAAACCGGCATTACAAGGTGATATGAACGGGTGCGAGCAACAAAGCCGTAAATACTTCATGTAAAGCTTTTTTTTTCCTTCGATTTTTTATTCAAATGTATAGCGATTTAACAGGCTCAGAAAGGTTTGTGCAAGAAGGAAGAAGAAGCGTTACTGCATTGCTGGCATGATTTGCTGGCGAGAAGATAGAGGGGGGGATAAGGAAAGAAGACTAGTCAGAAGCGGGGGGGGCTTTGTTTCATAGAGAAGCCCCCAATAGGTGGTCATCACTGCAGAGGGAAGAAGCAGGTGGATGAATAGGAGTAAATGAATTGAGATTGCTTGATATCCTAGAAAATCTCATGAGGGTTAAGATATAGGTGAGAAACAAAGATGAATGGGGGAAAGGCAAAAGGCAAGAAGAAAGCAAACTGTTTAACATGAACAGGAAGAAGGAGAGGGGAGTCAAGAGGAGGAGGAGGAAGAAGAAGAATCAGTCAGGGAACCGCAGCAGGCGAGGGTCAACATAGTTCCGCGGTCTGCTGTTGCGATCAACTGTAACGTATGAGGTACTCAGCATCGACAAGCTTCGATCGACCGAGAACTGTGCTCTGGGGGGGCAGGAGAGGAGGCGGGGGAACAAAAACAGGAAGGGGGACGGGTAAAAGCACCAAATGAAGCATCGAACAAAGCAAGGCAAGCGCAAACGAGGAAAATGAATGAAATCTTGACAAGCAAAGAGGGCCAAAACCAGCAGAAACCCGCCCCGAGAGA
This sequence comes from Trichoderma ghanense, assembly GCF_004382785.1. NCBI lineage: Eukaryota > Fungi > Ascomycota > Sordariomycetes > Hypocreales > Hypocreaceae > Trichoderma > Trichoderma ghanense. Next base: position 2,310,994 of record NW_027395666.1, read on the forward strand.
CCGGACTAGCGCCTGCTCTCCCGAACAATCACGCGCCGCCATTCCATGTCAAGGAGGTACTGTTGGTTCGAATACGCCTCGTTTTCCGGATCGTAGAAGACAGTGACGAGGAAGCCGAGTGGTTTGTCCTGAGCAGAACGGGCATCTGGAACGCCGGTTAGTATCTCGAACCATCATAGCCATGGAGCAGACCGGGTGGAGTAGCTTAGGATAGGAAAGAGATTGAAACAGAAACTGGCAATAATAACCAGCAAGAAAAGCATTACATGAACGGAAAGGGGTCGGGGACCACTTACATCCTCTGGGAGCTGCAGAATGATGCCACTCTCCGTTGCGCCATCGACCCTCCTCCAGGAATATACGCCTTGCCGCCTCGTCCCCTTCGGATGTGGCCTCGCTGAACGCCATCAGACCAAGTATGATGGGAAGCTCCCCCGAAAGTCCACGAGATGGGACCGGATCATACGGATTACGGTACGTCTTTGGCACCAAGCTTGGCATCCAGCTAGGGCTTGCTCCCGCGACGAACTTGCGCATGCCTCCACCTTGCCCCGCGGGGCTGTCCGTATGGACCGCATGTGATACCCCCGGCTGAGCTTCCGGATGATGGAAGAGCAAAGGGACTCGGGCAAGCGATCTGGCGGACAAAGGGTCTCCGACGAAGATCGCAATCGGGAGTAGGGGGTTGCAGGAAAAGACTGCTAGCTGGTTGTGCATTGTCGCGCACTGGAAGTTTCCGTCATCGCTAAGCATTGGCGACCCGTCCGAGTCGTATCTGTACAGATAGCCGGGAGGCCACGCATTGCGAGTTGTGTCGAAATCGCCCCGAAGCCACCGATATCCACGAGCCTCCGTAACTTGCCCGTTGTGATATCTCATAACGGTGCCGGTAATCTCGCCTTCGAAACCCCGGGCTTCAGATGGCGGTTCGCGGTTGAACCAATCATCTCCCCTGTTGTAACGATCGTCGTCTTTCACAACGAGTTCGTTGATCACGAACAGAAAGCTGCCGGGATCGTGGCTGAGCTGGTGATTGCTGCTACTCGCGCTGGCTTTGTGCTTGCCATTTGCCCCCGCATGCTTATGTGAGCCTCTGGCCTATGGTAGAAGACGATGGATTAGGATGCTGCTGGTTGATTCGAGAACTCCGATAGACAGCATTGAACACCCATGCCGTCCAGGGCTGAAAGCAAAGGAGAATGTATGGGCACGAAGAGCAACAATACTCACCGACATGATAACCACTGCTGCTCTCTGTAGTATAAGCCTGACGGTCGTGGGATCAGGGGTCAGGGTTGGCAGGTCGATAGGTCGATAACATGGCTTGTTCGTGGGAGGTACTACATGGTGTCTCGAGAGCCGGCGTAGAGTCTTATATCATCAACTCCGCGCTGCTCATCACGACTATCCAGAGCCTCCATAAGACGCCACAGCTATCGCTGCCCAAGGCCAGTTGCTATCAAAAGTCTACTTTCGCTCCTGGTCAAGTTAGGCCGAGATGCTACGTATTCAACGTTGCAGCACGATGAAAGCAGTTGGCCACTAGTATCAGATCGGGCCAAAGAAAGATGGGTGTTCTGCGCGGGCAGTTGAGGACATTGCGGCTCAAACCCTCTTTGCGCGGAGGACTGAGGACGAAGGTTGACGTCGACATACATAAGTGGTAGCGTCTCGTGAACGCTCGTTGCCGAACCGGTGAGAGCAGACTAAGGTGCCATTGGATCTCCGAGGTCCCTCGTATGCTTCGTTCTATCAGCCATCGCTCCCCGTCCTCTGCGCTTGCAAAGAGTACGTTGGGCTCACTCTACGTGTCCCACGACTGCGGGAGCGGCAGCTGGACCCAACACTGCTCGCATTTTTTTTTTATCAGCCCCAGTCCCGAGCTCTCCCATCCAGCGGGATGGGTATGATAGGCCGGCATAGGATGCTAAGCATACTGGCTGCTCCTTTGTAGCCACTGGGCCATAGGCTGGATGTCCCGCTTGCCTGTACTCCCACGCCACCAGCGGGTGGTTGTCCGCGGGCTTTTGAGGTAGTCCTGTCGGGGGACAGGGCTCGTCTTGTCTCTTTGGGCCGATCTGGGCTTGGAAAATTTCTCCAGCAGCTTGACCACCACCACCACCACCACTGTGGTCGTGGCCCAATAGCTGGAGGCCTTTGGGGGACCGGGGCAAAGGGGTCCATGGGCCTTGGGCTCGTAATCCCTCGAGCCTATCACTGCTCGTTTCTCCGTGTGCTGTGTGGTAATAAGACTGCGGAATGGGGGCTCCCAACCATGGCTCCCTCGGAGTGAAAAAAGGGCCGCCGGTTTTTCTGATGGCATCCTATGAAAAGCACCATCATGCACGTCGAGCAATCCCGGTTTCGAATCCCACGTGTGGGGGCCTGGGGGGGTAATGTACTCGTACGCAATGCGAGAACCGTTTGAGAATCTCAGTTCGAAGCAATCGCCGCATTGTCAACGGATGCGACAAGAGGCCATGTCCCAGCCAGAGTAACACCGTTCGTGCTAGCCGAGACAGGCGGCAAGTCATAGCCATGGGTGGAAAGGGAAAAGGCAGAGAGAGCAGTATATCGGGAGACAACAAGGCCGTACAGCGGACTCGCCAGGTGTCGGGGTTTCAGCAGCCGAACAGCCAGTTACAAGACAACATGATCTGCGGCCCTGTACAGTTGGAGGGTCGCACAAACTCTGGACACTGGCATTAGCCTCTTGCCTGATACTGGCGGGAAAAATTGTCGGGTAGAGCACTGTCCGTTCCCGAAAGTCTTTTTCTCACATGTTCTCCTGAAAGTGAAGTTGTCAGGCAAATTACACACGCAGGAGGGTTTCATGGCATCGATGGGTTGACGGACACAATCTGCCAAACAGGGCGGAAATACACGATTTCCCAGTCACGCTCCGGCCGATGGCCCTTCGTATTCCACGCCATCTTTGCAGCGACGTGAACATCTGCATTGTCGTGGGTGAATTCCAAGGGCCATCCGAAGCACGGCAAGCCACAATGATTCATCGTGCGACTTGACATACAATCGCGATGCATAGACATGTCGAGTATGCCGATCAAGGGGTGAATGACCAGTGTGGCCAAGCCTTCGTTGAACTGTTAGTCAAGGGCCACAACCTTGCTGCACTTCTGTCGGCTTACCCAGCGGTTTCAGACCCATTCCCCCCATGAACAACATGAGAGGGCACTGTGGCGGCCATCAGCCGCTGTATGAGACGTAATGTGTGATATCACGACTCATGTGATAGGCAATGGACCCGATGGAGGATGTGATGTGCATTTCAAGGGTCTAGCAGTGCTCGAGGACGGACAGATTGGCGAGAGGCCACGAAGACTTCGCACCCGATAATAGACAGGAGAAGGATGTCTGAGTGAAATATTTACGATCATAAAGACAGAGAAGAGAGATATAAGGGGGTTCTCCCAGACAAAATCACGGGCGGTTGCCTTATTTTTGGTTGCCTTGCTAGGTATGTGGTTTGACAAGCCGTGTGGTTCGCGACCACTGTGGATCCAAACTTAAGTGAGGCTCGCCGCTTGGTTACGCATGTTGATATGCCTTTTTTTTTTTCTTCCTTTGGCCGCTCAAAGTCCCGGTGGTGGCTCGTTTTGCTCCGATTGTGATATTGTCTCGCCCGTGGTCGCCCGGAAGATTTTATGTCGAAGGGAAAGGAGCAGGAACTGCGACGTCGTTTCAATCCGACCGCCGGGCTTTCTTATTTGGCGCCGAGGACTCATCCGTACCGGCGGCATCTGAGGCGAGGCCGAGTAAGTAGGTTTTAGCCTCTTGGATTAATCGCTTTTCCCCCAATCTCACTGTAACGGCGGCTTTATGCCGCTCGCTAATGCCGCTACCGGAAAGAATTCGTTCGTCTTCTGCGATGGAAGTTGGGTAGCGTGACGCAAGGGCATCAAGCGCTCTGATGAGTACGGTATGCTGGATCTCGTCGCGTTTCCGCTTGTCAGGAATACTGGATGGAACCGCCTTGCGAATGGCCTTGAGCAGCGATTTCAGCTGATCCCTGAGGTCCTCTGGTAACTCGCTAAACCTAGCCGAACCAGTCAACGTGCCGTCTGGGTTGGGCTCCTCTGTTTCTCGTTCCAGCACAAACGTATCCTCGAGCTCATCCGAATCAAGGTACTCTCGCTTATTTGATATCAGCCTGTGTCATCAAGTAAAGGAAAATGGGAGGGGAAAGAGGAGCGTATGGAAAGACTTACTGCATTGTCCAGCTGCTCACTTGACAAGCCCAGGCTAGCGGCCACGGATTCCTCGATCAAAGTCCAGGGAAGCTCGACAACGTCATAGCGAGAGTGCTTCGGCGTGACGTAGCCATAGCGACGGAGAAGCTCCGAGTTGGGGAGCGGGCCGTAATAGTTGAAGATTTCTTCGCCAGCGTTGATGGTCCGTAATGCTGTCACTGTAAGAGCGTCGTCTCCGTAGTTGACGTGTGCCTGTAGGATAGCGCGAGATTAGTTGGTTGCACGGCAATCGGCAGGCAGATTCGTCATCGATGGCATCGTACGTTATACTCAGCGTCAGCATTGAGGATATCAGCCATTGGCACCATGCCCATCGTGGACTTTGTCTCGCGCTCCTCGACCCATTCTTCGGTGTCATCTTCGTCCTCCTCATCCTCGTTCTGGAAGTCGAAAGCGTAGGACATGATGGTGCTTCCCATGCGGTGAGCCAGCTCGATGAGGTCGTCGTCACTGTAGGTCTGGCTGGTTGGGAAAAGATGATGGTTCGCACGGACGGCAGGCAGGATCTTGTCATGAAACATCTTCTCTGCACTCTCCTTGCCCACCTTTGACCGCGTAGCGCTGGCCTGAAGTTCGTCAAGCTCAGCGTCAGACCAGAACATGGGCGTCTCGAAAGACGCAGGAAGGACGTCAATGTAGGGCTTCCATTTCGACCCGCTGCCCTTGAAGTACTCGTACATCATGACGATAATCAGAGTGCTCCAGGGATCTTGCTGTGGCTTGTCATCCACCTCCATGGCCGTCTCCTGGTTGAGGAAGATGTCTGGGAGCTTCTCTTTCAGCTCGGACGTCTCAGAGCTGACGATGCCGCTTCTTGGTACGGTAAACAAGACCGTTTCAGCAGGGATGTCCTGGAGGGCCACTGCCGTATCATTGTTAATTAACCAGCATGACATGCAAAGCCATTGGGCCACGAACCTATACCGCGGCCTGCATTTCTTTCACGGAGGTCAGTGATCTCGACATGCTCATGGAACGTTGACCCGGGAAGCGCCTTGAACCACTCCAGGAACGCCTTCGTTCTGCTGTCAAAATCCGCGGCAGACATTGTCAAGTCAGCTCAGAGGAGCGCAGTATCTGAGGTGAAAAGAGAAAAGTACGAGGATCAAGAATTGTTGGTGATTTGGGCGTGAAGATAGAATCTTTTACAAGAGGCAAGGGCAGGCATTATCATCACAGTGCATGTGTCCGCGATAGGCGCCGTAAAATTTTGCTCGCACGGAGTACTCGGTAAGCACCCTTGTTTAGCGCAAGGCCTCGGTACCTTCCGATAGCTCCTTCCCCAGAAGCTGAGGCACCATCGCGAGATCTTCGTTGGAACTTCTACTCTTCTTAATCAGCCTTACCTTACCTTACCTCACCTACACATATCGAGAGGCAATATATCAGACAGCACTGGCATTACCACCTAACTTGAGGTAACGGCCCTCTCTATTTGCTGCTTCCTGGATGCTATCTCCATGTGTCTCTCAACATAAGGAGTGGTGAGCATCTTCCGATTTTTTCTTGCTGTTCTCGCGAGACGGTCCACTTCGTCGGTTCCTTCATAACCCTGCATTCTGTCGCTGGAAACGCGTACTCAGCAGCTGCAAATCTGTCCAAGATGGCATTCCATGTGATCAGTTCTGGTGAGCGCTTATTCGCTTAATCGTCAACCTTGACTTTCTTGGTGGTTTCTCTCTTTTTGGGTCGCAGCCATTCTTCCATGCCCGGCGGCCAATATACCCGATTCTGCTTCCCTCCCATTGCGCATTCTTCTGGGCTAATAGTATCTACAGCGCATGATCCTCCGTTCTCATCGGGAGGAATGTTTTTCTCCGCCTTCTTGGCCCTTTTGGTCTCCTTCTTGAGCTCGTCGTCCCTTTCGTAGGGAACGATGTCGTTGAAGAGGTCCCATCCCGGGAGTCTGAACGTCCTCATGAGCTCGAAGACGGCCTGCTCCTTGTCCTTCGCCTCGATCATCAAGTCCATGTCTGGAGCACAAGGCGGCAGGGTTTTGACGCGCGCTGAGTGTTTGCGTCGGTCCCTTGGCGTGACGGCGTCTGCTACGGGCTCGCTGTAATGCATCTTTTGCTTGATGTTCTTCCTCGTCCACGTCCTTGCGATGCGATCGTAAAGGCCCATGATATCCCGGGTGCCCTCGCGAATACTGGGGTCGAAGACGATGTTGTGATGGTGATAGTCCAGCACCAGGGGGATGTTTAGTTCCTCGCAGACGGGTAGCAAGTCATGGACACTCCAGGAGACGTCGTCGTTCTCCAGGACCAGTCTCATCTTCACTCCATCTGACAGCTTGGCATAATTTTGGCGAAAGCGATCCAATGTGGCCGCCTTGTCGCCATATACACCGCCCATGTGCAAGATCATGACGGCGTCTCGGTCTGACTGGTCCGGCAGTTTCAACAAGGACAGCATCTCATGATGGTATTCAAGGTCCCTGAAAGCTGAATCTACAACTTCCTTCCGAGGACTAGCGATTTGCGTATACTGACCAGGGTGTGTTGTGAGACGATGGCCAAGCCCAGCAGCTACCCGACCCGCTTCAGCCAGCACATCGGCGGCGAAGGGGGCGAGTTTGTAGCCATATTCCTCGTGGCTCGCAAAGGGGAACATTTCGCTGCTGAGTCGCATGAATCTGATGCCGTACTTTTCGTTCCATTGCAGCATCTTGACAATGTCTCTGGCATTTGCGAGACCCAGCTCCTGAACGAACTTCAGACCGCGCTGGACATCTGGCGGCTGCGTCTTGTCAGGCCGGTTTTTCGTGCTATGCTCCGGCTGTGTTGGGTCTTGGAGAGGATGCCTGTGCTCGATTATCGAGGCAATGCGGCAAGTCCGAGACGAAAAGACAGGAGGGTTAGCTGCTCTGAGGTATGTGTTGAGACAAGCCTAGTTACCCTTGTATTAGCTTCTGCTACATGCACCGGGGATTGTGCATTACCATGGTTTCAGAAGCTGAGATCGAGTTTGAGCATATAAAGACTCACATATCCTAGTCGGCCTTTCCACGGCAAAGGTAGCACGTCGCTATTCACAGGCGGCGCCCTCCTCGCGCTTCGTTCGACAACTTGGGCATCTGCTTTTTCCTCGGGTGCATCAACCGCATCCACATCGGCGTCCAGTCCAGCGTCGTCAACGCTGAGTGTTTCTACGGTTCTAGTCTCGGGCTTTTTCTCGCGGCCGGCCTTTGACTGTCTCAAGACGGCCGACCTGAGCCTGAAGGCCTCTTCTCGAACCTTTGCGGTATCGCACCCAGACAGATCCGATGTCTCCACGGCTAATCGCTGGATCTTGACTGCGCTTTGAAGCTTCATCCCCATCTCCCCAAGCTCCCTCATGGTGCGTTCAAACGCTTCCTGAGAAGCCGTTGGGCTGACGACCGTACCCATGGCCTCTTCCGATGGGTCTCCTTGCCGGAAATCATCGTCCTGCCGGCTGGCACCTCGGTTGGCCCTTCTGGAACTCCGCCTGACTTTGGTGGCAGGCTGCGGGTCGGCTACCGCGACGTCGACCTTCTTCCTCTTGGGTGCCATTGCATGGGAATAACGAACGACGACGAGCGGCTGATGCGAAGCTAGTCGCGAGACGAGTGGAAGTCGTCGGAAGCCACCAAGGAGCGCCACGGTGCTGGGTTGCAAGAACAAAGGGCGGAGCTGGATTTGTCAGGCACATGAAGCACCTCTCGCCGGGACATTTATATAGGAGGGCTTCTCAACATGGACGACTCGAGCGTGTGGGTGCTGATGGATGCTGTGGCAATCAGTATGTGGACAGCGGCCAATGTGTTGTGCTTGTTGCGCGTATGATTTGCCGCACAGGAGGCATGGCGAGCAAAAGGGGAAGTGGGCGAGACCAAGGACAAAGTGAAGGCAGACACCAAGCAAACCAGGGTACCACAGCAAGGACGGAGGCCTCGATCCGTGCCCAGATGCCAGATTCAACGATTCATGGCCATGACCCCGATGAAGTCATGAGCCACCCTTTCACCTCGATCGGGATCGTGCGCAGGTGGATACGTACCAGCTCCACCGGGGACGTCTAAAGGCGGCGGGCGAATGGCGATCCGGCTACTGTCTCAAAGGCGGAATCTGAAATTGCGCTTTCGCTCTGGGGATCTTGCATCTGCTGGGGCGAAGGGGTCAGAGCTAGGCCGGGTTGAACGACGCCTTTGCCAGAGTGACATGTTGGAGGACGGGAGCTTAAGGAACAGAGAGATCTTTGTTCTTGCCTAGGCTTTGACAAGCATCATCACACAGTGGTTGAGCTTCCGGGAGCTCCTAGCGTCAACTCTACTCTGGTGAAGGGGTTATGCTGCACCACCGCATCACCCTGATGTAACCCTCCTAGTCTCCCCTTGCCTGTGCCTGGTGGCACGGAGCAGTGTTTCCGAATACTGTGAGTGTCGAGGAATGGAATATGGGCGCGGAGCTCTATATCCGCTAGACTGCCAGCAAGGCAACAGCGAAAAGACAATGGGAGGCGCAGAGGCAGGCCATCCGAGGCGAGTTGCATGACTTGGCAATAGCCAATGCTTTGGTCTTGTCAATTCTCATCCGCGTCATCCACGCCCAGTCTCTCGACATGTGAGCACAAGAGATTGCTTGCTTCGCACGGCCACCACATAATGCAGCGTACACGGGGCTGACGGGTGACTTCGGTACTAGTCGCCTTACCCTAGAGTTACACTGTATCGGCACTACTATGTAGTGATGCAGGTTCCCCAGAATCACAAAGGGCGTACAAGTAACGGTTCAGTTTCGCTGCATTGCCCAAGTGCTTGAAGTTTACCAGCACGCAAGTTCTGGTTGAACAAACTGCCGAAGAGGCGCCGCTCTCAGTTCGTACTGTCACCCCTGATGAAGTCATACGCGGGTGGAGACTCATCACCAGTACGAACAATGTCATTCATTCACCGTCTGTGGTGCCTCTCGGGAGTGGCTTTCCAGTCCTTCCACTATCGTTACAATCTTTCAGTCTTTGTATGAGCCTTTATGAATACCTAGAGCTCAAGAGGTTTAAGCAGCGTTCGGCTCTGCATCTGTATGTTTAAATTTGAGATGCTGGATAACCAAGTCGGGGTGCCGGGCGGCCACCTCCTTCATCCAGGCTAAGAGCTGAGAGCACGAGGGCAGAGTCTTGCTGTGGTAATGATGGATGCAGCGTGGCGACCAGCCGAAGCTCGGTCGGAGAAGTTGAATTCAGTGTGTGGAGTTTACGGGACGTTCGGGTTGCTTATAAGTACCTTAGTTTGAACGGCATTGGGGCCCCTGCACGCATCGAGCGTTTCGGAGCATCTGTTCCAACATCATGTGCGATGTGCTTACGCCTTTGCAAACAAAATAGACTGAATTTCACCACCCAAGTCTGGAATTGTTCGGCTGTATGCATGGTCGGCGACTACCGAGAATGCATGTTAGACGCTGCGTGGCAAGGCAAGCTGGACTTCTCCCAAGCTGGTGGGTAGATACTGGACAAAGACGCTTGTCTACCTGTAGTACTTTGCCGTCAACTGGCGGTTTGACAGATCTCTTCCATAGGTACCTAATCTCCCTAAACTCTAGCCAACCCTAGACCGCTCGCTTCAGCTACTTGTATGAAGGCATGCCTCGTTTCTCGTACTTTGTACACGAGTACCTTGCATATGCAGACCTCGATTCATCTCGGTCGCCGAAATACTACTATCTACTGGGTTACCGAGAAGGATATCATCGGTCATCGCAGGGTCCTTGGAGGAACACGAAGAGGGAGGAAGGCTGCCGAACCCCTCCCCTCGTCGCTTGTCAGATATCAATCGACCCATGGGCTACTAGAATCGGCTGATGACAACCCCCAATCCCAATCGACACCCTGTGAAGGAAGCGTGCATTGAGTTGGGCCCAATGAGGGCTGCTGTGGGATGTGACGCTTTATCGATTCTCCCTGCAGCTGTTGGAGTCCATTGGGTTGCTTTGCTGGCAGCTGTACATGAGGATGAACTCGTAAACTGACCATATACAGCCCTCTCTAGAGAGGCTAGTTCTTTCAACGACAGCAGGGCGAGGCTGAGCTGAACCGAAATCGTACTCGTACAGTAACCAGGTAACTCCGTACTCCGAACCTGGAAAGTCTGTCATGCATGCGGTTTGTTCTGGCGAGACGGGAAAGGCGAGTCAGTGAACCAACATGCGTCTGCATACGGAGTACATCTCTGACATGATGGCAAAGGCTGGGAAGACTGCAAAGAAGCAGTCCGCCGTGGCAACAGAACGAAGCCCTCTCATATTCAATGGAAACAGTCACAGTATGGGCAGACGCGGGAGATGCCCATTATTTACGGTGCCATGTGCCCTAGGGGTCTATCATTGGTCGACCCTCGTACTAGCATAGCAGCACGGGGTTGCAGGACGCATCTGCATCCGTGGGGAGGCCGGATTCTCTGCGCAGAGCAGAAACTAGTTCAAAAAGGGGCGAATTCATATCTTGACTGGCACGTCAAAGTCTTCACCATCCTTGCCCGCTGTTGCGGCGAGAATAGTCAACTGCGATGCGTATCTGAGCAACATGAACTGAGGCCAACAGGCTTCATGTGTCTTGGCCGCCACCACCAACCACTTATCTTACGACTACTCCTCCATCCCCGTACAAGTACTGGTACTGCTTGCGTCTAGAACCAGGCCACAATAGGGAGCTTTCTTCTCTCTTTGCTCTCGTCATGTCTCGGCACTTCGTTTCGGTTAGCACGCAAGCCGGGACGAAAAGCCGTGAGTCTAGGCACAGGCAGGCAACTGAGACAAAGACCCAAAGGAAAACCAGTTTTGGAGCGATAATGTCGCAGTTTGCTTTCACCTCTTGTCTCTTGTCTCTTCTGTGTTTCTCCCCGTGTATCAGCCAAGGTATTCTTGCAGAAAATACCTACTACTCATCAGTCAAAGCACGGCAGCGTCCCGCAACGGAGAAAAGGTAAATGACTAGCGGGATAAGAATCCGCAAGTGCCGCAGCGGGCCAGATGATGCAGAGTCTGGAACAGCGATTGTTTGCCGCGATGTGGGCGTCGATGTCTATTATTATAAGGTACGGTACCTATACGAGATATCGATGAGGTAGCTTCTTTCAGATGGGTGGATAAGAGACGAGGATGCTGAAAAAGGAGGGAGAACTCAAACCAGCAGAGTCAGCGAAAGAAGCAAGAGGAAAAGAGCTGTCAAGTAGCGGACGCATCGACTCTGCCACTCAAAAGCCGTGGTCAACCAAGCACAAGGACGATGCAACGGCATGTTACTATCAAATGTGCGGGAGGGCGGAGGTCAGGGCTGTGATACGGGGGATACAGAGCGCACGGCATGACGGCTTGTGCGAATGGAGAGGCGGTTGAATGTGACACCACCTTGGGGAAACACGGCCTGCTGTTGGTGTGTGCTGCTCATGATGCAGCCAAGGAGGGATTGCATGTGTGCAAAAGTGTCAGCGACGATACTCTGCAGGTGAGAAGTCCCTCCCACATGAGAAGGCTCGAATCGAATCGCAGGCAACGAGACAGGGGATAGTCCTGTTCGGTGTGCTATTTTGGCCTCAGGCCTCGACCTTGACGCCCCCTCTCCCATCCAACAGCTTGGAGCTGCGTGTCTCATCCTCATCCCTACATGTACTTGCATGCCGTCCTATGACTGACGCAACCAAGGTCACTTAGTGGTATTACTACCACGTATGATAACCCACGCTTCTCGCGGATACTGGTATCGTATCAGATGCTGCCGGACCGCGTGTACGTACTGATACACGCCGGGGGACAATATGGAGATCGAGAAGTGACGGGAGAGCCCAAGTGGGCAACTGGGCGCCTCAACCAGCCTCTGGAGCGGCGACAGATCGACTTTTCGGCGCGGCCACGACCAGGGCCTGCAGCCACCACGTTTTCGGACCATGGCCGCGGCCTCTGGAAGCGTGAAACCCGGCGTCGCAGTGCATTCCAGCGTCCTCCCGGATCATCCGCCCGCCTGCTCTGTACGAGTACGGTACAGGGACGGGGTCGAGAGGCTGCTCGCCTTTTGCCTTGCTGGAGGTCTGGCATCTAATCCCTTACGTACTGGACGACTGCTCGGAGTCATGGCCAAGTGGCCATCTCGCCTCCCTTCAGCCTTACGAGTACCCTAGGTGTACACAGACACTCGTGTCACGTCTGCCGCTTCGATGTCTCTTTTCAGCTCGAGAGGAGGAAGGCGTCTTGTATCCGTATGCACGTCTGCAAGAAGCACACGAAGGATGCAGCATGGTAAATAATCATGGTGTTTAGCCAAAGAAAAAAGCTGCCGTTCCCTAGCGGCGCCGGCATCAATGACCCTCTCTGCACATGCCATCCTGGAACCAACAGCTTCTTGACGGTGCAGATTATTTGCAGGCACGAGCGCTTCCCGCACCAAGCTCCAGTCCCTCCGTCACCCAGCGCAGGCCCAAGCTCCCCGACATGCGACGTCCTGCTAGCGATCTTGTTCCTTTGATTGACGGGTCTGAGCAAGGTCGACGAAACGAAAGAGCGCAGGCGACCGCCCTCGACTTGGCTAGAGCTTCCGCGCCTGGACTCTGGACCACGTTTTTTTTCTCGTCCATGGGCTTCCCCCTTGTCCGCCTCCCCGAGCCTGGCTGGATCCCGCTTGGTCGGTTCAGGGAAGCGCAGAGACGACGAGACAAAAGGGCGCCGCACAGCGTCCAACGGCAGCGCGACATCTTATCGACGCTCCTCGATTCACCTGCCGATGCTAGTCCCGCATTGTCCGCGTCCCGGGACCCTTGATGGCACAGTGTCACATCAGGTCCAAGCCTCTTCCAGTCCCCCGTCCCAAGCGTTCTCAGAGGGCTCATCCTTCGGCACATCAGCACCAGCACCGGCTTGGCCTCATCTGGCCAGGCCTTGGCTCGAAAAAAGAGTCCCCTGGTCGGCTGGGTCCTAGTCTGGCAGTTGCGTGCTAGAGGCCGGCCAAACAGAGGCAACGGCGACCCTCCTCGAGCGTCCGTTTTGTGATTGAATGTTGGTCAGCCCTGGTCGAGGACGCACAGTAGGCCCGGCAGCATCTCCACTGCTTCACCCCACAGGCTGGGAGGCGTCGACGATGGAATGTCCGTGGACTTTTCGCGACGAGCTGAGCAGAGACAGCTGAAGTTGATGGCTCTTGTGATGTCTTTGTACTTGTAGCTCTGCGCCAACGAGCCATTCGATGGGTGTAAATGGATGCAAGTACTGACTGAAGCAGAGTTAACGTCAGGTCGCCATTCGCCTCCCTGCAGATGCAGATGCAGATGCAGTCCAGGCTGTCTGAGCTTGAAGCAACCGAAGCTCTCGACTCCAGCCCGCCAACATGTACCGGTACCTCGCATCTCCCGGCGCCATTGCAACCCCCCGCAGCCGCCCTACAGCGCCCAGCAGCAGCGCTACAAGCTAGTCGCCCGAGCGGCCTAGCGCCCCAAAGGCACCGCCAAATGCAGTAAACAGTGCTGGCCTCGCAGCGGCGTGTGGCGCCTAGCTTGCTTGCTCAGCAGCGCGCCGACAGCAAGCACGACGGCTCCTGGCTCGGCCCAGAACCGGCGATAATGCGCGGCCGACGATGCTGGGGCCCTATTCCTGCGCGCAGATAACATGGTCGCCTCGCGAGTTGGCCGCTTACCGCCGACCTCTTCGTTTCTTCTCCCCAATTGACGGCCGTCCGTCTCTCTCATCAACTGACTATCAGCTGCATTATCAGCATCGTCGCGCGCAGGACAGACGACACAGACGAGCCAGAGCAAATACTCAATTGCACAAGCCGGCACAGACCCAACGCCTCGACTGGCCAGCGGCGCTCTTGAGGCTGGATTGGATTTGTCCGCAAGCCGAAGGCCAGCGACTCGTGGCATCGGTGGGTGTCTGTGTCTGTGTCTTGTCTATCTGGCGTGTGTACCCGAGGCTGTGTCTAAGCTGGGGCCCAGCATCTGCTCTGCGCGGCTGAACATCTCGCCCACAATCGCCCTGGTTTCAGCCTTGGAGGTGGCCACTTCTCATCCCTCTCTATCCTCTCTCTCTATCTCGACACGGAAACACGTCAACGATTCTTTGATCCACCATCCTAGACAGACAAGGCGCAGCGCATGCCCTCCCGTCTGCCGTCTGCGGGAAACACGCATTCTTCGTCTTGTCTTTTCCCCCCTCATTGTTTCGCCCGTCTCGGTCTCGGAGCCGAAATACCATCCTCGAAACACAGAGGCGAGACACCAACGCCCTGTGGCACCGGCGAGGAGCGAAGGAATCGCCCTCTGCGTGCAATTGTCTCGTCTGCGCGCGCCCGGTGTGAAACCAGAGCATGCCCCATATGCGCGAGGTCAAGACGTGTGACCGCTGTCGCCATTTCAAGCGGCGCTGCGACCTCCTTAAGCCGTCCTGCTCGCGATGCATCCAGGCGGGAGTGCGCTGTAGCTTCGACGTCAACGGGGTCGCCGTGCCCGGAGCTGCAGCCAACGGCGCTGCATCTGCCTCGCCCAACGCATCGCGACAGGCGCGGGCCGGGGCCTTGACGTCGTCCTCTCCTGCCACCAATGGCGACCCTGCGCTGTCTACACCGGGCCAGAACGGACTCATCTCGCCCACGGCATCCACCGAGAGCCCCGAGCCTCATACCGGCGCCGTGGCCGTCGATGCCAATGGCGTGCCCATCGAGGGCGCCTCTGGCTCCGCGTCGGCCACGAACCAGCTGCGCGTGGTCCGCAAGCGCAAGCGCAACTGCCTGAGCTGCCTGCGCTGCCATCGCCTCAAGGTCAAGTGTGACAAGGAACTGCCGTGCGGCCGTTGCAAGTCGAGCGGCAACGGCAGGGAGTGCTATTACAGCTACAACAAGGGGCCCAACGGTGGCAAGTTCCCTTGTCCCACCGCCCCATCGAACAACGAGGAGACGAAGACGGTTCTTGCTACCTGGCAGGTCCAGCACAAGGTGCGAGGATCCAGCCATTGGCGGGACCTCATGACCAAGGTATGTAGAGCACTTGCATGTAGGAGTACTAGAGATGTGCTGGCTATTAGGTTTGCTGACTGGCGAGATAGATTGGCACCTTGACAACGCTAGAGTCCGCGCCCCTGGCTGCCGCTCTCGAAGACGTGGCTACCAATGCTTGCTTGGCCAACTTTACGCTGCCCGGCAACTTCCCCTTTGGCACCCCTGGTGCAACCAAGTACTACACCCGCGATGCCGTCACTCGGCTGTTGGCCAGCGAGAGGGCAAACTGCGACAGGTACCTTCAGCGATACTTGGACCTGCTCGACGTGGTCAACCCCATCGTGGACGTCCACATCTTTACGCGCGAAATCGAGCGATACTGGATAGACCCCAACGCCTCGGACCTGTGTTGGCTGGCGCAGTTCCTCATGGTCATGGGTCTGGGCAGCTTTGCCTCTCCCGAGGGGGAGCCTCCGGTCGCCACGGAGCTCATGATGGCCGCCGAGGCGTGCCTCATGCAGACGCCCTTTTCCTTCCGGCCGACTCTTTTGGCGCTCAAGACGTTGGCCCTCATGGTGGTCGCCAAGCAGGTCTGCAACCCCACCTGCTGGTCGGTCGACTCGTGCTGGTCCCTGCTCGGAATGCTCGTGCGCACGGCCTTCATCTACGGGCTGCCCCAGGACCCGTCCAGCCCGGAGGACGCGGGGCGCAACCAGGACGAAAAGGACGCCCGGCGAAAGCTGTGGCTCACGATCCTGTACCTCGACATCAAGGTGGCCATGTGCACCGGCATGCCGCCCCTGACGCGGCCGGACGAACTCGGCACGCTGGAAACGATTCCCGAATGGGGGCCGCCGGACAGCCTCCAGATGGTGCTGTACCAGTCGCTGCCGACCGTGCTGGCGGTCATGGCGCAGATCAACTCCAACAAGGAGCAGATCTCGTACCCCGACGTGCTGCGATATAATGCCCAGCTGCGAGAGCTCATGAGCCACGCCCAGCGGGTCTGTACCGGACAGCTGCAGCGGGTTACGGTCGACATCTTCCTGCGACGGTGCCTCATGGTGCTGCACCGTCCCTTTGCCCTGCACCCGGAGGGCCCCGTCATGTTTCCCGAGTCGTACTGGTCGTCCCTGGAGTGCTGTCTGGCGCTGCTGGTGCACTACCGCGAGATGTGGTGCAGCGACCCGGATCTGCGCCTGGACCTGGTTGGGCGGGCGTTTGTCCTCGACTTCTTCTCCGCCACCTTGACGACGTATATCCACGTCCTCCGCGCAGACGCCCCTCTCACGGGCGCTGCCGCCATGGGATGCGCCATTCCGCCGCGGCAGATTATCCTCGACACCTTGCGAAGCTGCGTGGAGATTTGGAGCTCGGAAAAGGACAAGAGCGTGTGCTACCGCACCGGGTACAACCTGCTTGTCGCCGTGCTCAACATGGTTCCCAAGAACAAGATCTGAGCCTCACACCGAACCATGTTTGACGGCTGCCGTGTTCATATTGCTTCGCCTTGGCGACGTTGAGGCCACTCCACAGCATGATGGTCCATGCGTTTAGGACTCAGTTCGTGCCGGAGTGATACGTTTACGTACCTTGCCGCTTTGCTCCATCATTATAGTGAACTTGATGGACGTTCCGAATTGCTTATACGTCTGTGACTTTTGATGGGATCTGCTGTATTCCATCTTGTCCATCTTCTTTGTTTGATACGATATCAATCGTCCGGGAGGCATTTTCCCACGCCTACCTACGTTCATAGCGGTCGATCCCGCGTATTTCCTTTCTTCCTTTGGCATAGCATAGTTTGAGATTCCCAACGGTGTTTCATTTGTTGGAATACCTACTTAGTCTGTTCATTCCCTCTCTCTTGAATTATCTCTCATCTAGTTTATCAGAGGATAAAACCATATTGGCGGCTGGTCGATGGCATTGAGCATGAAGCAAATGATGTCAAGCACGGGATGTTCTTTCTCAGAGATGACCAGCACACGTGTCTGGATACATACACGCATACATACATCCAGCACATCCCTACTATATTGATGTCAATCGCTCCCATTCCCGGATTATATTCATCTGCCTATCGGCCTTGATGTGGACTCGAGACCGCGATGCTCACCGGTAACCAAGTCGGCAGCGATCTCGACCCCTCGCATCGCTGCCCAAGTCACCAAACCAAACATGAGATCATCGGCCTGTTTCCCTTTTCCATGACACGGGCAAAGGAGAGGGATCAAATGATGATTCAGGTGCTAAGGAGTCGTCGCGGCTTGTGATCAACCAATCCCTGGAAACGGGGGCGCGACGACATGCCACCACTGCGTCATCTGGCAGCGTCCAGCAGCCACTAGAGAGCGCTGGAGTCTTTCAGGTTCTAGGCTTTCGCGGGCTAAGCATGCTAGAGCGGCCAGTGCTTGTCAGTTCCCCGCTCCCCACCAGCCAGGAAAACAGCTGCTGGGTAGCATTTGATCCATCACCCTCACCTTGTTTCCTCCCCACCAGCACAAGACAGGCAAGGCAAGGCAAAAGCAAAGCACGCACGCACTTTAACTGGTGCCGCGACTCTTCTGAACAAGCTCAGGTTGCAGTAACGAAGCAGTACTTTGCTACTGTACATGTCATGTCCCAAGCTTGCCCCAGCAACGGAAAAGCCCACCTTGAGGTAGCCCACCTACTGACTCAACCTCTGCCGCTATAACTACCTACGTCCTCTGTGCCAGGCCCCCTCCTCTGCTGGCAACGTGATTCAACTTTTCCCTCAGCCTCTTTCTGCTCGACGTCTCACACGACCTGCATCACCTGCAAGCTGCTACAGCCACTACTCTCCCACAACAGCCTCACACGGCCTCTCCTTTCAGTTTTGATTCTCTTTTAGCTAGTCACGCCCAAAGGCGGAAACAGAGTGGCCAGGATGACTTCGGTTGAGCGCTCTCCGCCCACGCATAGCCCGCCAGGGCCAGATGCCAAACGGCCTCGGGGTAAGTTGTCGACCGCACCAAGCTGCGGAAGACTTGAACTATCTACCAAGCCATGGGGCTCGTCTCGCTGACTCTGGCTTCGCAGGCATCCTCAAGAACCCTTCCTACAACACCCCGCCCTCTCCCCTACAGCTGCGCGAACGCTCCTCATCCAGCAAAGAAGTGACGCTCGCCAACACGCAACTCAACGCCGGCCACCGCCGATCGTCGTCCGGAGCAGGCTCCCGCCGCCACTCGTCCACCAGCGCCGCGGACCTCTCCGAGCTGGGCCAGCGCCTCAAGTGGGATGAGGCGAACCTCTACCTGACGGAGCAGGAGCGCACGTCGACTATGAAAATCACCGAACCAAAGACCCCCTATGCGAAGCACTACGACCCGGCGGAGGACCCCTCCGACGACGAAGGCGTCGACGGGGGTGAAGGCGAGGGCGGCCTGGACGGCGCTGCTGCTGCTCGCAAGGCTCACCGTCGTGGTGCTGAGGACGACATTCCGGGCCTATCGCTGGGCGAGCCGGAGGAGGAGATCCCGGAGAGGCCAGCGCCGGCGTCGCGCAGCTCCAGCGAGAAGACGGTCCATGTGGACAAGGGCAGCGTCACCCCCTCGGCGGAGGAAGAGATCGTGGGGCTCTCGGCGGAGGAAAGGGAGAAGCACCGCAAGTTTGAGGAGATGAGGAAGAAGCACTACGAGATGAAGAGCGTGGCGCACATTCTGGGACATCCCGAGGCGATACCGGATGATGAGGACGAGGGCGAGGAGGATGAGGATGAGGAGGAGAATGGGCAGAATGGCGAGAATGGGGTGCCGCCCATGCCACCATTGCCCGCGAATCTCGTTAATGGGTCAGCATAGCCGAAAGAGCGGGATATGCTGCGCAGCCGTTCGTTTCTTTGTCCCTTTATCGTTATTTGCTAGGGAATGGAGGGATTTGCTTCATTCTTTATGGAGTTGGGGTTACAACATCAGGCGTTGTTGGGTGCGGGAACGCGAGGAATCGAGGAGCGGCATGCGCACATCGACGACGAGATCGATGTGTGGTGTGAACTTTGTGTCCGCTATGGAGTAGGGTTACGAGGGAATCAGACGGTGGTGATGGTTATCTAGGCATCTCAGACCTCGAGCTCGAAACAGGCAGCATGACTACCCTTTCACCGATTACAATGTGAGCTTGGAGATGGTGTCCTAAATATAATTCCCAGGCTGCTTTTCTCCCAGTCTTGAATGTATGAGCCATCCATTCATGGTGTGTTGTTTAAAACTTGTCTAGTGCCTATCGCATCGCATCGCATCGCTTCGCTTTCTTGTACACCCTCTTCATGCCAAAACCAAAAGTCTCCCCTCCTCATCCTAGAGCAAACCCTTGCGCGCAAGCTCAATCTTCCTCGCCGCCTCGCCGGGCCTGTACCCGCCCTTTGAAACACACGTCCGCTTCCCCTCTGCGAGCTCAAACTTGTCGTCGTTGGCGTCCCACGGGCAGGGGCAGTGGTGCGGGAAGTGGACGCAGGCGAGGGTGTCGGGGCAGAGGTACCTGTCGCAGGCGGCTGCGTATTCCCCATTGTCAGCTTCTCAAGCAACTTTTTTTTTTTCGCCCAACTTCTGGAGTAAAGATGTGTTCGCCTGGAGTGGAGCGAAGAAGGGAAAGAGTTGCTTGGAAAGCGGTGATTCTTACAATGTGTGTATTGCTGCTGATAGTGGCGGGCGTCGCTGGGATTGTTCTGCGCTTGTTGCTGTTGGTGATGTCCGCCGCCTCCGCCGCCGCCGCCAAACATTTGGTCGAAGAAGCCGAATTGGGCGCTGGCGAGGGCGAAGAATGACAGGAAAGCTAGTAAGAGGCGCATCTTGACAAACGACGTGACTGTACGTAGAGTCGGGAAAAGAGAGAGCTGGTCGTGTGATGACACTCCCGCTGGATGGGTTGAGCTGGCCACTATTACCGATGATGCGCAAAGCCTTATCGATAACGGCCTATATGATGACTAAGCGGCAAAACCTCCAAAAATTGGCGGCTCCGTTTGCTGGCCTAGGATCGTGCAAGCGGATGGTGGATTGGATTTTTGAACGTCAAACCCCTCGCCGGCCAAAGCAATCTCCCCCACGACACCGAGGGGAAACACCAGCATGGCCATGCGGTTCCTCTCAATACAGCGGCCGTTGCTGGCTGCTGTGGCCGGCATTTCCAGACCGAGCGTCGCGAGCAGCCTCGTTGCTCCGATTGGGGCTCAATTGGCCAATGCCCTGGTTGAGGGACGAAGGAATGCCTCGGTGAAGGCGCAGGGAGCGTACAAGAAGAAGAGCAAGAGGGGAATCCCCAACAAGCTGGGCGCTAAGCGGACTGGAGGTGCGTTCTTTTGCGGCAATTGGAGGAACAAATGGTTGAGAGTCTTGAGTTGAACGCTGACTTTGTTTCGACGGCAAAAAGACCAGTTCGTCATCCCGGGCAACATCATCTACAAGCAGCGCGGCACGCACTGGTGGCCGGGCGAGAACTGCATCATGGGGCGCGACCACACGATCCACGCCATGGCGACGGGCTACGTCAAGTACTACCGCGACCCGGCGCGGCACCCGGACAGGAAGTACATTGGCGTCGTCTTCAACAAGGAGGACACGCTGCCGTACCCGCAGCACGCGGAGCGCAAGCGCAAGCTCAACAAGACGGTGCACGCGATCCGCGCGGAGGCGAGCCAGGAGGAGATTTCGCCGTCGGGGATCCCCTTTGAGGTGACGCGCGTGGAGGCCGGCGAGCCGGATCGGCTGCTGAGGCTGCGGGCGGATTATAGTTATCGGGAGGATAACTGGCGGATCGGACGGCTGGTGAAGACGACGGGGCTGAAGACGAAGGCGTTTAGGACGCGGAAGCAGTGGTTCCGGCATAGAAGGTGGAGGAGGGAGAGGGAGATTGCTGGGCAGAAGGAGGCGGCGAGGAAGAGGGCGGAGAGTGGAGGTGGGGGAAAGGTTGTTAAGGCGATTAGCAAGAAGGCTGCCAAGAAGGCGGCGAAGAAGGCTGGCAAGAAGGCGAAATGAGGGTGAATGTGGGTGAGGTATAGAGGGCAAGGTGTATAGAGGCTGAAGGGTTGTCTGATGATGGGGTGTGGTGTGCATATCCCAGTGTATAGTACTTTGAAAATGAACGGATGCATTTGAGAACGAATGGAATTGGGGAAGAACCAGCCATTGGAAGAGCGTGCTTAGCTTTCGAAGCTCAAGATGGGGAGTATATATCTCGATTTCTAAGAGACGAAAGAGGCATTGACGCAGTTGACCTGGAACATGTCAAGTCTCTTGCGAACCTACATGGGCTTACTGGTTACATGCTCAAACCATTATACCTGCTTTCATGAAGTGGCTTGTTCCCTCGAAAGGGAACGATTTGACAAGGTGGAAGGAATATGAAATCGAAGAGGGGAGAAAGTGTGCCTTATACTCCGCGTCCTCGGGTAAGGCATTGTCATCACCACTTTCACAAGGCTGCTTCACGACTCATACAAATAAGTAGATAGCATTCAGACTCCAGGTTACCTAATCCAACAGACGTCTACCATCTCTACGCGCGCGCGTGTCTCCGGTGCCTGTCCAGTTGAGAGCACAGGGAAGTTGTTGGCCAGCCTTGCGGTACATGGATGCTATGTGCCCCTCGCCCACTGCACGTCACTGTGGAAGCTCCACTGTAGTCGCAGGTAGCCTTCCGTGCGGTGATAATCGGCACTTCGTTTCCAACTCTTGCCTGTCAACACTGAACCTCCACGCTCAACTCGCAGTCGGCCGGCGCGAAGAGAGGAAGAGCTGGGGCGCTGCGTCTTTTGCTTCAACCCTTTGAACTACCCGGATTGCTCTCTTCGATTAAGAGATTGTCCTGGTTCAATCGTTGGACTGCCCTCTCCCATCAACATACTAGAGACACGAACTCCGAAACTCGTACCCCGGCGAGCATCGTGGCAGCGGCACCTCGTTCTTCGCGTCATGCGATTCTCCGCCGACCATGGCTTCCACGGCAGATAGCGCCAAGTCGGCGCACAAGGTGAAGCGCTCTGGCAAGTCGCTATACCAAAGGAACAGCCTCGGAGTGGCCGCGCAGCCGTCGACGGGACTCGGGCAGACGGGCCAGGCGGCAGCTCAGGGCCGCCCCGACGAGGCGCGACCTCCTCTGGTCGTCAGCGACATTGTCCCGCCAGCTGTCCGCCATCCGCATGTCCCCGTCGAAACGCCTGTGCCTCTGCCCGCGACTCTGCCCATGGCCATGCGCACGACGGCCACATTCTCCCCGGCTACTACGTTTCCCACGGCTACCGCGACCACGTCGCCGGGGGCGGCGCTGCAGCGAGAGGCGCTGGCGGCCGACGAGCGCATCTTGAAGGCGC
Source organism: Trichoderma ghanense (assembly GCF_004382785.1). NCBI lineage: Eukaryota > Fungi > Ascomycota > Sordariomycetes > Hypocreales > Hypocreaceae > Trichoderma > Trichoderma ghanense. The sequence goes on from NW_027395666.1 coordinate 2,333,533, forward strand.
AGAAGGACTGGGAGAGACAGCAGCAGGCGTTTATAGAGAGTCAAGGTGAGCGGTGCTATTCGTTGCCCTCGTGCTGTTTGCGCGCGTTGGGCGCACAGGGCATGTAAACAAAGAGCTGGGACGAAAGTGAGCCAATGGCCAGCTGCAAGTGAATCCATATCTGCCAGAATAGCCGGCCACTTACTTTCCAAGCGACAATCGAGCACTGTCTCTGTTCGGCGACCTACGGCTAACCTCTTGTACCTCTCCAGTTCCTATACCTGAGCCATCTAGACGCACGCCCGAACCATTCAGACCTCTACCGCCATCACCACCAGTTCGTGCGGGGATGGCAAATACGTCGTCACGGGCTGAGTCGCCAGAGATACTTCGGGTTTCAGAGGAGCCATTTGATGCAGCCACGGACGATATGGCTGGACCAAAGGCTCTACCAATGCTGAACAAGCCTGCGACTGCCGACGCAAAAGTACGAGAGCCGAGAGCTCGTCCAGCCTCCAGTTCCACATCCGCATCGATCCCAGCTGCGTCTGCCTCTTCGTCTGATTCTCTGTCAGCATCTGCCTCAGTAGCCTCTGATCCTGGAGATGTCATAGAGACTGAAGACGGCGAAACCATCCGAGTCGGCCTCCAGACGAATGCTGAAGGTCGATCGTATTATACTTATCTAGGTGAGTGGCAACCGAGTCCTGTCGCACACGATGCTCATGAGAATGCCGCGCCGAGCTAACGCGCTCGCGTCCCTTCCAGATGATGACGGAAATGAACAAAACACGCTCAACGCACCGTTCCCACCAGGCAAGGAACGGTGTGAAGAGGTCGTGGAGGGCGGGAAGCGGCCGTTCATCTGCCCCGTTCGGGACTGCAGGACCCTCTCGTGGGTTTTGAGACACTTGTCGAACCACTTTCACGGGAAGCACAACCGCGGGCTGTTCAACGACAATGGGGACGGGACAATCTCCAAGATTGGCAGCTACGAAAACGAGGGGCTGAGTTCGCCTGGCATCATCGTGTCTCGCAAGCCTCTACCGCCAGGAGCGCCGCCGCCTGCAGAGCCCAACTGGAAATTCCGGGGGAAATCTTCCAGCAAGAAGAGTCCTCCTACGCTCAAGGCAAGCGTGTCAGCAACTGCTTCGCAGAGCATGCCCGAAAGCGTTCCACAAAGTGCTCCTCAAAGCGCTGCGCCCCCGGACTTGGCAAAGCGATCCCTGCGCAGCGACACCAGCAATGATGCCATTGACGATAGAGCAGCGAAGCGCCCCAAGACGGCGACCCCCGTGCCTCTCCCTACCCAGATATCGCCCATCCTGCTGTCGACGCCACAGTCGCCGCCGCCAACGACACCGCCTGCTCAGGTTCTGCGGCCGCCCATGACGGATGTCCTTCGGTATCTACACAGTCATCTCTCACCCGCTCAGCAGGTGCCTGCCCGGCCAGACGTCTTGGCACTGTCCAGATACAAACAGGTTCGCAGAGTACCGGGTCTATGGTGGGAGCATCATCGAGGTAAGACGCTTGATCCTCTCAACTACGCCTGTATCCTAGCATACCTCGTGGGCAGAGCGGAGGAGATGGACCCTTGCCGCCGATGGAAGGGCATATCGCGGCTGGCCGAGCCGTCCGTGGCCCTGCCCCCGGATCTCCCAGCCGAGGCGAAAGCTGCCTTTAGCAGAACGGAGACGTGCATTGCATGTCAGTACCAGCTCTGTTGTTATCGACTCAAGAACGAGTGCGAATGGGGCAACAGGGATGACCAGGGCCTTGATTCTGCTGCTGAGGAGGCGGCTTCACAGCAAAATCACGAGCCAGCCGTTACCAATAATCATGGCGACCGAATGGACCTGGATGATGGCATCGCAAACGTCCAGGCCTCAACAACGCAGTTTGGGCAATACGCCGCTCAAAGCCAGCAAAAGCAGGATCCTCAACTCGCAGCGAGTGCTCTAGAAGCATCAGCTCGCAAGCTCTCCTCGGCTGAGGTTGAGGATTTCGAGAAAATGGAAGATTGGGAGATGGCCCCGGGTACAACAAAGGAGGAAGAAACGAACTTGAGTGAGTGTTTCCCTGTCCAAGCCGTGACTGCCGTACTGTAGAATGAACTAAACACTGACTGATTTAACCAGATGCCATCTTTTCTAATGCCTACATGGCCAGCCAAAACCCCATTGCTGTATCGCCGCGCTACAGTGCTAACGTACTCTGCCTAAAGCCAGGGCAGAGCCATCACTGGCCTGTAGAGGTGAGCAAGGCGCGCATGTGCTATGTGTGCTCAGGGAAAATCAGTGTCAAGATTGGGGCCGGTGAGCCTGTCAAGCTGGGCCCCATCGGCCTGATTCTCATCCGACCCGGGCAGACATGCGTGGCATCGAATCCCTTCTACTCGGACGCTAAGATTGGATGCTCAACAATTGATGAGGATTTTTAGCCAGATGAGTGCGGGTGGGAGAAGAGCACAGAGGGAAGTTGTTTTTGTTAGATTTCGGAGCGCGTTACAAGCGCGCTATACTACTTATCCCATTACACGTCATGTCAAGCTGATACCCTCCAAGGTAGGCGTTTGGGATGCTGTCTCTTTGCCCTTTGCGTTTTGCGTATTTTTTGACGACATACAAAGTACAGTTGCTACATAAAAGGGCCGGTCTGCTGTCACCGTCAAAGTTATCATCCCGTAGATGATGGAGAGTGGACTTGCAAGTCACGAAGCACAATAGCCTAGGTACCTTATCATCGGGATATTTTCGTGAGCTTATAATGATCGCTCCAGCCGTTCGTCTGATCCCATCTCCACGCTGACCAGGTGAAGTTTGCGTCGGATATCTGCCGACATGGAACTAGATGACGAATGCCGAGCCCAGGGATGGCAGACAGAATCATGTGCGGCTCATCTATACGGGGCATCAAAGAGCTGACTCTTCAGATGACGAGCTTTTTATCATTAATGAGACTCCAAATTCTGCGAATCTGACATTTTTTAAAGTCCAAATCTTCAATCATGTTAACCTTATGTCGCTGTGCATCTTTTGAGGCTCATGTGCCGCGGTCACCGGTGGCGCAAGTCCCATGGGCGCCAAAGAGCCAGGAAAAAAAAAGGGGGGGTCACCTGCCGCACTCCCCTGTGAGCTCGCTGAGGGACGACGAACCTGCGAACTTGGAGAGTGATGCCTCTTTCTGCGCTCATTCATTCCTGGGCTTGAGGAGGCTTTTGTCACGAGCAGAGGAAATGATTTCATGTACGAGGTGAAAGCAAGTCAGGAAACTGAGTTGTGGCGATTTGGTTTGGGGGTGCTTTGTGAGAGAAGTTGCGGGCGATGTTTCCGGTTTTTTTTTTTAATGTTTTTTTATATAACCAGACTCTCTTTGGTGTGAGGAGTAAGGAGGCGTGATGTTTGGGGTTGCGATGCTAAACAGCTTTGTCTTTTGATTCTTTTTGTTCTCGGGGTCTCGGATCTTATGCTGGCAGATGGCGGAGGTGTGGCAGGGCTTTGCGTTCCCTATCGATCGGGATTATGCATGTATCTGCCTTGGAGGCCTATTCTTTTTCTGGCCTCCTTGCTGTCTGTGTGTGTTGCGTAAGTATCTTTTTTTTTTTCTTTTTCCTTTGGGGAGCAGGTGATTTGTTTCTGAGCCTGGATGGTTTCAATCTTTGTTGCATCTTTCATGTCAAGTGTAAGTTGGGAGTGCCCATGATTCGGGGCTGTGGAGACGGACAGAAATGCGGCGTGTTCTTTGTGATGGAATTTGACTTTTCTTTCTGCTCCCAGGTGCTTGTTCTATTTCATCATCTATTTATATGCTGGATGACTGGGTTTTTTACTTGCTATATATAAGACGTCTTGCCGGAGATTTGCGTGATGTTGAATGTTGGTTCATGATTCTGGAAGAAGACTCGTATGGTTCGCTCCCCCCTTGGCCTTTTAGTTGACCGACACACACCGAAGAGCGCTGTAACTACAGCGAGGCAACCGCTATGGCTCCAGGCGGCAGAGCCCCATTGCAGAGGCCCCGACTCGGCCATCATGGAACCTCGCCCAGCCGCACCCAGAGCCTGACGGTCCCCCGTCCAACGACTGCCCATCGCTCCCGATCCGCGCGGACGTTCCCGGGCAGCATCTTGTCCGACACGGACGAGACGGAGCTGAAGCCCGACGATGGCAGCGAAGAGCAGCAGCACGAGAAGCCGCAGGATGACAGCGACGGCGTCGAGCACCTGCGCTTCACGCTGGATCCCGCCGGCCGGCTGACGCACGACCAGACGGGCGTCGACATCGTCACGGTGCCGTGTCCCGGCGCGGATGCGCTGCGCAGCTGGAACCGCGACGGCCTCATGGGGCGCTACTTTGGCAACCTGTCGATGCGGGACGTCGAGGTGCGCGAGGCGGCGGCGGAGCGGCGCAGCCCGTCGTGGGTGCGCGAGGGCATCCGCCGGGAGGCGAGCAGGGCGCGGATCCTGCTGTACGAGCATCCGGGCGTGCGGGAGGGGACGACGCTGAACTCGCTGGCGATGGCGCTGCTCGAGGAGCTGCGGGCGCTGCGGGCGGCGGAGAAGAGGAGGGATAGGCCGCTGCTGTTTATTGCGCATAGTATTGGCGGGTTGGTGGTGAAGATGGCGCTGGTCAAGGCGCATACGGATCCGAGATATGGCGACATCTTGCACGAGTGCTACGGAGTGGCTTTTTTTGGTGAGTCTTTCAACAGTTCTGGTTCATATCATGGCTTCAGCGTTTGCTAACCGCGGCTTTTGTCTTATAGGAACACCGCATCAGGGATCGAGCTACTTTGCCATGCAGGCCCTGGCGGGGAGCATCCAGCACTTGCTTCAGCTGTCGGTCCCCTTGCCTGCCTCTCTGACAGACCAGCTCCGTATGGGGAACCCTCTGCTCCTCCATGTGGACGAGGATTTCAAGCTCGTGTCCGACGACCTTCGCGTGTGGACGCTCTTTGAGACCATCGACTCTCGCCTGTCTGCCAACTCGGGAGATCTCTACTACACTGCGCCCCTCACGTCCCCCAAGTCTGCCATCCTCGGGATGCGCCAGGAGCGCATCTTCCCGCTGCAGAGCGACCATGCCAACGTTGCCTCGTTTGGGAGACACAACGCGCGCAGCCTGAACGATTTCCTAAAGCAGCTGGTGAAGATTATCGACAAGGCGGATTCCAGCGCCAAGGAGGACTCCAACGGATGTAAATGGACGCTTCACTTGGACCAGAAGGTGGCGGTCGAGGTCCATGGCTTTTTCGACGAAGCTGGGATGGAAGACGGAGCCGTGAGAGCCTGGTCGACGCGGTTGCCTCTAAAGGAATTTCTTAGCAAAGGGCCGGAGGCTTGTCTAAGTGAGCGGCTGAACGAGGTGGAACTTCCGCCAGAGGAGGGCAGGTTCCTGGCTGTGAGGGGGAGAACAGGTCTGGTCGACATGGAGGGGCCACCAACGGATGTTTCGTTTCCCCCTGACCCTCAGACGGTGAAGAACGCCTTGGGGATCAACCAAGGCGAAAGGGCACATCCCCATGAGCCTGTTCTGTCACGATACCTGTGTGACGAGCCGCCTTTGATGGCGCCAGTGCCTCCGTCGCCCCTCATCCTCCCCGTCGACTCTCCCAGAACAAGACCGAGGATGAGCACGGAGTCCGCACCTATGGCACTGGTCTTACGGCCTGACGCTGTGCCCTTGGCGTCCACGCCTCCTTCTCGACCCATTTCGCTTCCCCCTAGACAGTCGACACCTTTCCACAAGCCATCGCCTCTCCTGCGGGCAAGCCTGGAACAGGAGCTCGCCATCGACCGCCTATCGCCTCCTGTGAGAGTCCGCTTAGGGCGGAACTCCTTTAGCCGGTCAATGAGCCTCGACAGCCAGACCGGCGCCCCAACGCCTCATCGAGCTTCCATCTCGCAGCGCAGCCGCAGCACATTCCACCAAGCGCCGCATGATGAAGATGGGGATGACTGTGATGACGAGGGGCTCGATGCGTCTCCGAAGCTGCCCGAAAGCGTTATTGAAGTTCGGAGGATGGCGAAGGAAAGGAGGCACAGGGCCAGCGGGAGCGCCACTGTGGATGAGAGTGCCGTTGTCGACGAGGGTGACCTTGTGGACGATGTCGCCCATGGCGCCTTGATGAGGCCACAGGCCAAGGCGCGCAAGTTTGTCTGGATTCATCTGCCGTACAACAATCCCACCTGGGTGACTGTAAGTGGCCCATTGTTGACTGCAGAAGTCATTGTTGTGGCTAACAGAGTATCAACTGAGTAGGACATTCTCAAAACGCTGCAAGTCTCCTATATGCGAGACTTTTCTGATCTGTCGAACCACGACTTTTGGGTCAGAAGCCATACGCGAGGCAGACACTCGCAGCATTATGCGCATTACGCAAAGCCTGGATGCTACTTTACGCCTCCCAGAACCGGTAAGCGTTCCTGACTTCCATTGATTGGCATAACCCGCCTCTGATGAGACCATTAGCATCTCCGCGAGCTCATTCTGTGACGAGCAGCCCTCATCCGCTGCTTGGCGAAGACGACCAGATGTCCATCTGCCTCTTTCTTCCGTATCTGCACTTTGACTCGTACAAGAGGCTCATTCGCCGGCGTGAACTGATTTCAAAGCGCCTGGCTCATGGAAGGGCCAGACCCATTCCTGAATCCGTCGCCAAGTCGGACTCCCTGGAGCTGCAAGTCATCTGGGAGTTCCTTGGACACGACCCGCCCATCAATTGCCGACGCACTCTGGACCAGTTCGGCTACCCGTCACTGAGGGATACTCGCTCTCGAGACGATGACCAGATGCTGTACAAGTTGACAAAGGAGCGGTATCGTGACCCGTCAGAGTACCAGGGACTATTCAACCAGTCTACTAGCGATGTCGGGTCAGGGGGGAGCAGCAACAAGAGCGGGAGTGGAAGCGGAAGTGGCAGTGGAGGCAGGAGCGGCGCAAGTCACGCAAGCTGGCGGGACAAGTTGACCAAGGAGGCTGAAGAGAATGGCGAGGAGGAGACGGAGAAGGACGTGCTGAATGGGAACGTGCTGATGGTGGACCAGCTATGGCTCTGGACTATTTCCACTCGTGAGTTGTTGCCTTTTCTTCTGGATATGGTTGACCTCAGCTGACGTTGTGCAGATACGTTGCTGTCCTTCTTTCCCAAGCGAGAGAGCGATCCCATGGAAGGGCCGCTGTATCAACAAGCTGATCTTCGTGACAGCATCTTCAACGACGTCAATGTAGATTTGACTCGGATTTGCGACAACGCTCTGGACCTCGCGGCATTGGCGGCCTTTCACGCGGTGAGCGTGCTTCTTGACCGGTCGTCTCATCCCGACTTGGAGGTTTTTCGCATATTTGAAGAAGCCATTAGCGTCTTGGTGAGTCAAGCTGCTCTTGTTCTGTGTTGGATATGCCACTGACACAATTACTGCCCAGACCGAGAAACTCACGACATCGCTCAAGGAGTTCCGCTCAGAGGGATTCCGTGACAAGGCCTTTGACTATGAACCGGTGGAGAACAAGGCTCGCTCGATCCGACAACGGCACCAAGAGGAAGGACGACGGGCCGAGCGGGAGAATAGAGACAATACGTCGGCACTACTGGAGCTTCGGGACATTGAAGATGAGCTGGCAACGCTATTGACTCTGTTCGAGAGACAGACTAGAGTCATCTCCTCAATGCACGGCATCTACAACCGTTCCGAGATGCAGGCGCACACCGTCCATGGGAGAAAGTTCCTCCACGAGGCGCTGAAGCGGCTGGCCGAGTACAGCCACACGACAGAGGAAATGGTCAAGAGAGTGCGTAACACGCGGGACGAGTACGACAAGCTGCTGCAGATGATGCAGCGCCAGGCGCAGGTGGACGAGGTGCGGCTCAGCAGGCTGCACGCGGATCTCGCCAGCGCACAGAGCCGAAGCGTGCTCATCTTCACCACGTTCACCGTCATCTTCCTTCCGCTGCAGTTCTTCACGGGCATCTTTGGCATGAACACGCGCGAGTGGGGAGGCGGCGACAACCTGCCGCTGCAGACGATTGGGGTGATTGGCATCCCGGCGAGCGTGGCGCTGATTCTGGTGACGCTGATTGTGGCGTGGAGCACGACTGCGCGACGCTTCTTCAAGTGGATCGGCAGGAACTACGGCTACGCGATGCTCTGGCTGTACCGGACGGTGGGGAAGCCCGTGGCCAAGAAGGCGATGAAGGTGGCGGCCAAGATACGGCCGGCGAGAAGGCAAGGGGTCGGGAGGAGCGAGGAGCGAGACGCGAGGCGTCGGCTGAGCACGGAGATGAGCGACTTTTGGGAGAGGCATAGGCTTGAGCGGGAGAGGGGGTATCGGATTCCCGAGGTGAATCGGGTGCCTGTTGTGAGTAGGGCGAAGGGGGGGGAGAGGGCGAGGCTGAAGAGGAGTCTGGGGAGGTGAGTTGTTGTGTTGCGCTGTGTTTGGTGTGCTGGTTGGGTTTGCATTTTGAGGATGGGGCTTGTAATGTGGACATGATGGCGTTTGTATAAGAAGGGGGTCAAGGGTTTGGGAGTTATGGCTTGTCGTCTTGTTTGTTCCACTCTAGCATTTTCAATGCTCGTTGTGTTGGACGATGCTGTCCGGGCCACGAGTACACAGGTGGGTTTGGGGAGAGCTGTTTTGCATGTGAAGGCGTTGGCACAGGCTCACAGATGTCATATGGTGGCGGATATACCCATATCAAACATATCGGAAGCAGGGTCCTTAGTCTAGACATGTATATCTGAAAGACATTACCTACCTATAGTGATGGGATGATTTATTGCTTGTTTCGACAAACATGTGGTGTGGAACTTGGAAGAGGGTGGTTAATTGTTGGAAGCGAGTCCTGACTGGTGAAGCTAGATATACGAACAGCTACGACTCAGACTCGAGCTTGCAGCTCCATCAAAGACGTTTACGCATGCTTTCATACCACTCGAGGACTTTCATCTCCTTCCCTCCTGCGACCACTCGTCATGCGCAGCAGTAACAGAGCCAAGCAGTTGTCCTCAACAGGCATCAACCAACCTACCCTAGAACAAGACTAGATACTCCAGCATGTCCCCTCGCCAAGCGCAAACACTCAATTCACATCGTAGACAACTTACAATTCCCATTCATTCATTCATTCATTCATTTATTCATTCCAGTCAACTACATCCAGAATGCCAAGTCACGAGAACTCGTTCTCCACGTGCCCCGACCCCATTCAAATAGGTGTGCCGCCCACCGCGTCGATTCGCTGCGCCAACGAGGGCACTAGGCCGCAGTGTGTCCCTGAAATGCGACGCCGAGGCTTGTTTGGGTCCAGCTTGCTGCAGCTAATGAGAATGAGAGCGAGCTCGAGTTCAGAGGCAGCTTCCTGTTACTGCTGTTAGTGGGAGCGTTAGTGCGGTGGTGTGTGTCTCACTCTCGTGATATATCTCATCAGCTTCTTCCTCTTCTTCAACCATCTTCTCTTTTTCCACAACATCACAGCGAGCCATGCCGGCTCTTCTCATCCATCTGCATACCTCATACCATCAAAACCAACATATCCTCTCAAACGAACAGTAAATAAAAAACAGCATCATGCCATCCTTCACTCTCTCCCCCCCGATCCTCCACCTCCCCCTCAGGACGCTCCTCCTCCCGCCTCTGCTCCTCGCCATGGCCACCACCGCCGCGCTCTTCCTCCACTCGGACGTCGACATCGCCCTCCTCTGGTCGCGGTGCCACGCGCGCGCCCAGATCCCGGCCCTGAGCCGCGTCCCGCTGCTCGGCACCCCGTCGTGCTTCCTCGTCAGCTTCTTCCACGCCGCGCTCGACTCGCTGCGGTCGCGCGCCGTCATGGCCGCCGTGCTGGCGTACGTGGGCGCGCTGGCGACGGTGTGCACCGTCGAGGCGGCGCGGAGGTGTAATCGCAGCAGCGGGCTCATTGCCAGGCCGACGGTCTGGTGGTTGTTGTTTAATCTGTTGGGGGGAGCGGTGGTGTGGCAGCTGGTGATTGTGCCGGCGTTTTTGCACCGGGCCAAGGCGCTGGTTGCGGCGGCGGAGGAGGAGGAGGAGGAGGAGGAAGACGATGCTGTGAGGACAGCGGAGGAGAGGCTTGAGGACAGGACGCTGCCGGATTCCGAGGCCGTGGCCATTCCCATTGCCGTCGCGGTGGGATATTTCGTGCCGTCGGCGCTCATGCTGGCGTTGCACTCGCCGGCCACCATCGGCATCTGGCTCCTCTTCCCTCTGTACGTCTCGATTGTGCGCCAGGCGGTGCGATACGTCGTCGAGCGGATCCGGCGCGCCAGCCCCGTGAGCATCCATCACGAGTCTCACTGGCAGTGCGTCGTCCTCGTGTACGCGCTTCCCATTGCGCTCTCTGTCGCGGCGCACGTCTTGTTGCTGTGGAACATTGCCCGGCACGATGACGATCGCAAGAAGATGACGAGGTTGACGGCGAGCTTCATCGAGATTGACGTCCAGTTCATTGCCTTCACGGTGCTGTACTGGGTGTTTGTGGAGGCTGGGTGGAGGGTGCCGCTTGCTATGGTTGCGATTTCGGTGGTTGCTGGGCCGGGGGCGGGGGTTTGCTTGGGGTGGTTGCTGAGGGAGAGGTTGGTGAAGTATGGGTTTGCTGGGAGAAAGGCTCGAGGTGAGGAGGAGGATGGGCGTGTGGGTGAGGAGAGGCCCTTGTTGGGGTGAGACGTGAAGGTTGGATATGGATATGGAGATGGAGATGGAGATGGAGCGTGCGAAGCGTTGAGCCATGTTCTCGTTGAGATACCCCTGATAATGATGATGTTTACAGCAATATGGCATCTAGCACTTACGAGTATGCAATAATCAAGCGGATCTATACACAAGCTGTAGTCCAGAGTAACAGATTTGCAAACCATCAGGTGTTATGGTACAATAGACCTAAGCAGACCCAGGTTCCATTCCATCTTTGATGCCTCTAGATTTCAAAACACGTTTAGCTTCGTCTCCTCATAAATAGTACAAGGTATGTTTACACAACGCCGCCGCCGCCGCCGTCCAGTCTTTTCTTTTCCTTTTTGTTTCCTCTTCCCACACACCTGTTTTCCCATTGTCTCTTCTTCTTACACCTCATGACACGACACGCCCTCCCACCTCCCCTTGATGTATATGCTGAGTTATTCCTTGGGAACCTGCGCCAATATCCTCTCCCTCACCACCTGCGCCGCCACGGCAGCTCCGTGCTGCAGCGTAATAGCACCGACAATGGCCATGATGGCCGAGCTGAGGACGACCTCCACGCCAGACGACTCGAGGCGTTGGGGCTGCACCATTTATCACATTAGCCTCTTCTCACACTCGACCCTTTTCAAACACCCATCCATCATCCGGACCAAGGGGGTTAGGGGGAGAAAAAAAAACATACCAATCGAGGCTTCCACCGCACCACCTCCAGCAATCCCACCTTGTTGGCCAGCTGGTAGAGCTTGTCCTTGCCCATGACGTCGCGCGGCCCCATGACGTTGAGGTTGTCCACGGCCAGCAGCTGCGCGTCGTCGAGCGGCTGCCTGTCGAACTGGTCGGGCAGTATTGACCCCTCGAGGGGCTCCTTGCTGACGATTTCCTTTGTCGCCTCCATCACCATGGTCAACCGGCCTAAGCAAACAAAAGTCAGCCTTTCACAACCCTCAAACCACGCGAAGGGGGTGTAAGAGACAATACCCAGCAGCGCCAACCGGTCGTTGAACCCTCTCCGCCCCTGGTCAAAGCTCTTGTGCGTCACGGCAAGCCACTTGAGCTCCTCCGGCAGCATCTTGCTGCCTCCCGGCCCCAGCAGGCGGTTGTACACGTCGTCGAGCCGCGTGGGGTCGTTGTTGACGGCCCAGACCTTGTTGCGCGGGCTCTTTGCAAAGTCGAGCTGCAGCGGCGCCTTCATGCCCTCGGGCGTGTAGCTCCATCGCGGCTTCGTCTTCGTCGTCGCGCTGTTGGATGCTGCTGTCCGTTCTGTGGTTGTCGTCGTCGTCGTCGTCCCCGCGGGGACCTTGAAGGACTCTGGTGTTGAGGGCGTGGGCGAGGACTCGGTGGCGAAGGCGCGGGTGTAAGAGGTGAGGATGCGGGAGGCGTGGCGGCAGCGGGTTACGCTGGGGCGGCAGGATTGGAGAGACATGGCTGCGGGAATGGGGGGGATTTGGTGATGTCGGTTTGATGGTGTTGAAGGGCCTTGGATGGATTGGTTTGGGAGCATTTTTGGATGTCACGTGCTTGGTGGCGTTGGTTTTCTTATCTTATCGTTATCGATTGCGGCATGTTGAAGATGTACATACCTGAGACTGCTGCGCCGGTGAACTGCATTTCAACACTCAGATTCTTGGAATTGCCGTGTAAAACAAGGTTGTCAACGTTTTACTTCATGAGTATAGGCCTATATCTTCCGACTGGAAGCAGTACTGCGTTGGAAGTTGTTGGAATTACGAGGGTATTCCTTCCTATTCAGATGGCCGTGTAAGAGAGCGGTACGAAGTAATACTTTGGTCCATTGACTCCCGTTAAGACTCGTGGTGCGGTCCAGTCCTCACTGATGCAATCTCTTGTAAACTGAAGGATTGAGGGCTTTCCACAAAAGATTGAATCAGGGTCTATGCGCAACAGCATGCCACGATCGTGTGCATCCTCACAATTGTAATGTTTCGTCGCGTCCCGTTCGGCTGTAAGTAATTGATCAGCACAGCCGGTACCTGATCGGTTCACTTTAGCCTCAGCTTCCATGTACGAAATCAGCCCTGTCCCGCCTGTGCTGCTCGCCATTGGCGGTCGCTAGAACCCCCCGGGCTTCAGTGGATCTCGCGCGCTAACGCAGCTGTAGCTACAGCGGAGCTACTGCATTCAATCTGCCTGCGTCTCGTCGCGACTTGGCTCTCGATGCAAGGGAGGTGCCAAACCCATGGTTCACGTCACGTCGTCTTGTCATCTTTCGCTTCTTCTTCTCTTTTCCATTTCTTTCTCTCTCGAAATTTGCAATATACTGAGCTGCGAATCTTGCTTCCAACGGATAGATGGCTTCTCCAGACTCTGACGGCAGTCTGCGCGGCCGCCTGGCTGCTGTGCTTCCCAAGGGCTATAAATTCGGCATCCACCACGTCTCGACGCCTCCCACCAAGGTCGACGCGCTCTACTCTGCGCCTCCTGGCGAGCGACCCGACCGGACATACTGCGAGAAGCACTTCCTCAGCGTCTCCATTGACGTGCCAGACACATTAGAGACCGCTTCACCAAGCGAGAACCCGACAGACCAGGCTCAGCGCAAGCGAGTTCTCGTTCTCGGCATCGAAATCTTCATCTACACCACCGCCCGGTCCACCACCTTGTTCGTGTCCAAGGCGGATTCCACAGGGTTCCTAGACAAATTGCGGCTGCCAAAGGGCGCGCCCAGTCCGATTCGACAGGTCTGCGCGACCTTTATACGCTACTTGGTGGACAAGCGACGGCGCAAGGACGTGCAGTTCGTAGTGAGCCTGTTTGCGCGCGCGCAAGACCAGTATCTGTTCCCCGGAAGCATCGAGTACCCGGGGAAGCATGTCCTGGACGATCGCGGCCTCGTCAAGTGGTGGTGCCGGGTGCTGGATCCCATTGTCGAGTCACCACCGAGCGGCAACCTCTCGCCGTGGCGCAACACCAAGGGCTATCTGCTCGTTCCCGGCCTCGACACCTACGAGACCCGCGCATTCATCCCGCGCCGCGCCGGCGCTGCCACATGCTGGTCCCTGAGCCACCCGCTGGAGCGCATATCACACTACTGCCGAGAGTTTGACTGGGTGCCGCCGCGGTGCCTCATTCCCCGGTTCCCAGACGATCCGAAATCGCGATTCCGCGACGAGCTTGATGAAGAGATTACAAAGACCAAGGCGATGAAGACGACGGGGAGCTGGAAGTCGGTCAAGACGCTCGACATGTTTTGGGAGATGATGGCCTTTCGACAAGAGTGCTCTAGCGGGAGGTTGACGGGGTTCATATGGGTGGTGTTTGATGACTTGGAGGACGAGCCAAAGCAGAGCGGCAGTGACTCTGTATCAGTATCTAGTGCCTCCGTCGTGGCCAGCGCAGCGGGCGCTCCGCCAGAGACGCCCAGGAATCAGAGAGGCGTGCCAAATGTGACACCGAACACCACGCCTAGAAGACTCTTCCCGCCCAAGACGGACCGGAGCGAGGGCACGTCCTCCAGGTCAAAACATGACCCCGAGCAGGAGGACCGGAAAACCACCAAGAAGAAGAAGAAGAAGAAGAAGTCGGCAAAGGTCAAGAGCAAGCTCAGAGGCCCCATCAAGCCTCGCCAACCGCGCATCAAGACCAAGCAGCGCAACTACCTCCTGGACCGGCCGGTGTCGACGGCGTACTACTACTGGCCGCCGCAGGGCCGGGGCGAGCGGATCGTGGACGATGCCGACTACAAGCGCATGCACGAGCTTCTCCTACGCTTGGACTTTGCGACGCTGGAAAAGGCCGCCGGGAGCACACGTCGCTGGCTGACTGAGGTCGGCCTCGGGAGCCGGTGGGGGTTCGACGTTACGGGGACGCGGGAGATTGCTGCTGCTGCTGCTGCTGGAGACGCATCGGGCGAAGGAGCTGCGCCGGTTAATAACCTGTCTGGACTCGTCAAGCGGAAGAGGGCCGATACGGTGGGGGAAGAGGCGTCGCGGGGGGAGGCGGCGGGCGCCGGTGGTGTTGTCAATGTGCTGGGCGATGGGCTGGTTAGGAAACGGCCCAAGCAAGAGCAGGAGAAGAAGGATGATGCGGATGGCGATGGGGGTAGTGGTGGTGCTCCGGTCAATGTGCTGGGCGCGGGTCTCGTGAGGAAGAAGCAGAAGGCTTGATTGTCAGATGGCTAGACTGGATATCGTCCTTGAACTGTTGACGAGAGACGAGGTTTAATGTTAATGTTTATGATACCGAAGTTTTAACAGCTGTATGACAGTACGCTTTCTGTCAAAGCATCTCTCTGGTATTGCGCAACAAACAAACACCTGGGCGAATGCTGTGCAAGAGTAAGGTCTTCTTCACTTGACAATGAACGAGCAGGGAGGCTCCCCAGGGCATTCCTACGGCTGGTTGCACTGCAGCCAGATGCAATGGATTCGCATGGCAAGAGTCGAATCGGAGCCGAGACGGACGGGGATGACGGGACAAGGAGAGACATTCTCGCACGGCTGAAAGGAGCTTGAGATGTGATCACGAGGCACGAGCCCTTCTGGAATGGGTGAAGGAAATGGCATGAAAGGGACGTGCTTTGCCGCGATCCCATGTTTGAAGCTTCTTCTGGGCTTGATCAAGCATGTTTGCTGGAAGGAAAGGCTTTACCTAAGTTGTTGGTGTGGTTACATGGAGGGCCGGTCTCTTGGATTCGTGTGTTTTCTTCCTGGTAGCCTGAGGAAGTGCAAAGTTGGGACTGGGAGGAGATGTTATTCCAGAGCGATGGGAAGCCATTCTCCCACGTGGTGACGAGGTGGATGCCTGGGGGGTGTAAGCAGGGGGCGGAGGATGCGTGTCATGGATGGATGCATGTATGAAGCCTCGCAAGGTTACAATTTGCTTGAGATCAATGTGTTTCAAAGACAGCCTTTTGTCTGGTATCAAGTTTCTTTGGCAGTTGGTTAGTCCAGCCCGTAAGGTGAAGCACGAAGGGGCCGTGTGGTTCTCTGTGGTTTGTTGGTGGCTCATCAGGGATTGGAGGGGGGGGCTCTTTTTCTTTCTTTTTGGGCGATGACTTAGGTATCTGTCTGTGTGTAAGGTATGGGCTGAAATGAGAACTAGCTTGCCTCTGCGGACTATTATGAGGCTGTAGTGGGAAAAGAACTAATTCCAGAGTGGACGGATGTCGAATATATACACATTATGGCGGAATGTGGCCAAACTTCAGATCGCGGCGATGGACAGCCCGTCGTGAAGCAATTGTTTATGCTAGTCGGTAAGTATGCACACTGATACCAAGCGGAGAGGCTCACCTTGTCAGTGACGTGCACTGCCCAGCGGTTCTTTCACAAGCCGGCGTTGCATTTCTTACGAACCACGACTCTCCTTTGGGCCGCTTTATTGCTTCCCACACATGTAGCATGCCCCGACTCTGCTGTTTGAAGTAAATAGATCAAAAACCTTCTAGCGACTGGCAGAGCATTGACAGTCTACGGATGGAGTGTATGCGGGATCCTCACACAATAGGCTCACAAGCTGAGGAGAGAGACAGAACGTTACATCGCCCTCTGACCAGTTTTGTCAGCAGAGAGTGCTCATTCTGCCCTGCTGAATCAGAAACGCTTCAGTTCAACGCAAGAGAAAAGAAAGCATGCAAAACCGAGTCCCGGACTGTGAACCGAGGGCAAAACCAGAGGCAATGACTCGAGGTGCACAAAAAGGGCAGAAGTGATGACGGAGCCACACGACAACCTATAACCCCGAGTGTCAATTGCCGGACACCTCGCGTGGCCTCTGAGCACTAGAACGCATTTTGGCCAGTTTCATCTGCCTGCGTCTTCCACGTTATCATCAACACGAGGCGATCCTCCTGGCGGGTCAATGTGCCAACCCTTGCCAGCTTCTGTCAAACTCCCCAGGCGACTCCCCACAAGAGAGCCACACAAAGACAGGAAGAGCCGACGAATAAGACGTGCCAGAGGTCCAGATTGTCTCTAGAAGATTGCCCGAAAGGAAAGATGCAAGGGTGTTGGTTGCCCCCATTGTTGCTACAAAGTACTATGTGCAGTCAGATAGAAGTAGGTGTAAACTTGTCAAAGCACAGTCGGCTGGTCTCGTCATGTCTTATGTCTTACATGCGAATCCGGTGCACGGGCATGTTTGATGTCCCTTCTTCAGGGGGACGAGGGCCCTATACAGGGACCTGCGGGATCCGTGACGTGGGCTGGCGTGTGTAGGATCTTCTGTCTTTCTGTAGGTCCTTTTGAGCAAAAAGTTGCGTCCCAATGAAGCAGTAGCCCTCTGATTGTACATGCTCTTCTTTGTTGCCCAATTTTGGCCGCGGGCTCGAAACAGAGTGAGTGGAGAAGGGTTTTGCGCATGTATATCCTGGCTCTGTCCTGTGCATTATCTCAGGTTACATTTGAATGCTGGGTAGTTTCTGCGGAGAGGCTTTGTTCGGGAGCGGATTTCAACTCTTCCGCTCTCGCTCTATACCTTTCTTTCTTCTTATTTCTCTGAAGCATTCTTAGGCAGATATAGCGGATTGGTCCCTCTGGGTTTTCTTACCTCTCTCACTCTTTCTTCCTCTTTTTTACTAATCCTTTCCCTCCTCAGCGACGAGATACAGAACGAGACAAGACGGTGTCGAGAACAACATGTGCACTCAGTGCCCGCCGTGAGAACCCATAAGTTCTCGTCAGAACAGCGAGAGGGCCATCGCCATTGACCTAAGAGAAGCGAAGGAAACAAAGGAGAAACAAGAAAATACTTGTATACACAAATATTGCACAAATCAACCGTCGAAATGAGGATATCACACTGGGCAGGGCTATTGCTCGCGGCGCCGCTGGTCTACGGCTGGGAATTCGATACGGAATGGACGTCTCTCTCTCCTCGATCAGTCAACATCACATCCAGAACTTCAAAAGACGACGTCAACCCTGTTGATAACCAAGGGTTCCTGAAGATTCTGAGCATGATCCCAACATGTGCGGTAGGTCACTCGGGAATACAAAAATCATCAAAGAACTGACGACTGACTTGAATGCTCTCTTTATCTAGGTCGAGTGTCTGAAGACGTCGGTGGAAGGCACAGTCTGCAATTTTGGTGATCTGAGATGCATGTGCACAGACGAAAAGTATCAGGACACGGCCACGACATGTGTGAAGAAAGCCTGCAAAATGTCGGACGCTTTAGGTGTGTTCATGTTGTTCCCTCATCCCCCCCCGAGCAGGAGAAGGCTTGCTGTTGACAGAGGTGGCTAACGTGTCCGATCCGCCTGTTATACAGCGACCAAGAACCTGACGCAAACGTCCTGCGGCCTGCCCGTGAGGGACATTTCGGCGTCATACACGTCCATGAACATCGCCTCGGGCGTCTTCGCCATCGCCATCGTCATCGCGCGCCTGGTCTTCCGGCGCTTCTTCAGCGGCAGCGGCCGGCTCGGCGTCGACGACTGGATCATCCTGGCCGCCATCATAATTGCCGTTCCCGGCACCGCGCTCAACCAGATCGGCCTCGTCGACCACGGCATCGGCATGGACATTTGGACGCTGCACCCGAGCGAGCTGCCCACCTTTGCAAGGTTCTTCTTTATCATGGAGCTCATCTACATTGTCCAGATGTGTCTGGTGAAGCTGAGCCTGTCCGTCTTCTATCTTTACGTGTTCCCCGGACAGAAGATTCGACGGCTGCTGATTGGGACGGCTGTCTTTAACGTCGTCTTTGGCGTTGTATTTGTGGTTGCTGCCTTGACGCAGTGTATACCGCTGCACTACTACTGGGCTCAGTACTATGATGACCCTCCTCAGGGGAGATGCTTCGACTTGAACAAGTTTGCTTGGGCCAACGCGGGACTGGGTCTCGCGGTGGACGTGTGGATGATTGTCCTGCCCATGTGGCAGATCAGGAAGCTGAAGCTGCACTGGAAGAAGAAGATTGGCGTCATCATCATGTTCGCACTCGGTGCTTTGTAAGTTTACTCCTCAACGAATTCCGTCAATAAGCATGTCAACAAGCATGCCTTGAAGTCCCTGACTGACTGTGACCCGGTCTCCAGCGTGTCCCTGATCTCGCTCATCCGCCTCAAGTCGGTCACCTTCTTCGCCAACCTTATCAACCCGACCTGGGACCAGTGGAACGTTGCCTGGTGGTCCACCATGGAGGTCAACATTGGCATCATCTGCACGTGCCTCCCGACAATGCGACTCATTCTCAAGCGCATCTTTCCCAAGCTTCTCGCCACCGACGAGCGCACCACGCTTACGTCCTGGACGGCCGTTGCCTCCGTCTCCAAAGAGGACACCAAAGAGTCGGCCTTCGCGATGGAGATGTCGACCACGACGCTCGTGGCCGAGGCGCCGAGTGCCTATAGGCGTCTGGACGACCGCGGGGGTTTGAAGGAGGAGCCGACGACGCTGACGAGGATTGAGGGGGGCGTGCATCCGAAAGAGATGCCGTCTGCTTTTAAGCGATTTGAAGGAGATGCGAGCTTTTCATACAAGGCCGGACTGAAGTCTCCAAGCAAGGCGTTTGAAGGGAGCACACTTTTGAAGAGGCTGCCGTCTTATAGGCGGTTTGCGGATAGAGGTGCCCGATCAGTCGATGCGCCGAATCCTCCTTTTGCCGGACTAGAGGCAAATGCCATTGTCATGGAGCAAAGGGTTTCTGTTTCTGTTACGAAAAAGTACCACGAGGAGTACGACGACAACAAATGGATCTAGTTCCAGCCCAAAAACCAACCATGCTTTTGTGTATGAGAAAAGGGTCATTGAAAAGGGTTGTGTCTTGTCCTTAACAGATCACTGGCCGATACCCGCGCTCGGAGTCATGATGCAGTAATCGCGGGAGTTTTTGTGTCATTTTGTCTTATCATAATATCCACTGCGGTGAGCAGGGTTGGGGGAGGAGAGAACGACAACTAGCTGGCGAAAGAGAAAAAGAAAGGAGAAGGCAAAGAACGGTATGAGGAACAACTGGAACAATGAACAATGCCTCGAGCACTCAGTGTATAATTTGCGAAATAATTGGCTATGGTCAGTCTTCCATAGAAGCAAGTGGCCGGAGATTCGGAATAGAATGAATCATGAGAAATGCCCAAAGATGGGTTGGCATATTCACGTCGTCTTCTGGTTGCTGCTGTGAACGTGAGGCAATAAGTGAATAGTAATGATCAGGTGCACATGGTGCGAGCTGTTGATCGAGATGCCTCCTTTGACCTAGTGTTTTGCATGACGAGTCGCACAAAAGCCTCTTACATACCTCAATGCCTTCGGCTACTCTATTTCAGACAAGAACGTTACAAACATGGAGTCTACCTGGTATGTATCTCCTTGCCTGTCACCAAACCATATGGAAACGTCGTAAAGGAAATGGAGAATCTGGAAAGCATTCGTCATGCCTCGTTGTGGACATGAATACATATGCACTGCGCCTCAACCGTGTCTCATGGTGGTCGACACCGAACTCGCGCGTCAACATCAGCACGTCCCAGATTGACAAGGAAGAAAGGACGGCGGCCGAGGAGCCGCAACAGACAACAAATCCATCCCTCGCCCCCCCCCGAAATATGAATTCACATGCCAGACATGCTTCCTGAAGACCGAGCATGAAGGAGAAGAGCGTATTCTTTAGCCGCCAGAAGAACCTAGTAGGAGGACGCATAAACGGGACAAAACCCCACGAGGTCTCATGACTTCCCCAGAGGCCGATCTGCCGGCCCGTTTCCCATCTGGGTATCGAGCGGCTAATATCAATGCACCTTTTTTTGACAGGAGAAGGGGTTGGATTGCGGGGTACTTGGCAGCCGAGCTGGGGAAGGAAATCGAAGCGAGAGATGGAAGAAGAAGAAGAGCGGGTTCGTTGCTCGTTTCATGCGGAGGAGCTGCCAGTTGTGCATGAACTACAGCACAGAGGAGCCACAATGACGCCGTACAACTCTCCGGACTCAGCCTCGAAACTCATTCCATCGCATAACTACCTCAACTGAATCGTAGCTGCCAGGGGGAGTTGTCGCGGGATGTTTCGACTTCTCTTAGGCTGGTCCGTACAACACACTCATACTCAACTCCGAGGGTGTTCACGGCCCGCAAATGCCGTCTAAGGGCACACAGCTTCTCGGCTTCTTCCTTGGCTTCTCTTTGGCCATTTTGGCTTGTGATGCCGAGAACAACGTCTGGTCCTCAAATTTGAAAGCGATGAGGGGGGAAATACTGAAGGTGCCTTGCGATAGGTCTCTTGTGTTTGAGTGCGTGTCTATGCATCGGCCAATCAACTATAGCGAGCCCCGTGACGATCGTGAACCCTTGTCTGAAGTGGACAGAGCTAAAGTCTAGAAGCTGGCTGGCAAGGGGGATCGCCGAGATCTCGTCGCTTCAGAACTGTCAGTGCTCGAGTTCAAAATCTCCATCTATTCATTAACGAGTCATTTCAGACGATCAGGGACCAATGCGAATACAGACAGAACTCGACTACATCACCACTTTCCATAGTGCCAGTTCTTCAGAACCAACAGAAGCCATAATGACAGCGGAACTTTCCCACAACCCCAGATTGAAAACGCTCCGTCCTGCATAGTCAGTCACACGCATGGCTTCTGGGTCCCGCCATTGGCACCGTCTCACTGGCGGACCGGCGAAGCGCCGCATCGCGAAGGGGGAGAAAGACGGCACTCCAGTCCGGATCTGGAAGGTTGTCCTTTTGCGGTGGAGGATGAGTGGCCCGAGAGGGTGTTGCAGGGTGAGCCTTGACTCGTCAATTAGAACTTTGGGGGGCCGAGAATGGAGTCGAGAGATCTATTGTCTGCTGCAGGGTTTGTTAGTATATCGTGGAGAAAGCATGTGCTGCGGAGGAGCCTTCTATCTAGACAACATGACGAGTATATAAAGAGTCCTGAATTGACTCGGGGCTCTACTTCCTCTCGGTCATTCTCTGGTGTCTTGGAACAAGCAGCCTGTCCATCCCTCAGCGTCTTCACTTGCAGAAATCCACTTACAAGATGCGGTCCTTGGCCATTCTCACCACCCTCCTCGCAGGCCACGCCTTTGCGTACCCAAAGCCAGCCCCCCAGTCGTCAGTCAGTCGCAGGGACTGGCCCACAATCAACGAGTTTCTCTCTGAGCTGGCCAAGGTCATGCCCATTGGCGACACCGTCACGGCAGCCTGCGACCTCATCGGCGACGGTGAAGATGCCGCTGCTTCCCTCTTTGGCATTTCCGAGACGGAAAACGATCCTTGCGGTGACGTGACTGTCTTGTTCGCTAGGGGAACTTGCGATCCTGGAAATGTTGGTGTGCTTGTTGGGCCTTGGTTCTTTGAGTCACTGCAGACTGCGCTCGGAAGCAGGACTTTGGGTGTTCAGGGAGTTCCGTATCCTGCGAGCGTGCAGGGATTCCTGTCGGGAGCCGTTCAGCCTGGCATTGACATGTAAGTCTCGCAACATGGCAACTCCTTCACAATACACCCCCCCAGAGCAACAACCTATATACTAACTATTGATGTAAAGGGCCAACCAGATCAAGTCTGTCCTTCAAAGCTGCCCCAACACCAAGCTCGTCCTCGGAGGCTACTCCCAGGGAAGCATGGTCGTCCACAACGCGGCTAGCAACCTCGACGCCGCGACAATGTCCAAGGTCAGCGCCGTGGTGCTCTTTGGCGACCCTTACAACGGCAAGCCGGTGGCCAACTTTGACGCGGCCAAGACGCTGGTTGTGTGCCATGATGGAGACAACATTTGCCAGGGTGGTGACATTATCTTGTTGCCGCATTTGACGTATGCTGAGGATGCGGATACCGCTGCTACTTTTGTGGTACCTCTTGTTTCTTAAGCCTCCCAAGGTTTCACCGAAGAGGTGGTGCGATTGCTCAAGTATTGGAAATGGGCGAAACCAAAAGTGATCAAGGGATGTATATAGCCAGACCCCTTGATGGCTCTGTATATAGTAAGCAAGCGTTTGTCAAATACAAAAGTCATATTTGAAGCAACTCCCTACAAATACTCGGGCGTGAACAATCATATAAGGCCAACCCAATTCATTTCTCGTTTAATCCAAGCATACAAGGTTCTAGTCCCTCCCCCGCAAGAGACATGAAATGTTGTCTCTCATGTTTTAGATGTTAGAACTGCACTATACAGACGATGAAGCTTACCTGCGGCCGGTAAGCTCAAGGTAATGCTCAACGACCGAAACAACCATCTCCTCAAAAGACTTAAACTTGAAGCCAAACTCCTTCTCAGCCTTTGTTGAGTCGACATGCACCGGAATCGAGACAGGCCGAGGCACAGACTCGAACTTGAAGACGCCGTCCGCATAAGCCTCCGGAAAGCGCCTCTTGACAATCTCAAAAGTCTCAGCCCAGTCAACGGACTCGTTGGGGTGAGCACAAGCCAGATAGTCCTGGTTTCCCTTGACACTTGGCCCCAGGGCAAGGACATGCATGTTTGCAACGTCTGCAAGGTGGACGACGGCGCCGGGAAGAGGGTCACGGGACTGGCCGAGGAGAGGGTCCATGATGATGCCGTTGGTGCCCTTTGCGATGTTGGCCGGGTCAGTGACGGTGTCGTCGCGGCCGATAACGAAGACGGGGAGGATGTTGACGATGGAGAAGGCGGGCTTCTTGTCGGCGATGAACCTCTCCGTGGCCTGGAGAGCGAGGGCTTTGGAGGCTACGTAGGCGGCGATGCTGGAGGCAAAGGGGCCTTCGGTGTTGGAGGCACGGGTCTGCTCTGCACGGGCAAGTCAGAATTTGACGCTTTTTTGAGGAATAGCAGGAGGGAGGGGGGGAATGGGCTGCATATGCTGGGAAGAGAGCCACATACCGTTGATCTTGGTTCCCGAGGCCAGTGCCTCGAAGGAGGCAATGGATAGGACAGACGCGGTGATGACAATCTTTTCGATCCCAGACACCTTGATTGCAGACTCCAGAATGCCAACCGTGCCCTGGACGGCGGGCTGGATGATCTCGGCTTGGCAGGCCTCATCACCCTCCACTGTCGGGGAGGCCAGGGGCGAAGCAACGTGGACTACATATTTGACGCCCTTGACAGCTTCGTCATAGGCACCGGGAACAGTAATGTTGGGAACAGTGATACTCTCCACCTGTGAGAGGTAAGGGGCAAGAGGCTCGAGGCTCGAGATGCGTTCGAAGCCGGCCTGGGTGCGGACAGCGGCGCGGACCTTGTAGCCAGCCTTGACGAGTTCGACGAGAGTCTTGAAGCCGATCATGCCAGTGGCACCGGTGACCTACATAAATAGAGGGTGGGATTGTTAGTTGGGGAAGGGGTGGAGAATATGTGTGTATATCCGTGTTGCTTCGGCTTGAGAGTGGGACTTACGAGGACAAGATCGCCAGCCATTGTGACGGAGCTGTGTGAAAGATTGGGGTTGGACATGTCGTTTGTTGCTTTTTTTCAGCTTGTTCCCTGCTTGTGTATGGGTATTGTGTGTGGAGGAAGCCGGTTTGAGTCTGAAGAGGGAGATGAGATGCTCAACGTCGCCGGTTGGCGCCATCTTTATATCTCCATCCTTCGGAGCCATTATTAACCATACTGCAGACACTGCGTGACCGTAAGAGTACAAGGATCGCGTATGCACCAAGCTTTACACTTATCGGATACCCTGATTTGTAAAATAACCCGGGGTCATAACTACTGTAGTTTTCATCGTGGAGTCCGTGATACTCGTGGGCAAACGCAAGGCATGTAAATCCGAGAGCCCTAGCCAGATGCAGTCCGTAGATGATGGAGAACCTGCTTCAGCGTTGAACGATGCGGTAACCACCTCGTTCTAGAACAAAGCATTTTCCACAAGAGATGTCTCCAATGGGGTTACCGTAATGGAGTCCTCACAATGACTCGCATTTCTCAGCTCTGCCCGGCTCTCCTTACAAATACCAGGCGCCTCCACCTGGAGTTGAAGCAGAATTGCGCAAGTCCCGCCTGCGGTCTTATCGAAGCGCCGCAACACCGCAACACCGCAGCGGGCTTCACTACCCCTTGAACTGCCACCTTATTCCGTCATGAGGGCACGTCAAATATGACCGCAATGGATGAAATTGCAGAATCCGGAGAACTGCGTCCCGCAATCGAGCAATAGTGCATGACTCTCGCCCTTGAAAGCCTGGAATTACAAAGCAGAATCATCATGTCGATTCCTTTCCGCGCGCCCTTGGGCATCAGACTTTGGTAGTTGTCACTTGGCTTCTGACGATTTGATCCTCATTGATCTACAGTGCGAAGGCTTTTCGAGGGGCCACTACTGCCCAATTTGGGCATAATCTAGATTCATGTATATATATATATCACAGCCCAAGAGAAACAAGAGTGGACGAGAGAAAGCGCCGCCGAAGGCTTAGGCCGCCGAGCTGAATAAATGTAAGAAAGGAGTCTGTCCCTGTGCGTGCTCTGAGGACGCCCGTAATGCGGACAACGTACCTGACAGGGCATATCAACGTCTGTGGTGTTCTTGACGGAATCACGATCGACAGCGTTGCGTTGTCGTTGAAGGAATCTTTGTACTTTGTAGTATGCTTATGCTTATTTGAAGTTGGTTGCGTTGGTGGCTGTTGATCGATCGAAACGACTGGTTTGACTTGCTTTACTTCTTGTAGGCTGCAGTAGCCAGATGGTGACAATAAGTGCTGTTGCCATAGGAATTGGGCAAGCTCTAGTATACAGCTTTATTGAAGGCTGAAGCGAAATAAGGGCCTCGGACAGAAACCTGTGGCTGAATCCGGACCGGTGACAGTACTGGTAAACTGCTAGAAGTTAAAGCTGACAGTGTTTGCTCCCCAACTCTAAGAAGAGACAACGCTTACCAGATAGAACTGAGACATACAATACCATGTTACAAGAGCCGAGATCAACCGACTGTCGGAACAGAGCTATACTTCAAGTTGATCATGACTTATAGATGTAAGGGGGAAATGACTAAATTAGTGAGCTAGTAGTTGATTTTCCTCAAACTGACGTTCACTGCAGGTTGTGCGGTAATTGGCGGGAGTATCGGCCTCTGCCGTCTTATTCAGCTGATATACCTAGATAGCTGCAATGCACAGAGATCGTTTCCAGGAGATAACCGGATGGCGGTCCAGATCCTAACTAGCTTTGAGTTGAACAGTTTCCTTATTTTCTTACCCACCAATCACATGTAGGCAGGCAGCGAACACCATGTGAAAACTCCCGCAATAAGCCCCATCTTGTAAAACAATAGATCCCGGCCAATCACCTCGGGGACTCCGGTAAAACCATTCCCTGCGCCTACTTTAGGCATCGGTTCTTCAGCGGATGTAACCAGGCAACTCGTCCCATAAAGGGCTCTTCTGCGTCCAGAAAGTCAAAGGCTAACCGTTGCTTCCAGACCGGCGTCTGCACCATGTTGATGATGTTGTAGTTCACAAAAGTTTGGAGCTATTAAGACGCGGCCCAGATGATAGTACCACCAATTAGCCCAGACCCGTATCCGCGCCGTGTGAGCAGATAGAGAGGCATCGAATGCCAGGTCCCCCCATTGTTGAGCTTGATACGCCTTATACATGGCCTCCAGTTCAGAGACGCTGGGATTGCTGGAACAAGCAAGCAGCTGTCGCAGATTGTTGACCAACGAGACAACATCTTGAATTCCACTCTGATAGCAATAGCCCAAGCCCGCGTTGGGACAGAATTTGTGTATCGAGTCTCCCACGAGGGCGATCCGGCCCCAGCCCCAGTTGTTGCAGATGCCCTCCTGCAGATCCGACACGCCGGTTGTCATTCTCTCGGCCAAGACATCCTTCACCTTGAGACTGTCCGTGAGGGGATAGTCGGCAAATCTGCCTGCCATTGCTTCGACATCTTTCTCGCCGTAGGTGGTTCGCGCGGTTGTTGGCTGTGGAAGCTTTTCGTACAAGAATATCCATCCACGCTCCTTGCCAGTCGCAAACATGATGGACTTGTCCTTGCTCTGCGTCTCGAAAGCTGCTCCTGGCTCGATGGGCCTCTGAAACTCGACCACATACATCTGTAAGACGTTATAAATGGCGCTTCTGAATCCCATGGGGCACGGGGCTTTGTCTCTAGTGCGAGTCTTCTCATGATATGTCGTGTTCTGCTGTGTACGCCGTCTGCGCCCATCACCATGCCCCCCTCATATTGGGCGCCGTCGTCGCATAATACTTTAACTTCGTTGTCTGTCGACCGGATATCGATGACATTTTTGCCTTGTAGGAACTTGGACTTGGCCTCTACGGGTAGTTGATCGTACAGAGATTGCACAAGCTCTGCTCTGTGAAAGACGAGCGGACGGGTGCCGAAGCTGAGAGTATCGCCCGCGATAAGTCTCAAGGTGGACAAGAAGGAAGATCGTCAGGGGCGCTTACTCCTTTTGCATCCATCGAATACATTGCAGGCCGTGAATCTGTGACCGCTCTGTTTGATTGTATGCCGAAGGATCACTTCTGAGGCAAGGCCTTGCAGCCCGTTCAACACGCCAAGTTGGTGAAGAACTCGCAAGCTGGGCGGTGCTAGAACGAGGCTGGCTCCGACGTCAATGGCGTCTGTGCTGTTGCGTTCGAGGACGACGAAGTCTATTGCTGTCTTGTACAGAGCATGTGTTTTTGTCAGATTTTGACATGACCAAAGAACTGCAACATGAGGCGGCAGCAGCGCTATATGTGCAAGAGATAGAGATAATGGCATGTCAAAAAGGAGACCCGATGCATAGTGAAGAGGCCTCATACTTTGCGGAACAAGTGGATGCCGTTTGGGTACGCACTGGGGTTACAGCACATCTTGGCTCCGAGACATTCGCCACAGCACGGCATCCGGACAGTCAAATGCATCTTCGTGTCGAGTTGCACAGAGTTCTGAGCCACTTTGGCCGGATACTTCTATTCACACACTGCCGCCTCTTACTATTTGGCCCCTCGTTTATGAGATCTTCTTTGGAGGCAATTATGCAGAGCTGCCAGGAACGAAGCCAAGCTCAAATACACGGACAAATCCTCAGCTCTTCACAGGCAAATTAACCTACACTATCATGCCAAGACTACTGGAATACAATGATCGAAGTCCTGAGCTACATTGCACAACCTTGCATTAAAAGAGATGGGAAATTACAAGAAACACTATTCTCCGAGATCGGAATCGTGGTTTCGACATCTACATGTCCTTCTTTCTTGTGGTTCGATGCTATCCAGCTATAAAGGATCCGCTTCTTGCTTGTCTAATGAGCCATTGACCTCTTCATCGTGACAATAGCTTGGCGATTCATGACAACTGGAGAGCGCCACTCGGAACTGCATCATGTGATAATCGTGCCATGGAATAGCTTTTGAGAACAGAGCTGCATGTCAAATCACCAAGAACGCTGCGTCAGGTCTAGTGTATCAGGTATCATTTCTATGTATCATTAACGACAGACGTAGAGCAGAGTGTAGCTGTGGTATCAAAACGACCGAATCTATCCATTACCTCATTAACCATTATCCATGCCTCCATTCCCGTTCGCAACATCATTAGACACGGGAGTCCACACACTTCCAAGGTCCCCATTCGCTCTGCTTCGTAATGGTATCTTTCTATTCGTAAAACGATCCTTGTCGTCGAGAGTTATTGGCTGGTCTGGACTGCCATTGTGCTGTAGATGAACTATGCGAGCGCGGGGACCTGGGACTCGCATATAAGAGCAGGTGGTCTTTCTCGGTTCATCTATGCATGTTTGCATGTCTATTGTGATTTAGACAGTTGCGTCAGAGGGGCGACCGGCGGAGAGCTCCTTGTTGTGAGGAGCAGCAGCAGCAGAGGTAGCGTACTCTGCACGGAGAAGGATGAGCTCAACCAGGGTGTTGCAGAGAAGGAAGAAGCTGTAGGCGCATGTTAGAGACTCATTCTTCTCTCAGATGATAGTCGAGAGCACTTACAAAGCGATGAAGTTGAAGGCGTCAATGGCCTTCTTGCGGGCGCAGTGGCCCTCGCCAGGCTGGCCGAAGCTGCACTTTCCGCTGCTCCAGTCCTGCGAGGAGAAGATGAAGGAGGTGAGCCAGAGGTAGGAGAAGATGAGGTTGAGGGGGGCCAGGTGGCCGCGGTATTTGCCGACGAGGGGCAAGACGGCACCAACGAGCCAGAAGCCAAGAGTAATGGTGGCCTAGTTACCACACGCGTTAGTATTTGTCTGACGGAGTCGAGCCGGGTATGGGAGTGTAAGTGTGTTCGAGAGACATACAATGACTTCCTGGTAGACAATGTTCACGCCGCGGTAGTCGTACTTGTGGAGGAACCAGGATACCAGGCCGGTGACGATGGCTGATGAGGCGAGGATCATCAGGTGGTTGAAGAAGGCGATGAATCGCAGGGTGGCGTGCGTCAAGTTGGCGAACATTGTGGCGGTGCTCCTTGCAAGCTGTAGTGATAGGTGTTCTTCAGGCTGATGGTGTTTTTGGGTATCAAAGTATTAAGAATGTAGATTATGGGTATCAATTTGAGATGCTTTTGTTCTAAGCTGGTGCCTGCCTGCCGAGATGATGCTGAAGCTGATGCTTTGAAGCTGGACAGCATCCATGATACGCTGAGCGAACAACCTCATTTATATCCTTCTCATGACCAACCTCACCCACGATAGTTCCCGCCGTTCGTCGGATACTAAGTCATCTGATGATTTGCCTCTCCCGCATGAAGAAAAACATCGAAAAAGTTCGAAAAATCACTACTTTGCTGCAACGACGTCATAGCAGGCCACTTCTCGCGATGCCGAACGACTCACAAAACGGTGCAGGCATCGTATGGGACCATCTGCCGGCTTCCCGGGAGCTCCGGCAGTTCGAATGCATCTCCACCGGACTAATGCAGCACCCACCAGAGGCCGCTCGCTTCTCTGCTCTTCTGGGGCCGTTGAGCGGCCCTCTTCTGGGATTCGTTGCTTGGGCTGCTTTTGGGCTGCAAAGTGCTTTTGGGCTTTGCATCAGGCAAGGTGATGTTTTGTTGCGTGTTAGCCGAGGGCACGCGGGTGCGTTGAAGGGCTTGGCTGGTTGAATGGCTGAGGGGAGGGGAATCGATGAAGTGATGGAGACAAGAATCTCTCGAATTGGCTGCGTGTGAACAGAGAGACGCATGCATGTTTCATTGGCTCGGCACATTTCGGAATTGTGATGTCTTCCACGAAGCACTGGCGAGCTGGAAATCGCAAGATCCAAACAAGGCATTGAGCTATCATGAATCAGCTAGTATGGCATCTTTGACCTCGCCCGGAAAAGCTGAAGCTCGACTTGCAAGAAACGGCTCACCAGTAAGCATTCCATGTCTGTTGGAGAAGAGGCAATCCTTGAATCGGAACTCGCCGCCTGATTAGCAGCGAGAGTTGCCGAATCGTAGAGCTGCCCGTGAATCGACCTGATTCGCCGGACCGGAATCGCCTCCTTCTAGCTTTTTCTAGGACGAGGTTCGGTGATGGCTCGGATATGCCACCATTTGTGATGCTCATTCCCGGGACAACAGCCAATACAGAGGAACTGCCAACAATGCAACAATGGAAGCTCTTGAAGTTCGTGATTACACTGTGCTGTCCCTTGACCACTGTATCGACGTGGTTTTCATGGCCCAAAAGGTAATCAGAACAGCACCCTTTCTCAGTGACCTTTTCCCCAGAGTCCCGACACCACATCGATATAGTCCCTTCAGGTCCCTAACAGTTCTTGAAGCTCGTCACTCGTGACCCGCTGGTGGGGTGCCCAGATGCTGCACGAATTCGCTTGTTATGGCGATCATTCATAGTGGCGACGGCTATCGGCTTTCTTTCCATCGGCTTCCCGTACCAGTGACATACTCCAAACTATTAAAATCACGAGTCATTAATGGCTCTATTTGCCTCTGATGGGTTGCATCTCAGTTCTCGCAGGGTTGTCATGCATGTGATAGAGGGAGGAGTGATTCCGCAGGTTCCGATGGAATCCCAATTGCAGCCTGCAACATGGAGGCACAAACAAGCCAGCCAACTGACTTGAATCATCTATCCAAATGCCACATACATGCTCTTTCATCATGAAATCATCGATTTCTTGTCAGTGATGGGTAGCAATAAACCTCTCGGCATCGGCTTCTTGAAGCTGTCACTTGCATGGCTTAGGAACTTTAATCCACGCTCAGAACGTGTCAGGGGCGGTCATGGCTGCGAACGACGGCATGAAGGTTGAGACAATACTTTTCATCTCCTAGATTGCTTGAACGATGGAGTAACGAAGTTAGGGAGAAAGTTCACAGACGACTTGATCGACGACGGTCATTTTAAGCATAAGACGAGAGGCTGGTGCCACAAAGTCAAATCGTCGCCACCCACATCAGAAAGGCTTGCGATCATTACGATACAAGTGATACAGGAGTTCGAGTAAACTAACACACTCGGTACTTGAGAAGCAATACGAGGCCAACTCGGGCGAATTGCGCTTGAGCTGCCGTACAAGAGAGGATGAGGACATGCCCTCCCGCGACATTCATCAATATCAGCACTCTCATATCCTCTCCATCACACCAAAACCCAGGCACGTTGCGCCTCCCCCCCACACCCCCCGCAACATTCAAGAACCCAGTATGAGAAAGCAGAGAAACGCCAGCGTTCTGGATCTCCTGATTGGGCCTGACGCTGGACAGCTGCAGCTACGGTCCACCTAGAGGAGTAACCGTCCACTCGAGAGGGCAAACAAGACCCGTTACAGCCTACTCATACGTTCTGTTGGACGAGAGTTTCCCATCGCTTGTTCTCCAGTTCTCTGCGTTACGCAGACCTTGTTGCCGTTAACTAGGTCGTTTTATATCTACATAGAGTAGAGTCTGTCCTCGCTTGCATCATTAGCTTATATAGCTTGTTTATTTAAATTAGTTGGGTATATTTAGAAGCTTATCTTAAAAGCTAATTATTATAAACTAGATATATTTAATTATTAATATATTCAAAAATAACCTTTTTATCTATCAATAGAGTTAGCCTCTAGTATTTCACCTTGCAGTCCTAAGGTCTAAGTATACTCACTTCTAGGGAATGGTCCCCACTGGCTCCCATCTTCAGACAGATAGACCTTAAAGGCCCCGTTGACCGTCTTGCTTTGCATTTCCCCAGCCGGACCGGGTGCCCGACGGAAGTTGTTGAGTCGTGCACACACGCGGAGCATGCTGGCTGCCGCGACAGTGACAATGGCTCGTCCAAGACAGGCGTGAGGACCCCAGCCATGATGGATATAGAGTTCATCCGGCCGATCCAATTTGATTTGGTCCGGATCAGGGAACTTGGAAGGATCTCGGCCGGCAGTGATAAAGTCAGTAAATATGGTGTCTCTGGTGCTAACGGACACCGTGACTGAGCCATCTTGAACCTTGATTTCATTACCGTCCGGGATGCGAATCAAGCCAAAGGCAGGCGTAGACAAACGAAATCTATTCTTCTCAGTCAGTATGCGCCCAGTTACATTACTTGGAGTGAGTATCATACCCTTCCAAAGCGTACTTCTTCAGCTTCTCAAAGGCCTCTGGCTCATCGGACAGCGCAAGCTTCCTTATATCAGCCCAGTGTGAGTAGTACTCGTCGGACAAGTATAAGTCAAGCATTTGCGCCCACTATAATCTGGGATTAGACAAGAGCAACTGTTGAGAGATGGTCCATAGCACATACTCCTTGGGCCTGAGTGGCGGATGCGGCAGCTGCAGTGGGGATGATTGTCCACACGGTCTCATCAACACTTTGTCCGGTACGGAGCAGTCTTTCAACCAGTTGTTCCCCGTAGCTGCCAAGAGTATTAGCGGAATTGGTATGGAACAATTGTTTCAAAGAGGGGAAACGTCTCGTTTTGATGTTAGTGACGACCTCCTGCATCACCTCTCCCATTCTCTTTGTTTCCCTGGCAGCCACAACCCGATTCTTGAACGACTTTGTCGTATCCAAGTCGAGGAAGACGTAACCGAAGAGGCTACGGAGCGCATCGGCCAGTGCCTCCTCTGTGTAGCTATTTGGTCCTCCCCCGTTGCTCTTCATCGGGATACTAAAGAAGTGGCCGACAAATGTTGCATGCGCAATGTTTCCGACGCTCGGCACGTTAGCATATTATGTGCGTCATTCGCGATCGCCAACTTACTCTTTGACCACGTCGACTTGGTATGACCCCCCAATCCTATGACTGTTTTGGCGAATAAGCTTCGCAGTTACCTGCTCGTAAAACTGCTTGACCTGTTCCAGGCCGTTTTCGGGACTGTAGAGACACTTCTGGACCACAACTCTTTGCTGTGCGTTAGCAGGACTGTCGCCGCTAAGCATATAGTCATGGTGAGTGAGCTGAAATGTATGCGGACCCCCTATCGAGCTGTTAGTCGCCGCAGCTTTGGGCTAAATAGAGGGGTCTGGGAGGGTTGAGAAACTAACAAGGTACGCGGAAGTGCGCCTGATCTTCTAATACATTAACAACGCCTTGCCAGGTAGTTATCGGTTTCGGAGGACCAATGAACATCGGCTTGTCGAAGTCTAGATCCTGCGAAGTTCCGAGCTTGTCGAAGGTTTCCTTATTTCCCTCTGGAGTAGTAAAGGGATACAGAGCAAACACACTATTTGCTCGATACCAGCCAGGGAACGCCCTCATTAGGAGCTTGTACATCACTCCGCCCCCGGCGACATCATGATCGGAACTAGCTTCATTAAACCTGACTTGATGTTAGCAGCAATACAAGCCAAGTTATTAACATCACTCACCCGAAATTCGTCAGGTTCGAGGGGCTGTAGTCAACAGAATAGAATCTGTCTCCACGAACCAGGGCGACAGCATCCGAAAGGATAGCAAAAGAGGTCGTAAACCCTGGGCACAGTCCGGATCCTGGGACCATTGGCTTCTTGGCATCCTCAGCCAATAGTCCTGGATACAGTTCGATGTCGTCAGGATGCCCATAGAGGGCTTCGACTGTGTTACCAAGTCAGCATGGGAGTTCTAACTTATTAGAAATCATTCGTCTTACGGGCTTCAGCAACAGAGGGATCCGTGGTCACATCCGCTAAGACCTGTTAGTGAATTTACTCTGCCAAGGTGAAAAGGATGTCCACATACCAAATGAAGAATAGGGCTCCAGCTTGAAAAATTGTCTGAATTCATTCAGTGACGCCAGTCCCCACGCGCGCCCTTGCTCAATCCCATACATTTCCACAACCTTTAAGATGGAGGGTACATTTCGAGCCCCAAAAGCCCCTAGATAGCAGTATGATGTGTGAGTTGACGAAGCTAGGGAAGAGAATCCCCGTCGGATAGGAATTACGTACCTGCCACGCTCTCAGTCGCGTCTTGGGCAATCTTGACAAGTTTATCGTCTGGGAAGCTGCCATCACTACTCCTCTCCAAGCCACCAAAAATCCATTTCCCAGGATCTTGAGGTATATTCTTGGTCCACGTGCGGACCCCTTGTAGGAATGTATCGATAGGCAAATCGTCTAAGCAATAACCTATTGAGCAAAAGCTGTGGTTATGGGAAAAACTTATGACTTACCAACGTTAGCGTCAGCTCCGAAGATTTCGTGAAATAGATCATTCGTCCACTTTTCATCCTGAGCACTTATGGCACTGTGCCATCTGTAGATCATATTAAACTCGACGCTGACTTGGTTTCCGATTCCTCGAGGGGTCCCTTCCATGTCAAAGACATTATCGAAATCCTCTCGAGGATCTAGCTTCCAATCTGAATTGACTGGATTGCGGTTAAGATTAAGAATTGTTCGAAGATAGTCATTCAAAATAACATTAACATATAGACCGCAGGTGATACTAGACCAGAGGAGTTAGTGACATAACACTCCATTATAAGGCTTCTGTATTAGCAACTTACAGTCTTCCAGTCTGAAATAGGTCATTGTCACGTTTTAACTGAGCCTGGCCGTATCTGTGGTCATCTTCAGTAATCCCAGCTGGTATGCTAAAGCGCCCCTGCTCGTTGATAGTAGCTAGCTCCTGAACGACGTAGTTGTGGAAACGATTGAAGGCGATAATGAGAACACAAACACCAGGAGGCTGACTGAGAAGCCTGCTTTCGGCAAACGTGTCTTTTTTCAACAGGCCGTCCTTGAATGTACGGACTTTCTTTTGTTCGTTCTCATTATTGCCATACAGCGGGCCCAGATCAAGATAGGACGAATTCTTCAACCTAGTACTGTCCGTCTCGTCGGTATGGAAAAGGTCTGTCTAAGTGATTAGATCATTTCAAACCTAAAGTAATATTTGGTGGGATTTTTCATTTACCATGGATAATAAGAGTGGCGAAGTGAAATAGGCTACTGGAGACCTTGGTTGGGTGTTCCCTCATCGGTTTGTTGCGCGCCAAAAGACCTAGCCATGTCAGAGTCATTTCTATTGTGAATGGATATCTGCCCTACTGTCAAAAATAAGCGATGGGTCGGGAAGATTGAGAGGCTTTGGGCGCCGTGGGACGACGCTTCGAGCGTAATAGCTTCCTGCGGCACCGAGTTTGGGATATGTAATATTCTGTAACGTTACGACTTAGATCATGGAATCCGTCACCCACAAAACGGAAAACTTACGTTATTGGATCCATCAGCAGTGCGGTATCTGAATTTATCCCCAAGGTATGATATTGGTGGATGCTGCAGGTTATGCCATAAAGTGCCTATGAACCCTGCATTAAGATCACCTCGAAGCATGGACCCATTCGGAAGAGATGCGGCAGCTTCGACGATTTGTTCAAGCTTGTTTAGCAGATGGTTGAATTAATATCATATTGTCTTGGCCGTTAATGTTTCAAGGTTCAGTCCACTTACCAGGTATTTGCGATCGTCAATTTGGCCGCCCGCAGTAATTACATCTTTAATACTGCTGAGCAGTTTCAAATTGGGTACAATACGGGTCGATTGGCTGAAAAGATCGCGTTGAGCTTCTCCTAGGATCTCAAGTAGATTAGAGAACACTCCTCCCTTCTGGCGAAGCCTATCTTGGCTGGACAAGTCCATTTTTATATTCTGTTACTTCAAAATGAGTGCCAATACTCCCAATCCCGTTATCGTAGCGAGACGAAGCAGCGTCTTAGCTCGAATGTTAGAGTAGAGGAAATGATATATAGAGAAGTTAAGGAAGCTGATTTATTCGCGCTCAATGTTTGGTTGATATACAATTATGCATTTCTTCACATGCTAAAGCTTATCTATCCCACCATATTTTCTAGATGTTCTTTTACATGCTGAAGTTTGTCTATCCTGCCATATCCTTCAAGTAAATTTTCACATGCTAAAGCTTATTTATGCCACCATATTCTCCAGCATTCCTTCACATCATGGAAAGTGATAATGTAGCCCTAATATGTAATGTCCAAATTACAAGCATCTAGATACCGTCAAGCCACTGCAAAAGTTAGAAATATGTGGTAATTTAGACTGTCAGCATTACCTCGCTTTATATTACAAACCGCTCTAACAAGTTTCTAAAATAGTCTTTTCAAACTTTAAAATAACAGTCATCATTCCTCACAGATTATCATAATGCCGATGCAATTGTTCCCAGTAGCTTCGCTTTATGTCATAGGAGGAAACACACTAACTAGCCTCTTTTATGATTCTCCCTTTGAGTTACCTAGGTAATATAGACGTTGGCCCAGAATCTAGATCCGGCAACAAATATAAGGGCATGAGAAACGGCGAGATAGCCTCTGCCGTTTGTGCCGCTCCAGAAGGCAGTGTTGGCTGCTGATATGGAACCGAGCAATAGGAACACGTACAAGTCCGTTGGACGTAAACAGCTTGTTTAAAGGCGGAAGATCCATCCTAGCTGGGTGCCTGTATCTCAGGAGCTAAAACACTAAAGGCAAGCAGCTTGCCGCAGTTGCTTGGAATTCTCATCATTGTGTTTCTGCTGCTTCTTGACTTATTTAAGACGTTCTTGAAAGCTTGAAAAAGCAATCACTGCGAAGAGACGGCCTAGATGTACATATGCATTGAGATTGGCACTTTGATCTTACAATCAACTGGCCCTCAATGGGAAACGCACATCTGTTAATAATTAGCACATCAACGGACTAGCATAAGAGAAGTTTTACCACAAGTTTACTTTAAGTGCTTCCCATGAGAAAGCCGGATAGTTGATTGCCTATGAGCTGTTGACAACATCCGGCTTCTACCGGGACTGTATAGATATATTGAATAACTGAGCAACAGCGGACTGGGTCCTTTCCGAACTGACTTGTGTGAAATACGTTTTGGACTGTTCCCATGAAGGAGCCGCGGTCAGATGAGGGAGGTGTGGCTGGGGTCAGAACCACCTTCCTGACTTGGGTGGCTTATGCCACCACTTTACCCCTCTCTGGCTGAAAGGGATCCGGTTTTCTTTTCTCTCTTACACACAGACTAGCTACCAATGGAGATTCGTTTTTGACCGTTCGTTTTTACCTGTGATCCCTGCCATCCCCTTTCTTCCCATTACCAAATATGGGTATGAAAAGCTACTGGTTGCAAAAACGCAGAATAACTGTCCAGGTGCACGGGCCGACATTTACGACGCAGCGTAACCTGTTGCGAGGAGGGATCGCGATCGTTGATCTAAGGCTTATTAAACTTAGACGAGATGTACATCCTGTTAGGAACTAGACTCAACAATACTTACGAAGCGGAACTTCCAAGTTCATTGTGAAATAATGGTTGTTTATTGTATCCATTGTGACAAGCAGCTGTCTATCACGCAAAAGGCAGATAGGCTGCAATAAGACCACCCCAGCCACCCTTATTATCGGCACTGAGCGCAGCTGCTTTGCCATTCACCGTCACCATGTTCTTGACCAAGTGCGTGCCGAGGTTGTAAATCTTCAGTCGCTTGGGCTGGCCTTCGATGGAGACAATGTTGTCTTGAGCATATGGGCCCGAAACGCCGTCGAGGCCGTTGAAGAACTGTCACGTCCTGTCAGCAACAGACTCGCGAGAAGATGTAAAGTGAATAGTGGTGTAGATCCCCTTACCTGCCAGAAGCCCAAGCCGTAAAACGTCATGTCGCTTCCGCCGACGACGCGGAGAGACCAGCCCATGAAGCACTGCAATGAGCTTCCGTCGCAGTTGGAGTAGTCGGGGTCCGAGTAACGCACGTCGGGTCTAGATACATCGTCAGTTCCCATTTGTGAAAGGAAAGTCAGGATAACGACTGGAACACGTACGTCCAAGGCGCGGGAGCCGCAGGAGCAGGCTGCCAGTACACAGTCTCCGTCTGCGCCATCAAAGCGTGCACATTCTGCGCACCGACAAACTGATACTGGTACAACACAAAATGCTCAAACGCAGTGCCAACAAGCCATGTTCCGCGCTTGGACTCAACAAGGAGGCCTCTTCCCACAGCAACGGACTGGCTGGTTCCGTTGGTGGCACCGCTCAAGCCGTCCAAGTCGCGGTTGACCGACCAGCCCCAGACGCTCTCCATGTACGTCTGGCTGCTGGACTTGAGATGCATAAACAAAAAGGCGGCCTTGCACTGGTCTATGGGCGACTGAGGATATGAGCGGCACTTTGTCTCGACGGCGGAGCCGATTGTGCCGCCGGCGCGGAAGTGCGTGTCCCAGAGGCCGACGTCGCCGGGCTTGAAGCCGGAGGCGTTGTTTTCGACGAGGATGGCGCCGGGGAGGACGTCAGCTACGTCGAAGGCGATGTCGGTTACTTCGATGATGCCGCGGGAGCCGGGGTCGCCCATCTTGAAGACGACTTGGGGGTTCTTTTCGTCTTCAAATGTCTTTCCGTATGCTATTGATGCAGAAGCGAGTCAGTGTGATGTGCCGTTTGGATGGTCTTTGGAGGTGACAACTTACCGCTGATGGTGGACCAGACCTCGCCGACGATTCGCGATCCAACTGGGACGTGAATGGTGCCGCTGACGCGGTAGTTTCCAGCAGGAAAATACGTGATCCGTCGGTTAGCATTCGCCCTGAGAGCGGCGTTGATGGCCTTTGTGGCATCCGTCTTGCCGTCACCCTTGGCACCAAAGTCATGAACACTGGAAAAGCAACCAGAGCTGTACTGCTCGTACTGAGGACGTGACTTTGTCCAGTAAGCACCGCTGGAGTCGACCAGGGCTTGGGGCCGTGAAAGCGAGCCGCTGGTCTCGAGGTACTTGCCAGTCGTCTCGTCCTTGTACACGGTTCCCTGGATGTAAGACTTGATCGTAGTAGAACGAGTCGATCCTGGAAGAAGAGAGGCACCTTGGGTATCAGCAACGACGTGACCGACACGGTTTATCTTGAGGTTCTCGATGATGAGAGAGCCGTCGGCATTCTTTGTGTGCTGCGAAACGACGACTTTGTCGGTGGAGGTGGCTTCGGAGTCGATCAGAATGACGGATCCGACGGAGTTATTGGGCGGAGCCGTGAAGTTGACGCCGACGTTGACATTGTTGAATTTGACGCCCTGGAGAGACAGGGTGAAGATGTGGTCAATCTTGATGCCCGTCTTGACGTTGTTGAATGTCAGAGCACGCATCGCGTACTGCTGATTGTTCAGTCGGATCTATGCATACCGAACGAGTCAGCTACCAACCAATGGTACAGAGATGTTCAGTCAAGATGAAAGCTTACACCGATATTTCCTCCGGTAAACTCCAAGTCTCCCATGAAAGTAGCAGAGCCACCACCACCGCCAGTAGTTCCGTTGAAAACGACGCCCTGGTGCAGACTGTTTTCGGCCATCTTCATGTGGTTGAAGCTCAGCGTCACGGCCTGGGCGGACGGCCAGTTGACGCAAGCCACAGACGACTTGACATCTACACTAGTGGTGTCGAACACGAAGTTGCGGACTTGGTAGTACAGGTTGATGGTCGTGGGGAATGGCGAAGTGGTTGGAGAAGGGAATGTGTCCAGGAGATAAAGGCCGGAGAAGTTCTTGTCGGCTTTGAGGACGGGCCTGTCCAGCGGGTTGCCGACTAGCTGAGTGTAGATGTAGCTGTTGAGGGTGCGTGAGATCTTGTAAGTGCCGGAGGGAAAGTAGATGAGGGCGGGCTTGAGCGTCTTTGCGGGAGGATCTCCTGGACCGCACCCCCAGAGGCAACGTCCGCCAGCTGATGGACATTGTTAGCAACAAGATGTCTCTCATGCTCCTAGAGTAAATGCAGAACGTACCGTCAATAGCAGCTTGAATTGCTGCAGTATCGTCTGTTTTGCCATCACCTTTTGCACCAAAGTCCTTCACGTTGCGGTACACAGAGTATGAGGAGTCGTTCAGGAATGGAGAGATGCCTGTGTGCTTGATCGTTTCCATCCAAAAGTCTTCTTTGCGAAGGACAGGATGGCATTGGCCGAAAGTGAGGTCGAGGTCCACAGATACATCCAGACCGCGATCAACAAGACTGTAAGTAGCCTTGATCAGCATCATCCCCACTGGCCGTTCTGTTTTCTGCATAATGGAGCGTTGGAGTAGACTCACGCCTCTGGAGCAATCTCGATAGCAGCGGCATTAACTGCTGACGCGACTCCAACGAGCCATGTCAGCAATTGGTTTGCTCGAACCATGATTCCGCCGTGGCCGCCCTCTGAGAACGGTAGAGCAGGAGTGTAATGGGAGGACTCTCAGCAAACTGCAGCCATCCCTGGGGAATGCGGAGATCCTAACCGATTTATAGTGCCGACATTCGATTGACAACATAATAACCTTGATTGGAAATCCGGGGCAAGATCCGCAAACCAAATCCGTCATGTTACATCTCCTATGACCATCTTGATGTCTTGTCCGAGATTCTTGACTTTCCCCAGTGTCTGGGCAGCCAATCGGGATGCCCTCCGAAGATGCTCAACTGTAGCTTCCGCAGCTCTGGTTGGTGGAAGATTTACAATCTGGGGTACCGGCGGTACTGAGAGCCGGGCCGAATGGCCTTGAACAAACGACGACGATCGAGGCATCGGATGGAAGCTTGTTCAAAGCAGCAGGGACAATTGCGCTGTGATTCGTGATATTTTGCCAAAGCTGTGGGGAGAGCTGTCATGGTTATACAGCTTAGGCTGCGGTTGAGAATAAGACACTGGATGTAGAGTCGGTTGTGGTCAGGTTGAGAAAATGGTTGCTGAAGTTACCTCTATAGAACCACATTGGCCGGTTACATGCCAAAGCATGCCAATTGCCTAATTCTAAGATCAAACGAGCCAAGCTCCAGAAGGCTAGTCGTGAAAAGTATCGTTCCTACGTTGCTCACCGCAAACAAGAGTCTTTCGAGGGTGAGCTGGAGATCTGCGAGGATGCTTGCTCAGAATTGAACCCCCACTGAGCAGATCGGGAAATCTTGCCTTGCCTGATGAAAATGGCCGTGAAAACAGTGCATGACCAACACAGAAATCGAAGTTAGATTTGGTCCAAAGTATCTTCATAGATGAGTCCAGAACAGGGAGACCAGCGATCCTTGTTGTTGTTACCTAAATATAATCCCACGGCAGCTTTTTGCGGCCTGATGCGTGCGTCGTGCGGAGGTCTCCCTGGCCAAGTACCAAGACTTAAAAAAGACGCAGAGAAAAAGGCATCATCAGTCGAGACGGAAAACATAAAAAGGAAGCAAAAAAAAGAAACCGACTGAATCTCAATCGATGGATTATTATATAGGAAAAGCCCGATGCGGGGGTCGAACCCGCAACCTTGAGATTGCATCAGAACGTGTTCTCAAATAAGAGTCTCACGCTCTACCGATTGAGCTAACCGGGCTTCTTCATTGCTCCTGGCTCCCGAGCATTACCCGGAAGCTGTTGGCCAATGATGATCTCCGATTGAGCCCCAGCCGGCTTGTTGACATATTCAGTCGATTTGAGGCTTATGAACCGTGACTTTCCGCATGTTCATCTCATACCCAACTGCACGGCATGCTCAGAGTCAACAACCACCATCAAACCGAGTCACTTTGCCCCCCCTGCAATCATCATCCTCACTTCTGCTCCGTCATCTGCCGCGGACTTCGTCATGCCGGGGAAACGTTTCTCGTATGGCCTGAAGCCCTGCGCGCTCTGTCATTTCGACATTGCCCCGGGCGATGAAATCCTGATCGGTACGACTCTATGCTATCAAAGACTGAAATGGAACCCTGAAGACCCGCACGTCCAACTCGTTCTCCGGAACAGCATCAGAATATCCGCCCTCAGGGAGGCTCGTTACCCAGCCTTAGGTGGCTTCACATGCTATCATGTCGGCTGCCTGGAAGTGGCAGGACTGGAAGACGGACCTCAACTTATCCGCTTCGTCGACGCAATGAAATACCAGCGCCTACCGAGCTTGCTGCAGAAGGTACTCCGTCGTCGGCAGCTCTTGACGTGTCTTAGCACGGAACTGTCGGAGCATTTCGCGCTTCAGGGGACAAATCTGCCTCTCGAGCTATGGCACAAGGTCGCAGCGCATCTGTTGCCGCATTACGCGGCGGCCAACGCGCGATCCCTATGGAGACGAACAGAGCCGGAAGTCGTACGCCTGACCGAAGAAGTATGGTGCAAATATCTTGAGTTTGAGGGTATCCGATACGTTGCGAGGCTCTCAAATACCCCCTCCGATGGCTGCTGGGAGCTGGCCTATAGGCCATCTGGCGAGACCATAAAGTACCTATTCACCAGAGAGAACCACTTTGGTGTCATGGACTTACGGTTTTCTGCCATGCCTAATCTACGCCAGGTTGAGGAGACCCCGGGCATCTGGTGGCGTAGAGCCTGTATCACGGACGCAGATGTGGCACTCCGCGCAAGAAGCGATGTATTCCACCCCTTGCTCGATTCTCGCAGCCACAGTCCTGCTTACCGTTTTTCTAGGGCCTCAAATTTCGCTATTTCATTGGAACACCTCGAGATATAGTAGCGTGCAACATCCCCCTGCCCGACGGGGTCAGATTGGCAAACTTGGCCATTCCGTCTCCGAAGAAGCTCCCAGCCTACATGTCATCGTTGGTTTTCAACCAGCCTTCCGTCACTGGCTACTCGGTTCTCTGGGCAGATTCTGTGGTCACTATCTATGCTCATCACGGCATAGAAGATTGGAGGTGCTATCAGTCAGCAACTACTACTGGAACATGGCTGCATATGCCAGTCGATCCTGGTGAAGTTATTACAGAGATTTGGGGGCGCCCGGGTGACGTGCCACGCCAAAGAGGCCTCGGGGTAAGTTGGCAAACTATCTGAAGGGTTCCAACGTCTAAAACAAAAATCCAGTTCAAAACAAACCTCGGTCGCATCTTCTTTGCGGGAGCCTATTGCGCCTGTTTTTACAGGCGCCCCGGATTGTGGTCACTGCTCGCGCGGCCAGGCCAAAGCCGCGTGTTCTTCGGAGATTCGGACAGCGGAATTACATTGTTGGCATTTGAGGATCCACGCCCTATGGGCCCCAATCTTCCCTTCTCACCACCTCCACCATCGGTCGAGCCTCCGGTTCGCTGTCTCGGACACCACTTCTATTCCAACCATTGCTTGACCGGCTTAGTGCGAGTCACGCCTTGTAGAGCCGGAGACCGACCGGGTTTGACAGGCATGCTCCTGCATTACTCCAATGGCCATCGCGAAAGTGTTGGGCAAGTCCGCTTAGACTGCCTCTGCCTGCCGATTTCACTTCAAGACCGTACGTCTTGGTATCTAGCATTCAAAGCCGCCGCTGGTGGAAAGTTCTTCTACCTAGCGGCCATTATGGCGACTCCTCCGAGCCCGGATTCTGGCTTTGAAAAGGTTGTCCAGCTGTTTTTCGAGGGGACTCTGGAATGGTACTGGTCATCGCTGGATTGCCATGTGTTATACAACGGCACTGGGTGGTAGGCTGGACCTACAGAGATGTGCAGGCGGTCAGAGACGAATATAGAGTTATCAAGAAATATTTCCATGTCTCATTACTGAAAGAATAACTATTGGCTTGCGAGCAATATTTGTTCTTGGAGCGATGTCTCAGCGGCGTGGTCATTCAATGTTTCCGGCAATCTCTAAATATCTGTGTAAGTAGGTGAACCTATCAAAGGAAAATGATATTGCTCCCTCTTTGACAGGCTATCTAACGATTAACACCAATGACAGCAGGACTGTCAACGTTGATGGATAGTAATAAAAATGGTAGGTTTCCATCTCAACCGAATCCGACGCCGATATTCTGTACGCAAGAACCAACGACGATACTTGTTGCAGCACGCATATCGGTATCACCAAGATGCCTTGAGCCATCTTTGCACCTCCAGCAAGCAAAATTCCCAAGCCGAAAGCGATGATGAATATCGACGTGGGTGGTGCCCTTCCGTCAATTTCTCTAAGTTTCAGCCTTGCGACCATACTGCCCCTGGAGCCCAAACACTTTGATTTCTCGTAAGGTGCCGAAAGCGTTAAAAATGTAACATCTTCCGATCCCTAGTTATGAATTAAAAGTAAATATAGAGGCATCTTAAACTACTTATAAGGTAATCCTATAATTATATCCTTTAACGCACTAATGCCTATCCGTTTATCCTACCATATCTCCTCCCACGGCTTGGAATCCCTGGTTTTTCGATCTCGTTTAGGTTATATCTCTTCCCAGCATTCTCGTTTTGATAGCGATTATCATTATATTTGCCCAATTGTGAAATCCCAGCTTCAGAATTCCTCTCCTGCCGTTCTTTTCTAGCCCACCATTCAGCCTCCCCTCTGTCGTGGGGTATATCAAGACCAGCAGGGAAAAATTCCTTGATAAGAGACCGTCCACACCCAGCTTTCCAGCTGTCAAGGTCCATCAAGACATCCATAACCTTGGTACCCACGAAGACCATTGGCTCCTGTTTGAAGTGGATGCCTCGACTCTCCGGTTTCCTGGCCACCGCTGCAGCAATGCCGT
Organism: Trichoderma ghanense; assembly: GCF_004382785.1. NCBI lineage: Eukaryota > Fungi > Ascomycota > Sordariomycetes > Hypocreales > Hypocreaceae > Trichoderma > Trichoderma ghanense. The sequence continues at coordinate 2,377,905 of NW_027395666.1, forward strand.
TTTGAATCATTCCAGCTGCACCGACCGCGATCAAATACCATGCATTCTGCCGTAGACCCGACACTGAGATGAGGATGGCTGTCCACAAAAGGATGAAAAATAGACACCACACCCGGGTCCATATGAAAGGCAATGGAAGGCCACGGCAGATACGTACTTCTTGTCTCAGATTATGATTTTTGAACCAAGTCTCCCACGGCCTTGCTTGGCGCGGTCCCTCACTCGTAGCTAGATCTTCGATGTCTAAGCACTTCCCTTCCCCCAGAATGACCAAGACATACCGTGACCCATTCCCTGTCGTGATTGCCATTTTCTTTTTAGATTTGAGCCGGCAGGGGAACTTTTCTACTTTCCATTGTGGTAATGCTGCTGTCATGAAGGCGGCGCAAGTACCGAGGAGGGTAATAAAGAGAATACCCCAGTCCCCAGAGACCCTAAGAGGTATAGCCGCGACAATGAATTGCAGAATAGCTACACCCAGTCCGAACCAAGTTGATTTCCCTCCCCGGAGTGTTCCCCCAGGGGGGTTAGCGGCCTCGTAAACCTCAACCCGCAAGGCTTCTTCTGACAGCGGCTTTTCCAGATCTCGTAATAGCCGCCCAATTACCCACGATCTATTCACTCGTGTATATCCGTTTTCGAGGTTGATGACTTTACAATTGTAATCTGGAGGTGGCATCAAACGCCCGTCGCCAACCAACGCATTTATAGTGGAGAATGCATATGACACCCATCCGAAGCTAAAGCAAATGGGAACGAAAGATGGCCCAGTTAACTGAGCAAGTCCTGATTGGATAACAGGGCCACCCATGATCATCAGAAGTGATAAGAATCCAGCTGGGTTGCGCCATTGCTCAGCGAAGGTGGAGGCTGTAGAGTTTTCGGTCATTGCCACTAATTGCTGGGGCCCTGCTTGATAATGGTATGTGACGACGAAAGAGGTGAGAGTATTAATGAGGAGAGATTCTCGCCCTGGGAGCTGAGCACGAGGGCTAACAGTATGACCAACGGACTATGGGACGTTTATACGACGTGTTCTGTTGAAGTGGTAAGGTTGGGTATATTGATGGGTGATATCTTGTCCGGGTATGGACTCCTCCTCATTATATTGCAATCTATCTATTCCCGAGCAATGCTTAGCGGTATGATCTCGATGGAAGATGCATCTTCATGTCACCCATTTCATAGCAACGCACCATGACGCATATAGAAACCCATATTACGTCTACCTAGCATAGATACCCCCTGATAAAGAGCACCATGGCCAGACGTTGGACACATGTAACAAGGGATATTATATCGCAATGATATCAGACAGAAAGCCACAGGCTATCTTGCAGCTCTTTAACAGGCTAAGAAGCTCCTGAGAGCTTATAATAGTGCGGCTGCTATAAGGTCGAACAGGGATGGCTTCCTGAGAAAGGCGCCGAGAGAGCGATCGTCTCGCGAGGCAAGTCACACTTGCTATAGCTGAACTAGATGTGCGTTCTATTTATTTATCATGGAGCGTTAGATTTTAGTATCTACTTCCTCACGTGGACAAGACTTTCTGCTCTCCCTTAGGCACAGTCTAGAATCACTTTATCGACACACTTCCGGATTTGGCGTCTCTATGTGGCACAGCTGTTCAAGGTGGTCCTAATTATTTAAGTACCTGTGCTATATATGCGTCTCTATCCTTTGAGACTATTAGACAGTTAGAATTTAACGTTTCAAACATGTATTACCAGTAGCGAGTGATAAACATTAAAGTTTTAATACAGTAAAAGTGGCTATCTAATGCAACACTTTAGAGCCATGTATTGCCACGAAGTTAAGTAAAGTCAGACTTAGGCTCAGTATGCAGCTCTATTAACAAGCCGGCCAGATTCCCTAATGTAAATTATCTGGCTTGCATAAGTGAGTTCGTCGCGAGGGGTCACCTATCAGCTTTTCGAGGCAGCTTAGGCAGCTGAACCTTCCTGCTGCGCAGCTGAACCCTCCTTTTGATAAGTTACTGACTGCTTTAAGGGATACGTTTCCTTTGCGTCTGAGAGTGGGTCTAGAACACTTAAGGGCTATATATTATCCACTTGTTAAGCAGAACAAGCACAAGTCGAGTCGTAGAGAAAGAAGAAAAATTAAGCACAAGTTAACCATTAATAAGCTTGTCACATAGGAATTAGAACTGCGAGGACGTTGACCACTGTGAGATGTATTTAGTCTAACTTCGGGCTATTAAATGAGCCCCCTCTTCTACGTGATATTATTACATAGAGAGACTTGAAACGCAAACTTGAGCCCTAAACCTTTCTTCAAGCCTTATCACATGCTATGTAGTATCCGGCCCACCACTCCCCTCTCTGTCCGCGGTCAAACCCTTGTCAGGCCGCGGTATAGTTTCTTATTAAAACTTTAGATACATATAGATTAATCCGAGTAGGGTTACAAAACTGACACTTGGAATGTATATAGTCGAGAGTTGTTCTCGATTTTAGATCTTTTTTAGACCCCGCAGCTGATTCCAGCTGTGCGACTTTGTAGCCACGAGTTTAGGGACATCGGATATGAGGAATAACTCTCGCACCACTGGTGTGAGGTTACACTTTTTGGTGCCATAGTCATTGACATATACATAGCAGTTAAAATAAGCTTTTGAAGAAGAGAAACGCCAAGGGAGCTCTGGAATGTAAGGGTGGGGAGAGGGCAGGCCAGGGCGACGAGTTCGGTCGAGGCCTAGACCAGGAAGTGCGGGGTTAACCACGAGTGAACCTCCACTGAACCTGGAGCCGCTCTGACTCTCTATTCCATCGGTTTGCTTCCAGCATACCTTACCCAGAGAGTGGATAGAACCACTAGTAACCTAAGATCCCTAAGCAACCTAGAGATAGCTATTGGGTAAGAGGAAGCGTCATTTTGTCCTGTTTACTTGCGGGAGGTAACCGCCCAGTTCGGAGACGCCCGCAACACCGTCTTCAAACTAATGGCTAGCGTACGTACCCTCCCCAGGTCCGGTGTCTGGGACAAGCCAGCCCTGTACTGACTACGGTGCAGGAGTCCGTGCCAAAGTTTCTTCGCCGCACCAAGTACGAGTATCAGCTGCGAAATTTCGATTTTGACTTAAATGGCTCTGTTCCCGAACGGAGGAAATTCAACACTAGTAGTGTCATCGAATATCACAACAACAACAGCGGTGGTAAGATCAGCCTCCTAGCACTGGCAAGGAGGCCACTTGCTCCTCATACCTTGGCAGGAATTCCGAGGTAAACATTCTTAGTAGTAATTGCGGCAGGTGTTCGTGTTTCGTACCCGAGGGGCTTTCGAATAGCATAGGACAATTATACGTCTACTGGTAGCATAGCGGTTGGCGATGATTGTGTGGCTTTTAATAGCTAGTTCAGCTGCATTCTAAGACACGCAAGGACTCTTATTAAGGGGCTAATTTCTAGACTTCTGTGAGCTCACAATGACATAAAAGCTCTGTCAACCGTAACGCTGTGCGTAGCATATTTATATTGTGGTTATTACGTGGAAAACGCCGGAGTTCACTGTAGCTTTCAACGACCTACTGTATCTTGCAAACCACAACGTGTCACTTATAACTCGACATCTCCTTGTATCTACTCTAACACCGCACAGCAGTTTATAAACCCTTTAGTTGCAAGACGATCGTACATTCACATTATTCTACTGTCACTGAGTACGGTATGGTAAGTATAGTTAATAATTCCTCTTATCTGAGACGAAGCCGCTAATCCTCCTTAGGCAGACGCTGAATCCGTGCTCCGAGATCTCCTCTCATTTCGATTCGTGAAGCTTAGCAAAGTCCGCGAGTGGTCCAGATTCAAACGATACCAGGACCTTGAGGAGGAAGATTACGAACTCCGACTAGAAATCAAACAAGACGCTGCAGCAGAAGACTTACATTTATACTTCATATCCCACCGCTGGATTACCCCCGATCATCCAGACCCTGACGGTGCACAACTGAGTCGCGTTAAAGGACTCAGGGATGAAGAGGCTCTGTTGTTTTACGATTACTGCGCTCTCTCGCAACGCCCAAGGGACGAAGTTCAACAATGGCTTTTCCCTAGACTTGTTAGGGACCTCAGCGATATCGTCGGAAAGATAAAGGTCATAATCCTGAATGATCCCGAGTACATGACACGCTCTTGGTGCTTGATGGAATACTTCATGGCTGCCTTCCGTGGCTGCCTTGTCTGCGACGAGGTGCGGAATGAGCATCTACTCGACCTTCAGGCAACCGCAAATGCGTTGGTACCGTTCCGAGAAAGTAACTCGGCGATGGCTAATTTCGAGGCCGCCCGAAGCAAGAAAATGGGCCAGATAGCTCATTGGTTTTTTAGGATCTTTCAAGACAGCCAGGTCACCAACGGGTCAGATCGAGAGCGCATTGTCGAAGTACTGCGATTATTCCTAGAGAAGTATGTCGGGTACTATAGGTATGAACCATACCTCGGGTGGGTCAGACGCCCACTGACTCGGGACGAAGTGGAACGGATGCTTCGGGGCGAGGAGGTGGAGTTGGTTGAACAGGTAGGAATTCCTCTGCCTCAAGTTAATCCTCTGGGCATCAATGTTCCTCGGTCTTTAGAGGACATGGGAGACGAAGTAAATACGTTCGTTCTGCATCGCTGGATGAATTTAATGGTGCGTTTCTTTAAGTTAAATGACGGCAGTGTAAATATAGGATCAGTGGCTGAATAGGGCTTTGAAGGACTGTAAGGATGAGAAATTTATGAAGAGGTACGTATCTGTCAGGAGACATAATAAGTAGGGTAATAAAGAGTTAAAGGAAGATGCGCAGACACTACAGTATATATATATATATGCCTACTTCTACCTTCCCTTTTCTCTCTTTTATTTATATATATATATGCCTCCTTTCTTCCTTCCTTTCGTTCTTTTTTACTTCCCTTTCCTCCTCTCTCTCTTATACTATATATATATATATACCTCCTTCCCCCTTTTCTCTTTATATATATATATGCTATATGTATGCCGCTTGTGTGACGAACCGGGGCCCTATAGGTTAGTATAGAACAGACTTCCCAAGGGACAAACCGTTAGTTCGAGCAGACGGCTTTACCAAGCGAGCTATCCGGGTTTGTGTTAGCAGTAAGGTCAGGTCGGATTCTCAGGCACAGCAATAAACAGTCACGCAGCTAATCGATACACTGTTGCAGTAGATGTCTAAGTTCCAATCTGTCTGTAGTATTAATGCTGTGTTAACAACTGGCTATCTAAACTATCTGAATGAGTGACATGAATGCGACTTATATATCTAGTTAACCTCGTAGCTCGTACAGCTCGTCAATCGAGCTCGTCGAGTCTTTCCCTTGCTCATGTGGCTCGTCCTTAATCATATGTCTACTAGTAGCATAGCGGTTGGCGATGGTTGTGTGGCTTTTAATAGCTGAATCAGCTGCATTCGAAGACCCGCAAATAAGTTTGTAGACCTTCTGGCTTTTAACTAATGAGTACCCCGAGACCTTGCCTTTGTTGAAGCTAGACAGAAGACTGATCCGTACGATCCGTACATCCCTAGAGATTGCGTAGTATAAAGAGGTCCAGCCTCCCCAACTCTGTACAAAGATAGAATAATACCTTTACACATCATCAATACACAGACAATTACACTATCTCCATCTCCTCGTTCAACAGCCTTCTGGAAGACCCCTTCCGTATACATACAGTATCACTCCTTGCCCGACTTCTCCCTTGGCAGGTTTCTTTAGCCTTAGCGACTCTGGGCTACGAGTAAGATGTACTCTCAACTCGACGTTAATAGGAGACAAATCCGGCTAGTATCCATACTACCTGGAAGGTGGTCCGAGGGTGTCTCCTGCAAGCTCACGGTTGTGTCCCTTGATGACGAGCCCAGGTACGAGGCCTTATCATACACCTGGGGAGACCCGTCGGATAAGGTTACCATCTTTCTGGAAGGTGTGGATTTTCCCGTCACCAAAACCTTACATTTAGCACTTCGGAGGCTCCGACGTGTTGGCGAGACACGGCTTATATGGGTGGATGCTCTTTGCATCAATCAGTTAGATAGTAAGTTGTCCTTGCGCCAAAGACTCCTACAGGCAAGCTCGTGTCCGGACACATATCCAACGGAGCATTGCCTCGCTCTTCCATGATACCTGAGTAGAGAGGTTCTAACGTCTCCATAGAGCCTGAGAAGACTGGGCAGATCCAGATGATGAAGGACATATATTCGGGCGCCACCGAGGTCCAAGTTTATCTTGGCGAGAGCCGCGTATTGGAAACCATTACGGTAGAAGAGCAATTGACTTGGGCAGAGCCTCCACGCTCATACTGGTTCGGAGATAACAGAGACTTGCCCAGCTTAAACAATTATGGTACTTGGCAGACTATGACCGAGGACCAGCTTTCGCGAAGCAGCCCGACTACACGCTTAAGGCAGGCAATTTCCAGCGCGTACACCATCCTAGTTCTCCTTGCTGAAGGAAGATGCCTAAGGAACTTCCTCCTTAATGGCACCAATCCTCAGGTCTGGGCGGAGACACTTTCGGTGCTCCATCACATCGCAAGCAGTCCATGGTGGAAGCGGGTTTGGGTTGTTGAGGAGGTTATCCTATCTCGCAGCGCGACCACAATTTATGGCGAGGTAGTGGCGCCTCTAGACAGCGTCGAAAGAGGCGGCTCTATGATCCCTATACACATTGAGAGATGCTGCAGAGACTTTTATCGGAGCCTGTCAAGAGATCTGCAGCCGCACTTACTGGCCATTGCACAACATACTACGGCTCTGGAAGCACTCCGACATGAATGGGACTTCTATGCCGATAACGAGGCCGAGCGGCTCTCGAGATTTCTGGCAATGACACGTACAAGGGGGGCCTATGATGCTCGCGACAAGATCTACTCGCTTCTGGGCCTGACCAAAGATTGCTCTGAACGACTTTCCATCTTACCTGATTACTCAGTGACTATATCGCAGGTTTATATCCATACAGCTTTCCAAATCATACGCCACCAAAATTCCCTAGAAATCTTGGCGACAGTTGAGAGGAAAAGGACGGATTCCGAAATTCCCACATGGTGTCCCGACTGGCGCAGCAACGGCGATGGCGAGGAAAATGACCTTTGGGTGCATTCACGCTCCTGGAAGTTTGACGCAGGTCCGTCAAATGGGAACGCCCATCCAATCACTCTCGCCAGCGCGTCATTTTCCAGCCTGTCGGGGCGGAGGGTGGCAATGCTTTTCCATACCAGAGTCCTTGCCGTCAAAGGTGTCCACGTCGACGTTGTTGCCGGGACGACCTCGCCCCTCTCACAAGACGAGGAACTGGCGCCACGACTAGACGAGTTCGCTCAGATGGTTGGTTACGACTCCGAGCCCCAAGCTCCCTATGTCGGAGATGGTATAGTGAAAGAGGCGTTTTGGCGCACGATGCTGAATGACGCTCTAGAACCAGAGCCGAATCAGCATGAGCGGCTCATAGCAGAAGATGAAACCCTCTTCGCTTGGTGGTGGAGGATCCTGAGAGACAGGAACGCACAAGTTCCCAATTGTGTTATTGCCTTCCCGACTTTAGGACCAGTTAACTTGCGAGCACGATTGAGAATTATTGCCCGATCATTTTGGTTCCCGAATGACAAGAGAGCGTTCTTTACCACGCAGCAAGGGTACATGGGATTTGGGCCACCGGACATGAGGCAAGGTGACTTGGTGGCTGTCCTGCTAGGAAGCAGGATGCCTTTCATTCTTCGACAGACGCCACCGCCGGCTATCGTTAGTGGGAGTGAAGGGATCTACGATAATAGATACTATACTGTGGTTGGGTATTGCTATGTGCATGGGCTAATGAAGGGTAAGGCTGTTAGTGAAAACGCAAAGATTTATGATATTAATCTTATTTAAGCTAAAAATAGCTAATTAGCTTAACTAATATAATGATTCAGTTAAAGATTAGCCTCCTCTTTAAAGCAGCTATTATTATAACTTAACTATATAGTTAGAATAATAACCCCTAGCCCTTATTCTGCGCGTAGTTATAGTACAACTCGATAGCCCATAGCCCATGCGCCGCGAGAGGCAGGGGCGCCAGAGCCAGATCCAAGCCAGAGCAAAAGTAAAAGTAAAAAAAGGAAGGAAGGGAGGAAGGAAGGAAGGAGGCGCGTAACATATATAAAGAGAGCAAGAAAGGGGAAGGAGGCGCGCATATATATTACTATTACTATAAGAGAGGGAAAAGGAAAAAAAGGCAAATGCAGAGAGAAGTGAAAGGAAGGAAGGAAGGAGGCGCCTGCATAACATATATAAAAGAGAGGAAAAGGGCCACTGGTTCCCGAGTCGCGCGCTCGCGGATATCCAGACGACTGGTATTCAAAACATTCCATAGATCTAAATCAGAGCCAGTAGGTGATTATACACTTGAGTTGTTGCTGCAATGTGTTCGCAAGAAGATCCCTGTCAAGGTCAGGGCTTTGTGTCGTCCGTGTCATGCTATCGTTGCTGAGGCGCGAAATAATACGTTAAGTTCCATATTCTGGATACCAGGGGAAAGGACGACAGCTCGACTCGGCGTTCGGCCACTTCTATACCACTTGTACCAGCTCTGGCACTAGCACTATATTAAAGAGCTAGATCCAAAAATCGACAGGAAGGTATAGCGGAACCACAATAGGACAAAAAGTTGACGAGAGCACCGGGGAGGATAACAAGCCCGTGCCATCACTAATTTCACATCAATGCTTTCAGATCAATCTCATTCGTCTGCTTCCTTTGCTAAACCTTTCACCACTTTCCCAGCAAGATCGATCACCCTTGTGAATACCGATTTGATGTTGGCTCATGGCCTTTCAGATCTGCCCCTCGTGTACTTCCTCAAGTATATCTACCTTCCTTGATATCCATTAATTTCTAAGACTTCTGGCGTTGACAGTTCCTGGTAGGCGAGTGAAGCTAAAGCAATCTTGGAGCCAGAGAAATACGAGAATCAGCTAGTCTACCGACCTGAGCAATCATGCGATCTATCCCTTGAGCGTAATTGATGCTCCGCTCCGCCTTCGCCGAAACGGCCCGCGTTCACCTGATCGAGGCTCACACCCTACTGCGGGCTTTGCCTATTTTTTTTTTTTTTTTTTTTTTTTTTTTCCCTCGGAGAGTAGGTCACAGCTTTCTTATGGCTCTCCTCCAAAATGGTCAGCTGTGTCTTGTGGCTAGGAACTAAAAACAGGGAGGACGGCCTATTGAGATGCACGAGCGTCACCTAATGGACGGCGGCGGATAGCGTCATGGCCAAAGAACGGCATGGTTACAGGGCTTTCCATACTGCATCTGTGACATTCTCGACCATGTCGGCATTAGATAGATTAACAGTCCCGAAATTGACCATGGAACGGTATCGAGTTAAGCACCTAGTGAAGTACCTAGTTATGGCATTGCTTCTCACAGCTCGGCGTGGTAAACCAGCAGAGTTGTACACAGCCGCTCCTGCGATCGGAATACAGCGCGCGGCCAATACCTAGCCTGATGCCGTATACCCGCTCTCACCACAGCAGGTTCATACATGTAAGAGGTGCGGCTTAGTTAGACGATAGGCCACCAGACGCATTGGCAAGTGGTCGTGTCATATCTGTAGACATATGCGATATGCATTATCAGAAATAGAGGAGCGCCGAAAAGCTGGGAAATTAGTTCCAGCCTACATGCATAGCCACCATAGAACTATAGTAAGACTAATCATTATTGGGAAAACTTCCTTTACTGGCTGGAATTAGAAGCCTCGGCGTTGGTGGTTAGAGAGGTTACTAGACTCTTCTTGCCCTCACTTCTCTCCTTGGCGACCTTCTCGTAGTTATTCCACTTTTCTTTTTCATCCTTACGCAATTCTCCCGGGAAAAAGATGGGCAATATGCTTTTGCCTAGGCGGGGGTAACGGTCCTCAACTTCAAAAAGAGCTTCCATGACCTTAGGCTTGCCTATTACCTCCACAAACTCAAGGGGCACGCCAAAAGCCCTAGGAGGACGACTTTTGCTGGTAACGTACATATTCTGAAGAATGCCCATACCGCCAACTGCGAGTAGGAACCATGTATTGTGCCTGATTCCGGAGGCGGTGATGAGGAGGAGTATCCAGAGGAAGCCAAGACCGACGACAACCAGTTGAGTTCCCCGCTCGTCAAAGGCACTAGTGTCGGCGGCAGCGAGATCCTCAAGATCTAAACCGACGCCAGCACCCTGGATCACAATGGCGTGTTGGCTACCATTTCCACGGGTCAAGACAAACACTTTATCCGTGTTGATGCGGCACGCCCACTTCTCCTTTGACCACCGGGGTAAAGCCCCTGAAATGAAGGACAACACAATGCCGGCACCCGTTACTAGGAGAATGCTCCAGTCACCGAAGATGCCGCACGGTATGGCTGCCACAGCAAGCTGGAAAATACAGGTAAGGAGGCCGGCGATATACGGGGCGTCATATCCAGGATAACCCTTGGTGGGTTTCTGTGCCTTGTAGACGGAAACGCAAAGTCCGGCCTTGGGTGGTCGCTCTGGTTCTGGTTGCCCATTTCCACTCGCGCGTTCTCTCAGCTCCTTCCATTTCAGCTCAATAATTTCCTCAATACGAGCCTGCACCGGATTGGGGCTTGAGCCAGGTGGCAGCGCTCGCGGCGCTTCCGCTCGCGGTTGCTTGTCCATCCACGTCTCGAAATCCCGTACCATACGGCCAATGATCCAGCTACAGTTGTCGCGAACATATCCGGTTTGACCGTTGACGACCTTGCATGAGAAATCGGCCGGTGGCATCAGTTTGTTCTCGCCGATGGTGGATACGACGGCGCTTATCGCGTACGCAACCCAACCTAAAACGGCGGCAAGATACCTTTCGTTAGCTAGTTCGCACACATTAGAGATAACGTGCAATGGAGGACGCTCGTACCAAATGAGAATGCGACCGGAGTCAGGTGCGATCCTACCAACTGTGCGAGAGCGCGCGCAACAACGTCACCGCCGAGAATCAGGAGCACGGAGAAGGCGTCGTTTGGATGCTTCCATTGATCGGAGAATTCCCTTGAGGGAAGGCCTGCATCGAAGGCACGTCGAAAGAGTAGTAGCATTGGAGCCATGGTGCTCAGTCAGATGATTATACAAGTTGTGGTACAAGTAGTCCTACAATTCGTCGATATGTATGAAGGGACGTTTGTCGCATCTGTCTGCGTCTGTGATGGTTAGTTATGTTAATAGTAGTTCAATCACTTCCATCTTGCCGTATGCCTAACCGAACTGAAGAGGAATAGCAGATTTCTCCGTGACCTGCCGGCAACCATTAAGCCACTGAAACTCTAATAAAGAGACTAGAGATCACAAGACCATAGCTGTGTCATTCATCATTCACTGACCCAAATGACTTCCTTTATGTTATATACGACATGACCAGGTCTTACCGCACGCTGATCACTTCAATCTACTGTTTACATATACATATAGTCAAAAAATCAGTCAAGCTTGGCTTGCTGCGAAATTTAGTCCCCGTCAAGCAAAACGCGGCAGAATCTGAAGGTTTAAAATCTCTCAATTCTCTAGTTAAACAGGGAATGGAATCATGCTGTTATTTTCATTAAACTGTAACTAGAAAATTGGAGGAATGCCCAAGCAAGTGAAGCAGTTAGCGGCCTGTTAAGTTTGCCCAGCAGGAAGGTTCCGTCTAGCAGGAAGGGGGCTGCCTGGTCTCGAAAGGCTGTTTGGTACTTCTGTCCAGTGGTACAGTAGGGTTATGGCGCCACACTCAGAAGTAACCTATCTGTACTCGACACCGGCTGTCAGGTATCTTACATTCTTGCTGGTACAATCTAGCGGCTCAAAGTACAGCACAAGGTTTAGTGATGCTCATATGGCTTTACTGTAGGGTTCGATCACGGATAGTTTCAGCTTCCACCTTTCAAACATGACTATGACAAAATAAGGCTGAGATTGGATAAAGTTACGCAAGAATGAACAAGTCTCAGTCTCAACGAGTTGTAAAACGAGCATATGAGTCTCGACTTGGCGAATGCGGTTCGCCACTTTATAGCCACCTTAGTGGCCACAGAAAGTATAACCATATAACCACCTCTGGTATGATGGCTGAAGCGGTACTTTTCTCTGGTTGGCTACTTATTTATTAGTAACTGCACCATTGAGAGTGTCACTTTCTGTCGGAGGTTTGATTTTAACCAATCGACTCAATACTAGAAAACACTCGAAGTAGGCAACGCTGAGACATATAAGCTTGCAATCTCCTGCCTTGCGAATACCGTCTCTACTTAACCCTAACCATGCATAGGCAAGAGTCGGTTTCTTCCCTCGGACGATTCAATCATTCCATCTTTTCCTTTTGCGTTTTGACTCCTTGTGTGTTATCTTTTGGTCTCCAGACTCCAAAAATATGACCCCCGCCGCCACCAAGTCATCCAGCCCTAGGGGTCAACTACTCGACCTCAACACCTCCTTGAGCCGCTTGTGGACCAACACCCGTGCTCCCAATATCGATACTGGAGTCCTCGAACCCATCTTTATCGCTCGCGCAGTTCCCTGCTGCCATGATCCCTCTAGCTGCCCCGTTCCAACCACAGAACCGCACCTCGTCATTTACTACGACCAGGTTGAAATCACCCATGCCGCTGCGGTCGCTGCGGTCGCTATCTCGTATACATGGGGGAAATTCAACAGGCGGAAAGTCGCAATAGGGCACCGCTCGCTGGACAGCGGGCCTGGGGACCAGATATTCCTCAAACTCGGGATTAAGCCTGGGGACCAGATATTCCTTGAACTCGGGATTGAATGGAACACTGCCGATCTCCAAAACTGCTTGGTTAGTCTCTCCAAAAACCACGGCGGCTTCTGGATGGATCAGTTGTGCATGCCGCAGAAAAAAAAAGATGTTCAAAGAACCCTGAAGATGATCCCGATCATCTACCGGAGCCTTGACGTAGTCGCACTGATGACCGGTGCGTTCTGCGGATGTCTCCAACAGTGGACGGGCCAGATGCTCAACGAGCTCGAGTCTCGGTCCATGACACACGATCAGATCAATGAGTTGTATCACGACACCATGCTAAAGTTTCGATGTGTCAATTCGGTTGGACTGGACTCGTGGTTCGACCGCCTGTGGACACGGCAGGAGCTTATGTACAGCCGGCGTATCACCGTGCTCCGCAGCTCCCAGACTCAGGCGCCCTGCGTGACGAGGGAAGCAGAAGCCGACCAGCTACAAGGCTTTGCACGGCTGATATACGAGGAGAAGATGGAAGCTTGTGGTTCAACGAGAGATGCGTACGACGTGGTAGAATTCGTGAAGGTAAGGTATTTGCAGAACGCGATGAATTCAATGACGGCATATTGTAGGTATGGGAACCCCGATTACACTGATCAAGTGAACGCGGCCGTGATGTTCTCACGTTTTATGCGAGGCGAAACAATTGAGAATCCGCAACGCCAAATCAGTGCGGGAGATACCAACGCAAGACTTCAAAGTTTCTTGTACGAGCTAGGCATGCTAGGGCAATCATCACGAAAGGCAACCAAGGCCCGGGACTACGTCATAGCCGTGTGGGTCGACTGTCCTAACTACAACCCCCCGGACGAGTATAAGAGCATGAGCTTGCCTGCCCTCCTCGAGGATGCCATCGTTCAGCTAGAGAACAACTTTGGGATCAGTCCCGCATCGAACGCACCCACAGGCTTGTTCGGGAACAGAGAAGGGGGACTGTGGCGCCCGACAACATATCTTCCAGAGTCCGTTGGCAGCGACACACGAGAGAGCGACACACGAGAGATTTACGGCGTCCTGACAAAAGCCCATAATGTGCCCGTCTTTGAAAAGTCGATCCCACTGGTGTCCTTGGGCCCGAACAGCATGTCCGTATCGTCGCGAGCGGCGCCCTACAGCGAGGTATTCGGAAACTCGAGCACGGCGGATGTTCTCACCTGCCTCCGACCCTTGGTCGCGCAATTTCCGCTCCACATCCTGAGCCGTGTCGTTAACAGAATGTTGGGGGAAAATGATTCCGTTGGAACGATAAACATGACAGAACATGACCTTCTAGACACGTTATTCCTTCGCTTTCTGCTCGGCCCTTACGTACCTGATCGGCCAGCCGGCCTGGATTATCCATCTGGTTGGAGCCTCCCCGAGGTAAATCACCACGACATCGTGTACAAACTTGTAACCTCCGCACTTGGCCTTCCTCTTGACGCTTGCAGAAATGCACATCTGGAAGTCATGCTCTCACTTCAGCACCCGCCATGCATTGGCCTATTCAAGCCATCCGTGTCGCAGGCCTGCCATAGACCCCTCCCCAGCCTCGACGAGCGTATGCGAACAAGCCATATCCATGGTCACCAGTACGCGACATTATGCACGGCACGCGACCACTTTGAGACAGGGTGCTCGCTGCTCGAAACGGCGTTTGTGAAGGTCGGGCCGCCAGCCGTGTTGGAGGTGGTGGGCATCTGGGTCCCGATCAAGCACACGCCTCTTGACGAGGTGCAAGTGCTAGCGCAGGCGTTCGGGAGAGACGCCCGGCTTGGTCGCTCGCATGGTCACCAAGGCGTTGAATATCAGACAGGCGATGAACTTCTAGGATATACGATGCACGAGGTTCCACAGAGTCTCCAGGCTGAGATGAGGACCCGCGGCAATCAAGATGCTGAGCAGAGCGATGGTGGAGGGAGATCCCATGATAAAAGAGAAGATGAGCAGAATGGTGGAGCTGTAGATATAGGGAGACGTCACCAAATATCGCCCGTTGCGGTTGCGCTCCTATTCTTCGCGATTGCGGGCGTCCTTGTTATTGATTTTCTTGGTAGCCGAACAATCTTCCAGCCCCAGCGCCTCCGAGAAATGCCAGCTGATTCCTGGGAGATGTGTATGGTGGGACCGAGCTATTGGAAACAGCAGAAGAAAGGAGCTGGAAGGGCTACATTTTAAAATAAATTTGGATTTATGCCATGTATTTAGCAGCTGATAGTTCTTTAAGTAATGTACTTTGTTAAAAAGGCAAAGCATCACGGATTATGTCCACCTGAGAATTATTAACACGTCTGGGTTCGACGACTCGGACACTACCACTATGTAAGATAGTAGGTAGTTGCCGCTGGCCAAGTCCAGGGACAACCTGCTAGGCAAACCGAAAATATGTAAGGTCCATTGTCCCCATCGTATTAATACACCCTAGGCCGAAGCCTGTAAGCGTACTACTTAATCTAATAATGGCTCTATTTGTCTCGTTGATGTTATGAATACGCCCGCCTCAGACATATAGAAACAAGAGGTGCTGGATAAACTCTTCGGCGCATGGACGAAGCGCCACAACAAGCTAATAAGCAACCAGCCTCGAGTGTGCAAGTCTCTCTCACAAAAAGAAACTCCCTTGCCATGTCCATCGCATTGACATTTGATTCGAAATGGACTCCGGCTGACTATTTTTTCACTGTAAATACAGTTGTTGAAGCCTTAGTCACTCGGAATACTTGGCAAAAGCGAGGATGCGCAACCGCAATTCTCGCAGAAGCGGACAAAATAGCAGACGAAATCGACGTTCCTCTTTTTTTTAGATAGAGCGGTACCTGAATTCTACAAACGGCGGGGTTATAGTAAGCTCCTTAA
This sequence comes from Trichoderma ghanense, assembly GCF_004382785.1. Lineage (NCBI taxonomy): Eukaryota > Fungi > Ascomycota > Sordariomycetes > Hypocreales > Hypocreaceae > Trichoderma > Trichoderma ghanense. The sequence goes on from NW_027395666.1 coordinate 2,393,528, forward strand.
CGATTCTGGCGTGGAAGCATCGGCAGTGCCTATGCTGCGAAAAAAGAAGGGCGAACGGGTCTGAGGCGTATTATTTTAGTTGATCATTGTATAGGTGCCCTGTCAAAGCGGCTTGCAAAAAAAAAAAAGAGAGACCGCAAAATAGATAAGCGCAAACATAAGGAGAATACGCTCGCTATTCTAGATGAGTTTAGTGTGGCGGGTGTGTGCGGATTGTCTGTTTCTGTATGCTGGTCATTTCTCGATTACCTCTTTTTTTACACACTTCTTGCCTGTGTTGTTTATTAAGAAGTATGTTAAAATTCAACGTCCAAACTGAATTGATAATTTTCTACCCGTTAGCATAATATTAAACTTCCAGAGTTAACGCTGAGATAAAGTGTCATCTCTTCTGATATGACTCATAACGTAGTGAAAACTACTTTATAACGGATGCCGTACCCGCTATGTCGTATTGTTACACGAATGTTATATGCGGATTCCCAATAATGGAGCGGATCTCCGCCACACTCTCCACGGGAGTCAAATGAATATATATATATCTGAGCCTTTTCTCCTGCTTGCAACAGCCTAAGTACAATCCAAAGTATATCTGTGCCGGATACCTACTAATACAGTAACGGCGTTTTTACCGAGCTTACTTATTGACCACTCTACTTTGAAGTCGTTTAACGCCGTCCAGATGGAGCAAAACAACGTAAATGGCCATTCGCGATTCCGCGAGCCATACTTTAACAACGAATTCAACGCAAAAGTCCAAAGGCTGATGGATGCATGGCATGTTCCCGGTCTGGCAATTGGACTTATTCAAGGCTCTTCGACCAGTTTCAAGGTACGCCATTTTGTAAAGAGCATGGCGGCATAGCTAACCAGAGTTTAGGCGTATGGTCTTGCGCAATTACCTGATATTGCTGTAACACCAGAGACAGTCTTTTTTACTGCTAGCACTACCAAGGCTTTCACTGCTGCTAGCGTCTCTCTACTGGTGGACAATGCGGATTTGCGCTCGTCGTTGAATCATTGTCCGTCGAATTTGTCATGGCAAACAACGCTCTCTTCGATTTTAGGTGACGAATTTGCTCTGGACGATGATGCTATCACCGCCCGTATCACGCTAGAGGATGCACTTAGCAATCAGACGGGTTTACCAGACCATAAATTTAGCTTCAAGCCAAAATCAGCATCTGTCAGAGATGTTGTCCGCTCTTTAAGGCATCTCCCGAGAGCTGCCCAGCCACGCACACGGTACCTCTATAGTAGCTACATGTTTTCGACTGTATCGCATGCTATGGAGACCATGACCTCCATGAGTCTGGGCGATTTCATGAAACGAAACCTTTGGCAACCTTTGGGCATGACCCACACATACTGGACGCCGGCAGAAGCAATGGAAGCTAGGGCATGGGGTACCGTGCTAGCTCGCGGATACGCATGGAGCGAAGCGAATAAATCGTTTGTGGAAGAGCCAGTGCCTGATTTTCCAGCAGTGTCAGGAGCGGGAGCTATTATCAGCAATGTTGTTGACTACGCAAAATGGCTGCAGTGCATGATGACTCAGTCTCCGCCTATAAGCCCGGCTGCGCATGCCACTCTTACCACGCCACGGATCTCGTTTTCAGCCCCCGGTAACAATCCATTCCCGGCGCCGCATTCTTACGCCTTGGGATGGTTCATTGATCATTACCGCGGGCAACGCATCGTGTGGCACAGTGGTGGTTGGACTGGGTTTGGAACCACGGCGATGTATCTCCCGGATCACCAATGGGGCCTGGTAATGATGGGAAACACAAGAGGGTCAAGCCACTGCGTCCAGACAATTCTATTTATGGGGATGCTTGATGACCTCCTTGGGACACCTGATGATGAAAGAATTGACTGGAATGTCAAACTCCAGGAACGTCTCTCCCAGCGAAGATCGGATATTGCTCGCTCCGCACAACTCCTCTACCCTTCTCTCCCTTGTCCTACATGTTCACCTCCTCATCCATACCAGGCTTACGCCGGAGACTATATTCACCCAGGTTATGGCAATTTAGTTTTGGAGTGTCGTGGAGACTCGCTATTTGCTTCGCGCCTTGCTCAAGAGATCCCTATGGTAATACGGATGGTACATGTCTGCAAGGAATTCTGGCTGGCCACTCTAATGACTTTGAACGAAGATCCACGCGACCACTTGGTTATACGAGCGTCGTTTAAACGTGGTGCTGGTAATGAAGTCACTCAAGTGGGATTGGACCTTGAGCCAGCACTCAACGGGAATATGATTTGGTTTAGTCGGAAAGTTATTTAAAATTTTGATTGTGGTATTTCACGTACTATTCTAGGAGATGTAAAATAACCTTGAGAGAGACTTTAGTATCAGATAGTGATAATTCTCCTTTATAGATACTGAGACAAACTCCTTATCACTTCTAAATGTTTAATAAACTGTTCTAGATTTATTGAAATTATCAGACCGCAAAATGAATCTCTGTGAGTGTTTTTTTTTTTATTTAAGAAAAACCAAACCGAAACTCATTATGAGTAGTATTGCTTCGATATGTATATATATTCTACCAAGTACATTGCATGGTATATATTATTAAATCTAGATTCTGATAAACATCTGATACTAGTCCTCACAAGTGATGTAAAAGGGCGAGAGGAGAAGACGCAGTATAGATAAACGAGCTCTTATAATAATAGTGTAGCTGATAAAAATTAATTCAATCACTTGACGGACCCGGTTGGCTTGATTGAGCCGTCAACTATCACATGATATTACTATGTGTGTGGGAGACATGGTACTTTGAAAGACGCAAGGAAAGTAATACAATCAACCCGTGGCCACCTACATGTAGGAAATGCCCCTGTCCCGCTATGGCATACCACCGATAGGTCATAGGTGGCTCCCGGCGGTATTTAGCCCTGCCGATCTGCCGGGGTCCGCGCCAATTGCATCTCGTCCTACTCCGCACTTTTGTTTTGCTAACCTGGGGAAGTTTGGGCTCCCCATCATCCCGCATATATGCGGCAAGAAGCCACAACTCTGCAGCATATCTCGGCCGTAATGAGATGCTACCTGGTACTACCGGTGTTCGGAGCTACTCGAAACATGGGGCTGCCCCTGGAGTCCGAGATTCCGCGACCGCATGACTTTTGGCTCTGCTCATCTCACATTGTATGGGCCCTTCCCCCTTTGAGCATCGCAGGTTTTGGCGCCAGAAATGCCAAAGAGAACGCGCGCGCCTCCACCCCAAGATGCCGAAACTTGATTTGCAAGAGCGCCCGCGTCCAGAGCGAAAGACAGGTTTCAGCGGTGTTCTCAGTTTCTTTTCCCACAGCACCAGCGCCCGTTCGATGCATGACCGCTCGAATAGATGACTAGGCTTCATGTCGGTGCAACCACCAAGCATCGCCGAAGCCCACATCTCCCCCCGGACTTTCTGCCACCAAAGATGCATAGAAAGAACGCTTCACTATCGTAAACAGCTGGCATTATCTCAGGCCTAGTCTTTATTAGGCCTGTTTGCCCAGCTACGAGCAAGGTTACCGGGTAATGGGTGCCGAGCTGTTGCTACCACAACTCGTCTTTCGCAAGGCCATGACAATGACTTTCTCGGTCGTTCTCCATCTTTGGCTCATGGAAAGCTTCCTCATGGGTAACTAAAAGGCCCTTTTCTTTTGTTTAACTGAAGCGCGCAGACCTCAACTCCCTTTAAGCGTGACTTACCCATCTCCACTTACAGTGTTTCAGTATTCCTCTTCAAAAATGATTTAAGAGCATAGAGCCCCCTAGGAAGTCTCTTCTAATCACCCTGCCACTTGGCTCATCCACTGTAACTGCGAAGCTGTGCAGATAGCTTCTGTCATCATGGGTTTCATGCGCTCCGCCGTGCTTTCGGCCCTCGCGCTTGCTGCGGCATGTCGCGGCGTGGCTATCCCTGGGGCCGAGGCTGAACCCTCTGTGGAAAAACGTGCTTCGACTTATTGGTATGAAAATATTGCCAAACAAGGAGTTGCGCCGTTCGCACCCAGTGGTTACACCGTATACCGCAATGTAAAGGACTTTGGCGCAAAGGGTATATCATTCTCCCTCGCTCCGTTAGGCATCTTACAGTTACTGACGTGGAATGCTTAAGGTGATGGTGTTACCGACGACACGGCAGCAATTAACAATGCCATCTTGTCAGGGGGTCGATGTGGCCGACTCTGCACATCCAGCACTTTGACTCCGGCAATAGTGTACTTCCCGGCGGGAACATACCTGATTTCGACTCCCATCATTGATCAATACTATACCAACATTATTGGAGATGCGACCAATCTTCCCACCATAAAAGCGACCGCGAACTTCAATGGTATTGCCCTCATTGATGGTGACACCTATTATGGCGACAACAATCCCAATAACCCCAATTGGATTTCTACCAACGTGTTCTATCGACAAGTGCGCAATTTCAAGCTTGATATGACATCTATGCCGACTTCTGCGCCCAGGACGTATGGTATCCATTGGCCGACAGCCCAGGCGACAAGCTTGCAGAACATCCAGATCACAATGAGCACTGCGTCTGGAAATCAACAAGTGGGTCTTTTCGTCGAAAATGGTATGTCTTGCAGAGCCGCGGCACTCTTTCATCGGTTCCTAGCTAATAGTTTCATAGGTTCTGCTGGATTTCTCACAGACTTGACCTTCAACGGTGGCCTGATTGGTGCAGCTGTAGGTAATCAACAGTTCACGATGCGCAACTTGGTATTCAACAACTGCGGGACAGCCATTGTGAGTGGCTTCACGTGGGAGTGGGTTTACCAGGGCATTACCATCAACAACTGTCAACTGGGAATTGATATATCGGCCGCCGAGTCCATTACACTGATTGACAGCTCTATCACTGGGACTCCAGTCGGAATTAGGACCAGCTACAGCGCAAACCAGTCGCCCCCCACGTCCAACAGCCTCATCGTTGAGAACCTTTCTCTCGACAATGTTCCAGTGGCCGTTCAATCGACGAGCGGTGCTACTCTCCTGGCTGGCGGAACTACGACAATCGCTGCATGGGGCCAGGGCCACCAGTATACTCCAAATGGGCCAACATCGTTCCAAGGCACCATCGCAGCAAATTCCCGTCCCTCGTCACTCTTGAGCGGATCCAAATATTACACGCGCTCAAAGCCTCAATATGAAACCCTGCCAGTTTCTTCATTCAAGAGCGTCCGATCTGCCGGTGCCGCTGGTGAGCACGAGTGCCTGTGATTTGTAGATATTTGAGTGCTAACCTAGGTGCGCGAATCCAGGTGACGCGGTTACGGACGACACCGCAGCTCTACAAAACGTCATCAACAGTGCAACCGCTGCAGGCCAAATCGTGTACTTTGATGCTGGCATTTACCGCATTACTAGCACGCTCGAGATACCCCCTGGTGCGAAGCTGGTCGGAGAGGAATACCCCATCATCTTGTCTTCTGGAAGCTTCTTCAATGACCAGAGCAATCCGAAGCCTGTTGTTCAAGTTGGTACACCTGGCCAGACTGGGCAGGTGGAGTGGTCAGATATGATTGTAGCCACGCAAGGCACACAAGCTGGAGCCATTCTTATCGAGTGGAATTTGGCTACTTCTGGAACCCCAAGTGGTATGTGGGACGTACATACAAGAATTGGTGGCTTCAAGGGATCGAACCTCCAGGTTGCACAATGTCCGGTGACTGCGAGCAGTTCGGCTGTGAACACAGCTTGTATTGGCGCCTACATGTCCATGCATATCACGTCTGGCGCAAGCAACTTGTACATGGAGAATGTGAGTCAACCCAGCACGGAAACTTCGTCACTAGCTAATGTGGACAGAACTGGCTCTGGACTGCAGACCACGACATTGACGACTCAAGCAACACACAAATCACCATCTTCAGCGGTAGAGGCTTGTATGTGGAAAGCACTGCAGGAACGTTCTGGTTGTATGTGCTCTCTTCCATCCGAGTCCCAAATTTTTCTCTTCTTTTTTTTTTGCTTTGAGCAATCTACTGACATACTCTTACAGTGTCGGAACCGCTGTTGAGCACCATGTTCTGTATCAGTATCAGTTTGCCAACACCCAAAGCATATATGCAGGAGTTATTCAGACAGAGACACCGTAGGTATATCAATCGCCCTCATTTGCTTACGGCTAATAAATTCCGACCAGGTACTACCAACCAAATCCCATTGCTCCAACCCCTTTCACCGTCAATACGGCTCTAAATGACCCCGACTTTGCAACCTCCTGCGCCGGCACATCTGGCCGGTGCGCTGAGGCTTGGGGCCTGAGAATCCTTAGCTCCAAGAATATCCTCGTCTATGCCGCCGGCTTATATTCTTTCTTCGAAAATAACAATGGACAAGGTAAGTTGTTATTTTTTACACCACGAATAAGCTAACTAGTAAAAGGCTGTAACAATGGTGTGGAGCCGCAAAATTGCCAGAATAATATCGTCGACCTCGAAGGCACGCTGAGTAATATTAACATCTATAATTTGGGAACAGTTGGCGTTGTCAACCAGGTCGTGGAGAATGGAAATGTGCTGGCAGCTTCTACTGATAATGCTAACGCCTTCGCTGATGTTATAGCCCTCTTCCGGCTTGCTTCTGGCAGTGGATAAAAAGCGTGGAAGGCAAAACTAGGGGGGTGCCCATATCCTGTGGCTTTATTATAGCTTTCATAATATTAGCAGTTAGAGGAGGGGTTGTAGCACCTCCTGTTACCTAGTATTATTGAAGGTGCGTTGGCAAGCAGCACTTGGTTGAGAAGTCGGGAGAGAATGAAGTAGGAAGCGGATGCAAAGAACACGCACAAAACAATATCTTTGCTCATGAATTGGCAGTTGAGCTCTTTCGTACATTCGTCACATGAACCGGTGGCTATGAAAGTCCAACTAATGGCCCATCTTCATAGCAAATACTTGCGGGTTAATCCTTGCTTCTCCACCTTCACGGCATCATCAAGGTGGGATCTCGGTGATGATGTGGAGGCTGTATGCTTGTGAAACGATTAATCGTGGCTGGCTGTGTCGGCAAGCCAAGTTGCCCAACAAGGCAATGATAAGGTTGAGCATCAAAGAATGCACGCGCATGAGTAACAAAGAATTCGATTGTTATCTACACTGCTCTGCAAATATTGCCGGAAACCCGTGTATTATCGGCGAATGAGAGGGGCATGAAAGACGCCTCGGACATGCCGTGATAAGACTCCGTCGAAGGTGGGAGACGCAGATTTTGATGCAACGTCACGCTTCACAGCCCTGACTCGCTCTAGAAAGGCCCAGTGACAGAAGAAGCGGTTTCACAGCTGTTTCCACGCAAGGAAAGGGTCGAGCAAACCGTTTTATACACCTATAAATGGGTGACGATTAGATGACTTCCTGTTCAGGGCAACTGAGAGCGCGATAGATGGATCTTTCGATAATGTAGACACCTTTGTCTTCTCAAGAGCAGAACGTGAAGGAAGGACAACAAGTCTGAATCCGTCGCCAATGCGGAGGCTCTAGTGATGCAAGGTACGTTAGCACCGGGTAAGCTCATGCTCCACCACCTACGAAGTGCCTACTTAGGTAGGTAGTAGACATGTAGGTAGTCCTGCCTTACCAGTAAATAGAAACATGCATGTAGTTTGGACCAGTTTCCCTAATCGAGCAGTCTTTGATGTTTCGATCCTCCTAGCTACGGGTGCTTCAGTCACATTCTTTAGCCGACCTGCAAGCCCCAACCCAAACATCCAAGTTCGCCCCGCTGTAAACTCATTACTCTCTTAACATTCGAGATCAAGCATGGTACCAGACAAATAATACGACGCAGGTATTCGAGGCGTTACTACCCAGCAATAGCAATTGTTGTGCGAGGCAAAAGCCCTCCCCCAAACACGAGCCCCAATTCCAACGTTGATAGAGTGTCTGTAGATAAGCGGTACGTGATGGAGTAATTACTTGTAATTCTGTGACCACCTACTCCGTAAAGCATCGCCATGTCACAGAAAGATGGCTGGTCCCTGATTTGGCCCGCTTCGGCTACACGGCACAAATAGTTGTTGTTCAATGCTACACTATGACGTTTGCCCAACCCTCCACATCAATATAAAGCCCTCAATATTCATGTTCTGTCGCAAAAGTCATAAAGCTCATATCTTACATGCCGTCAATGCCTGGAGAAGGAAAAGAAAAGGACTCAGGCACTCAGAAAAGTCCAAGGCATAGAACGTTACAAATTTTGCAATGTCTAATGATTCTATCGCCAAATATGTTCGGAATCTGGTCACTACAATGGGATTTGATCTGCGGAAGAGTTTGAGGGCTCGTGATATGGAGCTTGAAGCCAAGGTGATGGACAAATTCGCGGAACTAGGAATCTCATCTACAGATTTTGAGCCTCTGAAGCACATTCATCAAAGTGGCTGTCAATATGCCTCACTCTGCCATAAGGATCAATCCATGGATCTAAAGGTGTGCATGAGGCTTCCTCTTTTGGAGATACCTGGTAATGCTCACCTGGAAAGGTCTACATAGCAGTCTACACTGCGTTGGTCATTGCAGTCGACGACCTTCTTTTGGATGTCCCCGCGATGCGTACATTCACACACAATTTCGGAACACACGAAGCTCAGGGCCATCCCGTCCTGGATTGTCTAGTACATCTCCTAAGACTCGAGACTCCCAAATTCTTCGGACCATTTGGAACAAACATCATCATCACTTCAACCCTGGACGGAGTCAATGGCCTCGCATTAGAAGCTATGTTTCCACGAGGTTTCCCTAGGGCGATGCCTGGATTCTCGTGCTGGCAGAGGACTTCGGTCGGATATGGGGCAGCCTATGGATATTTCATATTCCCTACCGCGGAATTCCCGGAATCCGAATACCTTAGCCGTTATGTGCAGATTTTACCCAGTCTACGCGATATTCTCTGTTGGGTCAACGACGTACTATCCTTTTACAAGGAAAGGGTCCTCGCCAAGGAAGTTTGCTGCATATCAAATCTTGCGCAGGAGAAGTCAATCAGCGAGTTGTCTTCTCTAGAATTGGTATGCGATTCTGCACTGTCTCTGGATAAAAGAATCCGGGAAGCCTTGGGCGAGGACGAAACAGTCTTGGGCGCATACGTTGAGGCCATACTGGGCTATATTGAGTGGCACTTCCAGGTCAAGAGATATCGCTTACACGAGCTGGGCTTGACTCTGAAATCATAGACGTCTGAGAGAATAGTCTCATTACCTTATTGGGTAAGCATTGTGTTATTTCCTGGAATGCTGGTAGCAAAGAACGAATCTGGAACTGTGATACACCACCTCAACGTAGATCGAAAGCATCGGATCCATGACCAACCTATCTTCTATTCGAATACAAGCAGCCAGAAGGTGTCAGTAGCAGTTCTGCTACGAGCTACCTTTGCTAGTTAAGAGAAGTAAAGAAACAAATGTGTGAAATTGAAAGGCGTCCGAGCGGGTTTGTGTAATGCAGGCCCGGTTGTTGGTTGGAATGTCTGCGCCTCGAGACCAAAAGAGTCGGTTTTCTTTCCTTTTTCTTCTTTTTCCCCGACGAACGCATATCCGCAAGCTACTGTGCTAACCGATACCCTCAACTCACACAAGCCATGACGACGATGGAGATAATAAATTCATTCGAGGTTATCAAAAAGGTTGATGGCAACTTCCGAATATACATTAAAGTCATAGCCAAACAGGAGGACAACTACTACATTGGCAAATGGAGAGACCGAAAACAACTGCCAAACCACTTTTCTCAGCTCGAAGACGTCAAAATCATTCCGACAAAGACCAGACGACCGGCGATGAATTCCCGATGGACGACTGGACCACCTACGGGCGACTTTTACGCGAAGGAACCAGCATTTCAGGATTACGTGGACCCCGAGCTAGAAGAACGAATCGAGCACGAGATCTAGATGTGCGAATTGATTAAGCAACAATCCCATCCTAATCTGGTGTCTTTACTACGGCTGTGTGGTTGAGGAGGGGAAAGTGGTGGGTATATGCTTCAAGAAGTACCAGAAAACGCTTCTCGAGGTAGTCAACCCGGGGAGGCTGTCCAAGCGACATTTCATGGAGAGCGGGCGCCCACTCGTTCAGAAGCAGATGAGAGATTGGCTCAAGAGTCTTCGCGCTGCTGTGAAGCATCTACACTCATTGGGGCTTGTTCACAACGACATTACGCCTGCAAACATCATGATAGACGAACACGGCTCTCCTATCCTCATCGATTTTGGCGGACTGTGTCTCGAAGGGGAGTCGCTGAGGACAGTCAAGAGGACTTGCGGATGGTATGATGAGGCGGTGACCGAAGCAACAAAGCAGGCTGATGTGGATGCACTGGCGGAGATTGAGGGCTTGGTTATTTGCAGCGCCAGATGACTTGAAGTTCTCTGAATGATAATGGGCGTGGACGAGGCTCTATCGTGTCAGTTCGTCGAGCGGCGCGGCGTGACAGCATAATATCAAGAAATTCATGTTCCACGAGCACGAACCCGTTTGTTTGAGCATTTCCGGCTGGTCTTTATCGGTCCCTCTTGGCATCAGTATCTGAGTTTTGCGGTTCTCCACGCTTTGAACGCTCTCGATAACATATCGTTCGATGAGTCTGGCAACCTGTATGTCAATAGTCGGTGATCTTGTGTAATGCATCAAGCAGTCAGTAACAGCCTGGACGAGAAAGTAAACAGTCATATCGCAGAGGACGAGAACAAAGGCCGACGCCCATCAAGGTTCTCGGTCGCTCGGTTGATGACTAAAAAGCTTAAATGCCAGTAACTAGAACAGACTAGGCCTAGTCTAGATACGAACCACTCGCCCCGGTAAGTACCTAGGTACAATCGTTCTTGTACCTCCTTCAAGATCCCCATCCAGCCCACATGCAGTCAATTCAACATCTTCACGACCAAACAACTCTCGACTCGTCAAATCGCCGCCATGGCGGCCCCTGCACTCTCGCCAACACTTCTTCCAGCCGATAAGCTCGTCGAAAGTGCAGGCACAGTCCTCTTTCGGCTTTTAACCCACGAAATCTGCATCCTTCGCCTACTCAACAAGCGCGACGAGTACGTTCTCCCCAAGGGCCGTCGCAACATCGCCGAGTCTCGTCAAGCTGCTGCGCTTCGTGAAACAACAGAAGAGACTGGAGTTCCGTGTCACTTGCTGCCTGTAGACTTAGTCTCCCGCATTACGCCCTCCATCCAGGACCCACACGTGCCAGACGAACCACGCCTGTTCAAAGGCGCCTGTGAGCCGATTGCGATGCAGCAGAGACGTACTGGGGATGTGACAAAGCTGGTTTGGTGGTATGTGGCTGCTGTCAGCGAAGGAGAGCCGCTTTGCCAACATGAGGGGCATAAGTTTGAGGTGCAATTCTGCAGCTACGATGAGGCTTTGCAGAAGTTGACGTTCAAGGATGACTGCGAGGTGGTCAAGATGGCAATCCGGCTTGTTGAGACAAGCACTGATGAAAGATGATTCGTCTTAGCCCTTTTGGGTCTGGGCATCAAGGTACAACTGACCTCCTATGATTTGCGATACCCTTCTATATTACTGCTGACATTTTTTCACGGAGCTGACCTTCAACATCTCTGCGAAGCCTGCCAAGCGCCACTCTGAGAAGAAATGACAGAGAAGGCCCTGGATACTTCTGTCAGCAGCTTCCAACGCTCAGCAATTCAACTCCCCATTACAGACTCTGTCGACTACCGCTTTTTCGACCGCACACGATCGACACCGCAATAACTAATTGCACGTAGTACGATTAAGTCTTGTTCATGAACGGCTTGTAGATTCAATGAACCATACATCATCGTATTTAACAAACAAATTTTAGAAGTACTATGCTACCATCAGGCTTTGCACATCTCACAACAAAAAGTGCGCCGCAGCAATTGTGCCGAAGAAGCTACAAGTAAGAGTCTCCCACGACAGCAGCCTCGTCATTATCGCAGCGTTTGTTGGCACGGTTGGAATACTTCGGCTCAGTAACTATCAACATGAAGGCCGATTAGCACTAATGCCCCCCCATGGTCTCACTGTCCGTCCTTGATAGTGTCAGAATCAACGTACCTTGTCAATAGTATGCACCACTCCATTCTCAATGACCGAATCGCCGCCCAAAATCCGCGCGCCATTGAGGTAGGCAACATTGTCTTTCACGACCACGGTGATATTAGTTCCGCCGAGAGTGTGAAACACCTGGCCGTTCTCCAGCCAAGGCGAGTAGACTGGCAACCCCGAGCTCACGATAACATGCTCCTTGATGACTTGAGCGAGCTGCGTCTTGCTAAGTGTGCTGGCGAGATTAAAGACGGAGTCGCTTGGCGCCAGGACCGTGATGGATGCCGTATTTTGAAGAGCCGAGACTAGGCCCGCGCTTTGCAGTGCTGCCTCGAATTTGGACTCGCCCAAGGACTGAAGGGTAGTCGATAGATTCCGTGGCAGGGTGAGAAGACCGTCAACTGGCCGGACAACGCCATGGTCGAAAGGAATATCATCACCCGTGACCCTTACATACTTGCCTAGCCCCGTAAAGACAAACGGCAGCGAGGCAGAGGGAACATTCCTCTGAACGAGCGTCTGGTTGTGCCCGGCGCCAAGACGCACCGAAGGATCCTGATACAGCGTCTCGTAGACGGCGCCCAGATCCGTTCCTCGCTTTCCTACCACACTGAACAATGTGTTGTTTGAGCCGCTGGAGGAAACGTGTGTTGGGTAGGTCACGTCTCCGAAGGCGTAGCTGGCAGCATTTCTCCTCTTGACGGCATCGTCCGCGCGACGAGCGACGGTCAAGTTTCCAGAGGAGGAGGTTGTGAAAGCATTGTTGCTTGGGGCATACACAACGATACCCGGCCGTAGTGCCACTGGCTCGCTGGCTTGGAGCCGCTGGGCAAACTCTGTGAAGCCGTTTGCCTCGAGGACTGACAGGAGCGATTGGGGTGACTGTGCGAGAACCACGGAAGCGATGGTGAGACAGAAAAGGGAGGCAATGTATTGCTTGCGCATGGCTACAGCTGGATGGGTTTGGAAAGGGATGAGTGTGAAGATGGTGATTTGGTACGTGCATATGAAATGTCTTGGTGGCTCACAGTCTGGTCTTTAAACCCGGCCTTGGCACAGAAAAGCTCGAAGGGAGGATTGCTACATGAAGATTAAACAATGGCATTTCCGAAGGATCTCAAAGCAAGCAGTGGTAATTCTAGAGTTCTCCAAATACTGCATCCTCAGTTGCTCCACCGCACAGGGGTCTATGCGTGCGGCTGAAAACCTGTCCAGCCACATCCTGCATGCCTCACCACTTGCTCCACCTATCACCGCAACGTTCGGTGATGTTTCGCTTGGCGGGCAGTCGTGGAATAAGGTTATTCGACGTGCCTTGCTTTCATCACATGCAGGCCTTGACTGCCGCATACATGGCCCACAGGCCTCGCCAGAGCATAGGCGCAAACACTACTCGATGGGGGGTTGAGGAGTTTGACTCGTCATGTTATTGTGTTTCATGCGCCAATGTTGCGATGCGTAGCTGGGATGGCCCATGAGCATATGGGCGTTTGATTGGAGAGCCTGATTCTCTCAAGACTCCTTCGGTATGGTAGCATGGCTTGACCGACACCGCTCTCTTTCAGGCACCTATCGGACACCCCATGGCTATGGCTTTCGGGCAGCTATTGATAGAGAAGGCAACGACTCAACCGTCATCAAGGCATGCTTCATCAATCCAGGGAGCCATGAGGAGACATGGCTTATGGTTTTACCGTAGGTCTGGCAGACTACATCGTAGATAACGTACGTCTAGATACTGCTTGGCCACATCACATCTCAGCTTCTAAGCATGCATCCCGGTAAGGCAACCATTCGATAACACAACCGCTACGATAGAAAGGCAAGGATTGAGGGGAAAACTCGGGTGTCAGAAATCAATCCCTGGAAGCCCTGTCTGCTACGTGTCTCCTACCGACTGGCGAGCAAGACACACACCTGCGTCGAACTGCATTCTTTACTAGTGGGAGTTTTCAGCTCAAAGCTGCTCAGACGATTGTCACGAAAGCTTCCGCAAATGATAGAAACTACGCTCATCTGCATATTCCCAGCAGCCCTTGTGCGCCCAATCAGCACACGGGCTGATATAGCTATTGAATGATGTGTACGAGCTGGCTGCCTGGAGCTGCAGAAATCTTCAAGCACGGAATAGACTACGAAATTCCAGCCCGTGAGCCATAGGCGACGAATTGTATCAAGCCAAGTGGAAGGTTTGGTTCTATAGATGCATTGCTTACACTCTAAAGGCATGCCTTCTGCTTGATGTTTGGTGTACTAAGGTATAGTAATCAGATTGAAGTCGTAGCCCTAGCCCCTGGAAGCTAAGTCTACAATGTACCCTGCGGCTGTCAGTAGACTCAACGCATGGTTATTATAGAGCATGGATACCTTAGGTGTATGGGTATTTAAGGACGTCATTAGGAGCGGATGATCGTCTGAAGAAAGAGGAGAACAACACGACAGCTGGCCTATCTAGCATTCCGTTCAAGGCCAGTCGAGATGGCTGATGTCTACACGCCACTGGTGGACGGGACCTATCTGCTTCACCGTCCTTTTTACCTGCCGACCAAAGATGGCCCTGTCTGGGCAATCGCATTTACCACCAATGGAGGGACTCTGCTTACAGCGGCCATCTCGGTGGTCCTCACCTTGATCTTCATGTCCCTCTGGAATCTCATATGCTTCATCGCCGTCCTGTTCCCTGGCTCAAACTTTCGGCGGCGGCACCTTGCTCTGGTAACGCTCTGGAACTCCAACGACTCGTGGTTCGCGTTCAAAGAGCTAGCGAGCTACGCCTACCATTTTTACGGATCAAAATCTGATTTTGCCTACGGCCTCTTGCTCTCCGTCCTGGCTCTGATGGTTTTCGGGGGCAGTATGACTCTGGGCATCATCGGACCCTCGCTCGTGCAGATCGGCACCGTGGCGCCTGTGCGGCCGAGCTCAGTCTACTATCCGCATCTCACTACCGACAACACCACCATTCTCTCGTACTACGGCGTTCTTGCCCCGGCAAACCTACGTGCGCTCGGCAGCATAGAAGCTTCCAAGGTGACGAAAAGAAAGGACGTGAACCTGCCCGACCCAGACCTGGACCCCATTGGTCAAACAGAGAGCGGCGAAGACATCTACCAGTACTTCTACGACTACACCCTCACTGGGGTTGATTTTGGCCTCCAGCAAGGCTCCGATCTTTCATTGACGGTCAATGGCTCATGCACGACCGAGTATGGATGGATCGTAAACGCCACGCATCCAGCAAGCGACCAGGACATATACAATCTATGGAAAATCGCCGGTCGATACTTTTCAGTCATCCTCAACGCGGATACCGTACAAGATGCCCCCAAAGCAAGCTTCATACTCCATCCGGAGGCAGAGCAGCAACACCTGGACAGCGGCAACACGTCTTTTGCCATCATTGTCTGGGCGGCCGGGAGAGCGAGCATCAAGCAGGGGGATGACCCATGGTACAAGACGGAGCGTCGCACCGCAAAGTTTCCGGCCCCCTTTGACGCCCAGTTCTGGATGAAGCGCGGACGACCGGCTCTGTCATGTTGGCAAAAAGACACCTGGCGCTACGGCTCTCATGAGGTCAAAACCGTGGACGACCTCCAAGGGGTTCCTGGCATCAAGATAAAACCCGCCTTACTCACGCTGTTGGCGGAAGCCTTGAGAGCGCCGGTGCTCACAAGGATTGGCAATGCCAGCGGTAACTCGGCGCTCAAGTCTGCTACCACGAGCGCCAACGGCGTCATCAACGCAGAGGCGTCCAAGATTCGGTACGATCTGGAGCGCCTGGTCCTGGCGAGCTACGTCTTCACTCGCAATGTTCTCTTGGATACGACCATGTTTTCCAGACCAGACGGACTGGACAATATCATGGAGGACAAGAAGGGCCAACCAGCTGATGGCGCTGGTGATTTCGTTCTCTCAAGCCCCAACTTTCAGACGTTCTCCATGGTTGGTCTGATTGTCCTTTTTGTCATGCTGGTCGCTCTCCTGATCACGCAGGCGATTCTGGACGCTGTTCTTCTGCTTCATACCGATAAGCATCAGGACGGCGACCAGAAAGGCAAGCTGATGCTCTTCAAAGCATTACCGGCGGCCCAGCTCTTCCGCCGCATCTACGAGCCAGCGGATGCAACGCATCAGGACACGGACTGGCAGTGTGTCTCGCATTTTCCTTCGGACAAGGACGAGACTGAGTTCAAGTGGGACAAGTGCGGGGGAGAGCACATCCACTGCAATGGCCATATCCACCGCAGTCCGGCGAGGACATCAACCTTTATCAAGACAGAGCCCGACGAACCAGTCCGCAGCGATGAGTCGGCGGCGAAAAAGGTGGTGGGCAAGGTGGAGGAGCTTCAGACCGAGGCGGAGGTTGCTTAGCTGGCTGGTCGTCTCTCGTGGTCACTTGGGCGCGGCGGTGGTCCGTAGAGGGGGGCGGGAATGGAGGACGGAGGGGAGGAAAGACGTTTGGCGCCTTGAGTGTGCACTCGGACGTTGTCGATAAAATCCACCTCAAAATGAACAGTCTTTGGTGTACTAGGTAGAGGATTTCGTTCTCTGGCTTACATCTGCCGTCCCTCGTATGACCTGATTCAACGCCCTGGCCTGCAACGTCAATTTACACAGAAAGCAGGCGCCATCTCCAGTTATAGCCGTCCCTCCCGATGATTGACTAAATCCACCAGATCGCCGCGTTCTAACGGCGTTACGGACTAGTAGCCCAGGGCCACGATGTCTTCAACTTTCTTTCTCCTGCGAACCAATAAAGTCGGATTGATCGAGGTAGCGCATCCCCCACGTGGGTCGCTAAGCTTAGCGCGTCGGATCGCGCGCTGGTGCTACCACACCCCCTGTACGACCCCCTGTAAGCACCTCCCCCAGATATAAATACAGCGCTCGCTTCCCTCCACAAACCCTCAGCACCTCGCGCCTTTTCCCTCGCACCACGAACAAGTCCTGGGCCATGGTATATAAAGTTAATTAACTCCCTCTTCTTCCGCGGGGTAGTCGGGCGGGATATCACGGCTCCTGAGAAGAGGGCCCCTTCGAGGAGGGAACACGTTCGGCCCCCGGGCTACCCTGCTTTTCTTTTTTCTTTTTTGCCTTTTTTGTATTGCGCGGAATAATTAGCTAGATATTGGAAGAGTCATTTCCGTCTATTTTTGAAGAATATAAATGTGCTGGTGAGGCTGCAGATGCGCCGTTGTTCATTTCGAGATCCGATTTGTTGATGCTGCAGGTCTGCGGGTTTGTGCCACTCGCTGCAGCCTCACATCACGGTGCACGACGCGTTACGCGTGCTTTTTCGTGCAGCTTCGCATTTGGGGGGGTTCGAGCGTGAAAGAGAGCTGAAGGTTCAAGAAAACGCCATTGTTCGAATGGTGAGCATCGTCAATCAAACAACCGCATTCTGCTAATCACAGGAGAACATCAAGAATTCGACGCTCTGGATTTGGAACGACAAAGCTACATGTACTCTAGGCAATTATGGGGGAAGAAATTCAACTGCTTAAGGTACGGACAAATCTCTGGGCAGCTATTTCGATGGTCTATATGGGCCAAAGGAATTCAAGGCAAGTGAACATGTTGAAATGTGTGTCCATTGGCTTATCTATTATCCCTATGTCTAGACAGGAGCATAGCTCTTACTTATGTTCAGCAGACGGATGACCCCTGCCACCTCTACGTACCAGTACTTCCTATGTTGGTGCCCCTATTTTCAACAGAACAATTGCTGCAGCGCTGATGCTGACAAGACAACTCCATGCACTGTGCATCCATTTGATAGAGAAACCCATTCATGCCGCATCGACACTAAGAGCACAATTAGCCGCAGTATCAGATGAGCATCACAACGGTCATACGCACACAGCTCCAGGTAAATACGCGATTATGCCTAGTGCCACCAAACCGCCGAGTGATGGTTTCCTTTAGGGCGTCTAGTTCTTTTGTCAGACAAACAATCACAACAGTGTTCCTGGCTCATTCTCCCGCCTTCTGTAACTTGGCATAACTCACTTTTGATTGTTGATGTGGAAGAGACCTGTTCTTCCCCCTCGTCGTTGGTTTCGAGCGCATCGCTGATGGTTGCCTCGGTAGCAATGTTACCGTCCGACACGCCAACAGCAGGGTTAACCGATTTCTGACTGCGAACGTACATCATTTCCTCAGTCGATACCTGAAGCACCTGCGGGGGTATGGCTATGTCAGGCATCGGTTGCTGCATTCCCGGCTGCTGATTAGCAGCCGTCTGCATAGGCTTGGCTGGATTCGTGTTAACACCTTGTCCGGGCTGCCTGGCCACAGTAGATTCCATCCCGTCGTCAGTATCCATACTGTCATTGATATCCAATTCCTCGGCCATGTCTAGGTCCTCGTCAAGGTCCATGAGTTCATCACCATCCATAGCTTGGGGTTGTGGTAGACTTGTCGGCATCGAATTCAGAGACGTGGGGGACCCATGGTCTGAGCCTGACACGTCTTCCGCCTCAGTGGCTCTTGGCATAGCGAATATCGCAAGCTGTTCGTGGTGCGCGGCAACATGCCTTTTGAACCGACTGGAATTGACAAGAATGTCCGGCGTTGGATCAGAAGCCCTCCCATTCAAACTCGTCTTCGACAGCAAGGTTTCCGCCCATTCATCGCAGAATGGGCAGTCTTTTGCTTTGAATGAAGTCAGGTTCTCCCGTCCGGCATCTTGCAACATCTCCAACTGGGAGTCCGAGAACTTTCCGTGAGATACCCGAATATGAGCCTGTAAGCTCTTGAACGAAAAGCCTCCTTGACTACAAAGAGTGCACGTGTAGTGACACCTATGTTTTCGCAATTCGTGTTCGAACCATGCGTCACGAGTTCCAAAGAACTCTGCATCGCATTCCGCGCCACCCATAGTGCACACGTAGGCTTTGAGGTCGCTGAATGCGTGACTCCTGTATGGCACGCAATGAGTTAGAGCGGGAAGTGAATCTTTGGAATAGCCACGCCCAAGATGCCGCAAGACTTATTTATACTTACCGCCACGCCTTTTCGCTCCGGAAACACTGTAAAGTGAAGCATATTGGACATTCAAACGGCTCGTATGCTTTCGACAGGGCATCCAACTGCGGCAGCTGTAAGGTCGAGGAAGAATCTGCTATGGTCGACGCGGTCGACAGTGAGATGCTGTCATCTTCCTCTTCGAGTATTTTGCCAAATTGCAGATCGGCAATGGGTAGGAATGTCGTTGCTTTGCTTGATATCCGTTCACTAGCCGTGGCGTCGTGTGAAGCCTCATCCAGCCCTAGTCGAGATCTGTGGTCCCTACAATACTTGATGACTTGTCGTCTTTTAGCAATTGCACTACCCAGTCTGTCGGAGAGCTGGCTATTGCGAAGCTTGCCATATCTTTCCCTAACGTAATTGATGTCGAACCACGCTGGAAACGCTGAATCGGAATTGCGAAGCGCTTGTTGAAAGCGATCGCGAGCCCCAACTTTCCTCACAAGTATGCCTAGCCGCAAGAGTGACTTGATAGACTCGGAGATTATCTGCAGAAGCATATCGCTCTCATCTAGAGCAAAGCCGTCCATCTCATCTTGAGGATCTAGGCCAATTATGGAGGCTATGTTAGAGCTTATAGAAAGATCGACCGCAGTATCTCTCCTCAGATTAGTATGTTGAACAATGTTGGTCACTGCCTTCGATGTCAGGAAGGTGAATAGTCAAACGACACTCGCTAGGGACTAACAATCTGTGATAGCCTCTATAATCTCATCGAGCTGTCGCTGTATCTGTTCTCGAATATCCACAGCTTCTCGGAGTCGTTGGTCAAGCGACAAGGGAGACAGCGGGCTTCGCATTGCGCCCATATTTCCCGCCCACAATGAGAACCTTTCTAGGCAGTCTGCAGCCGCTGAACGCTGTGAGTCAAGAAACCTGTCCTTGCATTCATCATTCGTTCGAGCTATCAAGTCCAGCAAGGCTTGTCGGACGGCAAGGCTCTTGGCCGAAATCGTCTGACTATAGACCGGGTCGGCCATGGGCAAGAACTAACTTGGAGAATTATCGCGTCATTGTTCGAAGATTCTCAGAGTGAACCGGGCAAGCTTCTTCCGTCTGGATATGAATCGATCGAGGCCTGGGAAGTGCCAGTTACCCCGCTTCATCTACATGTACACACACGTAGATGAAGTGTGATTGGCCGAGATAAGGTATATATCGTGATTTTGGCGCCCAACCTGACGTTCAGAAACTTCACTCGGACCCCTCATGATCAACATTCGGCTTATAGTATGGATGGCCTGTTGATAAACGCTCACCATGTCAGGGTTTGAAATCGCTGGCATCGTTCTCGGTGCCTTTCCAATCGCCATTAGTGCTCTAGAGGCATATCGCGATATCGCTCAACGACTTGGCCTCTTCCACAAGATCAGGCTTGAATACAAGAAATGGCGAGATGATTTGGAATTTTACAACCTCGCGTTCACGAGAAATTTGAGACAACTTTTGCTTCCTCTTATAGCGGATGACGAAAAGGTTGCGGAGCTCCTATCAGCCCCAGGAGGAAATTGCTGGAAGGAGGAGTCCATTGCGGAAATATTCGAGAAACGCCTTCAAGGGTCCTATCATTTATACATGCAGCACATTCAGGATATGAAGCGGACCCTGGAGGAAATTAACACTGAGCTTGACATTGATTCAGACTGGGCCAAGAAACTGCTTGACAGCCCGGTAAGCAGAAGCCGACTCCGTACGCCTGATCAAGAGTTAATCTTTATCATGAGCAGCAATCACCAAGCAAAAGAGCCAAACTTAGGGCATTAATCTCCAGAGAAGGACTCGCAATTCATCTTTACAAGTTCAAGCTTAGCAACAATGACAACATTCGCAAGCGACTGTTTGACCAGCTCAAGGAACACAACGACAAGCTAGAGACGCTTTTACGATCGAGTGACGAAGACATGCGCTTGGTGAGCGATAGACAGTCAAGAAAGCGTATGGAAAGCGTCGACATGTCCCTATGCAGCTTCTGGAAGAAAGCGAAGAGCGTCTTTCACGCGCTTGCCAATGCCTGGATCTGTCAATGTCAGCAACACGGTGCAAGGCTACTGCTTCAGCATCGCACCCAGGGGAAAGCCGAGTTTGAGATCCTGCTTACGGGCTTTAGCCCACCGCGCTTGGGACATCACAGAATCAGGGTTTCGGAAGGGGGAGATATGGTTGCAGCAGAACTGAAAGAGGCCGTCACTCTCATAGAGAGCGTGCCTTCACGTCAACCCAGTCACAAACAGAGCCATCCCATCAAGTCAGCGCTCAAAAGGAAGGGCAGCAGACAAGCAAGGCTAAATGTACACAGGTCTGTGGAGGTATAAAAGAGACAACCTATTATTAACGGCACTGACACGTCTTAGGCCTTCGCCATCGGTTACGCTTACATCGGTGAACACGATCCCGCCTCTCAGCTATACTCGACAAATCTCGGATCTTTGCACGGCGTTTCGTCTACCAGAAAGATCGTGCTACGGCTACCTTAGTGCTGAAGATTTTCGGTACTACGTCTATAACATTGCTCAGCCCAGATCCGAGGAAGTGACTTCAGTGACACTCGACCAAATACTTCGGGGTGAATTCGGCCTGACATTTACGCGCATGCAAAGATACACATTATCCCTCATCATGGCCTCGACCTATCTCCAGCTGCTAGACTCTCCATGGCTAGCCAAGTCGCCCAAAAGAGCCGATATTTTCTTCCACGATGCCACCACAGAGGGGGCTTCTATAAGACTCGACGAGCCCCAAATTAGCCAACATTTCAAGGGCTCATATAAAAGAGATGACCTCGCCTCTGTGGGCAAAAATTCCCGCTCTGGAGCCCTAGACAAATTGGGCATCATGCTATTGGAGCTTTGCTTTGGTCGGACGATAGAGGACCAGCCATGGAGAAAGGAACTACCGGCGGGTGAAAACGACACGGAGAAGGCAGCCTATGATATATTGGCAGCCCGAGAATGGTTGGGCCATGTAAACGATGAAGCAGGCCCCGCCTATGCCGACGCCGTCTCATGGTGCCTCCTCGGTAATCGATGTGTGCCGGAGGAGAAATGGAGACAGGAAATGCTACGCAAAGTGATATATCCTTTGAAGCAAAGCCGTGAGTTTCTGGCCAACGGGGGAATGGAGATATGAGTGGTTGAGTGGTTCTGCCACAGAAATGTGCTTAGTGATGAGCAATGATTGACCGAGGATACAGCTATCATGTCAATCTTGCTTTGACAGACAGATACATACGAGAGGTCTTGTGTCTCATGGACATGTCGGTGGGATCTATCAGGCAAGAGATGTTCAAACCATTTCTATTGCGAGTGCCCATCACATGTAGTGCGTGTAAATATGACCGAGATCCAGATGATGCCTATGAGAGGTTCGATCATTTGAAGCAGCGGTGGTGGGCGAAAGAAGACCGACTTTAGGCATGGAAGAGGGTTTCCCTCGGGAGGCAGCTCTAGACTGTTGTTTGAGACCAAAACTCTCATTCAAATCGGAAGGCTCAGTGTACCAGCCTAAGGTATATTGAGGCAAGTGATTGCTATAATGCGGCTAGACCTACAGATTATTTTGTCTGCTGATGCTTAGCATACCAATGTTGATGCCGTTATTGCTCCGCTCTCTGCACGATTTGTACCGTTTTCCCCATAGATAAACTGGCCCGATGTTCCCTTACGGTTCGCTTACACGGTCGAGTCAAGGATCGGAGCAACCATCACACTTTTCTGGTGCATGACTCTGAAATGATGGAGAAGGGCTTGAAGGGGGTGGTGTTGCGAGCCTAGTTGGCTATTTAAGCCCCCTTCTCATCACCGTGCGTGCCAGACCTTACTCCTCCTATCCTTCGTCTTCCGTCACGCCTTTTTAGGTCCTAGAAACTACTTGCTATCACAAACCTCCTGTCACAAGGCCATCACCCCGGAAAAAAATGCGATCTGCTTCTTGGGCTCTTACTCTCCTCTTCCCCGTGTGGGCAACGGCAGAGAAATGGACCCTCTGGAACACCTTTACATGCGAGCAGCAGGTCGAGGAATATGACGGCATCTCCTTTTCGCGCTTCGCCGTCTACGACGATCATATCGACTGCTTCGATTTTGCGGACAACGTCGTGGCGAACGCAGTCGCCCAGACAAAGGACAGCTTCTGCCAGGTGTACACCAGCACTGGCTGCAGTGGCGAGGAGGTTCAGCTTTCCTGTACTGCAAGCAACCTGTTTGGTCCTTATTATTGCTGTACGGACACTCCGCAGGGAATCAGGTCGGCCAAGTGTTGGGCCCTGTAGGTTTGGAATTGGGGGGATTGGGTTGCAAAGGCTTCCGGGTGACAGGTGGAATCTTGGAGACGAGTGCAGGCGTGCTGGGCTTGGCGAGTGTGTATCAACCATGTCCCCCATACCAAGCAGACAGGATAGGGAGACTGGTGGAAGCCTCTTAAGCAGTTCTGGGATAAATTACGAATAACACGTTTACAAACCTGAGCACAATTCGTGGTGAAAATGAAAGCTGTCGCAACGATATCATCAAGATGTGACTATCCATGTCTATGTATATGTAGCGTACCCAGAGCCCACATCGACATATCTGACCATTTGGGGGTTCCTTTAGCCACGTAAGATAATCAGACCATATCAACCTTTGGTCTTCGGTGGATATCCATGATGAATGACACAGCTTGCTAAGTCGTTTCTGAGATTGAAAGTTCAGCTGAGTTTGGCGGTGTCAAGACAACGGGGTTGCGGAGCGCGGGAAAGGGCGAGCTTGGAATAAAGGCGCCCATGAAATGAGGAGAAGTAGAAAGCTTTGACCATAAAACCATTGAATCACGGATGCTAGCTGCGGCCCGGGTCGATGGAGCCGACTAAAACGGTGTTGGTTGACGTGGTCAGGAGGCCATCTCAGCTGCTCGGAACCAGCCGTCGTTCACTATCGTAGGGCGTCTCTGGGGATTATAAAAACATCTTATTCCCTCCACTTGCTTGTTTTGATCCGCCATATCTGAGGTATGTTTCCCGAGGGATCTTCACTACAAGTGAGCCAAGATGATCGAGGGACAATCGGGTAAACGTGACGCCCCTCAAGATCTGCAGACTGTAGATCCGCAAGTGCTCTCCGGTAAGCCTCATGATCAGACATCTGCATGCTATCAGGTGCAAAGCTGACGAGAACTGATCAATATCGGACAGTCTTGCCAGACGTCGCGGAGGTGCTGGAGGCGACATATTATACCGAGTCACCCTGGGCCAAGGCACATCGTGTCAGAGTGCGCCAGACAGACGGCAGTGAGGAGACTTACTTCATGAAAGTCCGTATAACAACGAGTGTACGTTATCTTGGACTCTGATACCGTCATGCTTCTTTTCAGGCCTGCTGATATATTCATCCAGATGAACTTGGGAATTGGCGCTTTGAGCGAAATAAATTCACCGGTCGTTATTTCGAGTCGTATCATTCCTTCATACCTAAATCCGAGCCTATAGAGGACTACGATGACCGCAACGCCCTCTATTCTACGTAAGAAAACTTTTATAATTGAAGATGACTAGAGAGCTCACTTTAGTGTCTCATGAGGTTCAATCTGCACGCTGCGGCAGTGCACCTGGATCAAGAATGGTATCTCCGCATGTAGGATCAATCCTCTCACCCCCTTTTAACAGCGATTTGTTAAGGATTCATGTGACAGGGCAATCGACGAGATTCGACGACTGGTCGAGGCGTATCCTGAAGGATATGCAGCTAGTTGTTAATCTGCATTACTTGAATAGTTGGATTCTTAGATGGATTCAGCGGATTGGCAGATCGAACATGTCGAGGCCCAAGCCGACGTCAGTATAGCTGCGGGTTACCGCTTGCAATTATTGGCAGTGATAGCCGTCTCGATATAGTCTGGTTGAGCAAGGATTTCCTTATGTTCAATGGTTTACTGATTGCTTGGAGCCTCTGCCTTTATAATGTGATGTTAACCTCTCGACGACCAACAGACTAACAGTGAGCGCTCGTCGTAACCGCCCGCTTTTCAGGTAACAAGTCAAGGCAAACCGATGGAAGAGATGCTATACCCGCTTAATCACGAGGGCACCTAGGGCCAACCCATGGCGTAATCATATAGACAAAGCGCTTTGTTGACTAGACCCTCAAATTATCATTTAAGAAGGCAGCTTCTCTAGGTCCACGACCGCCTGGAAAGGTAGGTCATCTACCGTCAAGTGCTCGCTGAGTCTTTACAAATCGCGTCAAAAACTGCAACTTGGAGTGTTTCTACGGTTCCGTTCGTTACTCTGAGTCTGCCCTCTCATAGAAGAATCCAGAAGCTCACGAATTGAGGTCATGGATGCTACCGGCGAAGATCCGACAACACTTTGCGACAAGTATGCCCAGTTGCTACAGTCGACGAAGGTACACAAGAGAAGCATTGAAGTTGCCAAGTCAATATGGACCTGGATCATCTTGGCTCGTCGCCCATTGACCCTCAAAGAGCTGCGCTGCGCTGTCGAGCTTGACCTCAGAACGAAACTCATCGACCTGAGAAGAACACTCTCCATAATATGCGGAGAACTCGTCACCATTGACTCCGAATACAGGGTCAATGTAGTCCATGAGACGGTTCGCCAAATTCTTCTTGAGCAAAAGATCAGCACCGAGTGTACAGTTGACAAGGCACACGGCCACGCTCGGATTGCAACTACTCTACTCAAGCTGCTCTCAGGCGATTGTCTTCGCCAGCTTCCAATCAATCCTCCAGCCGAATCGGTATCTGCTTCATCTTTCGACTCATCGCTTCTAGACTATGCAGCAAATTTCTTCGCGGAACACATCTCTTGCTGCCCACCAGAAGAGGACAGCGTCATGAAGGAGTTGTGTGTATTCCTGGAGTTCAACGTCCTCTTATGGATCGAGCATGTCGCGATGAGCCTCAATCTAGCCGTCATCATGAAAGTCGCATGCGATCTGCGCCGTTATGCAGCTAGTCGGGCGAAAGTCGTTCCAAAGGATGGCTCGACCGGTATCGTCGAACAATGGGCGACCGAGCTGCTTGAAGTCGCAGAAAGGTTTTCATCTCAACTGCTCGTGACACCAGGCTCAATCCGCCGTCTGATTCCGGCTTTACGTTCGCCGAATTCCATCATCTTCAAGGCTTCTTTCAAGAATTTCGGATCGAGATCTCAATGGAGCGATGGTCTGTATGATGGTTATTGGGAGGATTGTATGATGCGACTCAATTTTTCAGGGAGCCCCGCGACTGCAGTCAGTCCTGGAAATGACTTCTTCGCTATCGGGACGTCCGCGGGCGATGTATTCATCTACGAAACCGCGACACTCGAACAACATTTGACCATGGCTCATCCTAGAAGTGGAAGAGTTGAGATTCTACAGTTCAGCCCCGGTGATGAGTATCTTGTGTCTTGCAGTGCCAGAATCATGATCATATAGGAAACAAAGACTGGTGTCGCGCTGCGAGAAATCCCCTTGTCGTCGTCTCCCCTCGGCGTCACGTTTCTGGACGGAAAGGAATTCATTTGCGCATTCCCATCTGGGTCAGTTACAAAATGGTACATACTCATGCCCCCGAATAGTTTCGTAGGTACACTTGCTGATAAACTCAGGAATCTCGCAACCTTCCAAGCGGACTCAATATCAGGACAGACTCAAGTAATCTCCTCAGACACCCAGTATGCTGTCTCGCAGCAGTCCCCGACCTGCGTGGCCTTCTTGGTCACTCAAGAGGCTACCTTGCTGGCTTTCGGCTCTCGGATGCACCCAGTTCTCATCTTGAACCTTCGCAAGCAGCAACAGTTGGGTGAATGTATCATCAATTCGAATAATGGCATCGATGACATGGTATTCGATCCCAATCCAGACATCGCTCTCTTAGTAGTGGCGTGCAACGACGGTAGGATGTGCCTCTTTGACTATAAAACCAGGGCGTTGAAGCTCACCGTACCCGACGTATTCGCGCAAAAACTTGCCTGCTCAAGCGATGGGTCCAGTCTGTTTACCGGTGATAGCCAGGGCGTTGTCAAGATGTGTGGCTTCGGTCACGACAAAGTCGGAAACACTCGCCTGCTACCCATCTACAGTGTGGATGGGCCAGAGGTCTCAATCTGAGACATTGCCTTTAGCTCTAGTGGGCTGCGAGTTCTTGATCTTCGCTCCCAAGATTGTTGCATCTGGGATCATGCAGCCTTGGTTCGGAAGCAACATGACCACGACAGGGTCTGTGATGCCATAATCTGGAAGAACAACTGTCTTATGTTCTCAAAGTCACAATGAGCCGTGAAGGTGTAACCCCAAATGACGAAACAACATCACGGCTCATGGGCCATGAGGGGACGCGGGCAAGGGGGAAGGGAAGGTGTTTTCGGCATCGCTTTTGGAGAGGAGATGATGCCGCTCGCGTGTTAGTCGGTTGGTCGGCAAACTCAAGCAAGGCTAGCAGTCTCTGAAGTCATCGATGGGACGGTAACATGGCTTCTGGAGAAGAGGCGGGAGCCGAGGGTGACCTGGAACGCGCGCTGGCAGGCTTTGCCGGGAGTGTCTTCGCACAACTACACAATATATATGTATATACATATATATTCTCCTTCAAATGAATGGCTACCGTGCCGCTTTAGATGAGGCGCTGAAAGCCATATCCGGAGATTCCTACCCTTGAATTGCGCTCTAAGTCATGGATTGGCGAGATGGCCTTCATCCATTGTTTGTGCTGTCAACTTGTCATGATTGAGCTCACCGCCGAGGAGATCTCCGGCTCCCACGAAGAATCCATTGCAATTGAAAACAAAATAGGATATGCACCATTACTCATGCTGAACTGTCAGCCGGTTTATTCCCTGTTGGAGATCCGGTCATCCGTTCTTCCTCCCTTTTATCCCACAGGCTAAAATGGGCCGCCATATCCCCATTACCGAAATCTGAACAGATGCCGAGCGAGGTCCTTTACTCCGCACAGATAGTGGAATTTCATGCCGACAGTCACGTAAATTTCAGACTTTAATGAATCTTGATTACTCTCACAATCAAGTTTAATACTCAGCATAAGCATCGAGAGAGGAGATTTGTGTACAGTAAGCCCTCATAAGTAACAGGGCATGACAAGTAACAGGGCATGAAATGATGTCTCTACATGCATCGTGAACATACCCCATCTGCCCGTGTTGGCTCGATATCCCTGCTCACGAAAAGCCGTTGTGGGGGATTCAAATGCGGAGTAGGATAGACGATTCTTCCATTGGCTAGAACTGCTGAATTCCCCGGAAAGCCATGCAGTTGCGTAGTTCTTCATGCACGAGGCCCTGATCGTGAACGTCAATGGCAATATTAGGCTATTTACACTCCAACAGCCTTCAAAGAGCATGGCATTTTGCATGTCATCATAACAGCATGCCAACTGCTATAAAGATCATTTGTCTCTTGCTTTCTCTCTGCGGACTCATATGATGGTCAAGCCATCTAGGTGTCACGATAAATGCAGAGAATCACGATGCGGTCCATTCCAGTAATCTCGAGCTTCGTAACCGTACTGAACGCTTTCTCCCTACATCCCAAACCCCATGCCGACTTCAAATATCTCGTCACCTTTGGGGACAGCTACACCGACAACGGCCGACTAGGCTACTATGGCTCTCATCACGCCCAAGGACCGCCTCCGGGCGTGATGCCCCCTGAGGCCAATGTCACAGCCAGCGGAGGCCTGCAATGGCCTCAATACGTCGAAAAGAGCACCGGCGCAACTCTCTACGACTATGCCATTGCCGGTGCAACGTGCGACAACAACAACGTGGAAAGATGGGCAGCATTTCTAAACGCAAGTTACCCATCCATCATCACCGACGAACTCCCCTCCTTCAAGGCAGATCGCAAGACGAAGCTGTACAGGGGCGTGAATGCGGCAAACACGGTGTATGCGCTGTGGATAGGGACAAACGACCTGAGTTACACGGGCATCCTCAGCGACTCACAAGTGGCGGGAACAAACATCACCACATACATCGACTGCCTGTGGTCCGTCTTTGACGCGATCCACGCCGCTGGCGGCCGCCGCTTCGTCATCCTCAATAACAACGCTCTGCAGCTTACGGCGCTGTACCGTCCGCTCTCAGACGGAGGCGCAGGCGACAACCAGTTTTGGCAAAACAAGACGCTCTACAACCAGACCGAGTACGCCCAGAAGATGCTCGAATACACGGTTTCGGCAAACACGATGATTGACTACGGCGTTCCGTTCCATTTGCTCGTCAAGAATCGCTGGCCCGGGTCCAAGGTTGCAGTGTATGACATACACAGCCTCATCATGGACATTTACAACCAGCCCAGCCTCTATTTGGAGCCGCCGCATAATGTTGTGGGCTACTATAAGCATTGCGACGTGAATGGGACGAATTGTGCGTATGGGCCGGGACAACTCGATTCCTATCTTTGGTAAGTCTTTTGCTCTATGTTGCCAAGTGACTAGGAACTGACACGGCGATAGGTATGATGAGTTGCATCCTTCGAACATAACAGGCAAGTCTCCCTTTTGCAATACAATGTTTAGTTCTGACATTAGTATAATAGCCTCTTATATAGCGCGCGAGTTTGAAAATGTCGTCTCTGGCCGTTCCAAGTACGGCACTTATTGGGAACATTGGTAGATGTAGATGAACGATGTCATTACGAGTAACGAGAATATGACTTTTAGTAACGAGAATATGGCTTTTATTTGATCAAGAGCTGGAAAATTCTAAACCATCTATTTACTCTCTAGAATCCCACTGATCGTCGTTTCAGTTCCACTCTCGTTGTCTTCACTCACTCTTCTGATTCCTCTCAGTCCGCGATACACCAGCAGCAACTGTTTTCGGCCGTCAATGATGGGATAGAACCCAGCAATCAACATTGTGCACCAGACCCAAATAATCGCGACGACGATCCAAGCAACGAAGAAGCCTTTGGAGAAGACGTAGTGAGAAGCGTACATTGGAAGCGGCCTGCCGAATGTGTTAGAGCTGATATAAAACGGCACTGCACTCTTCACTATCGACTTACCAGAATACCCAATGGCCCAAGAATGTTGCCGCTGCCCAAAAAGCAGCAATCTTTCCCCATTTCCTAAACTTGGCCGCATCCTCCAAGTAACCTGATTCTGTAACCGCAGGAGACTTGGATTCAACAGCTGCTTGGGCATCAGAAGAGCTGTTTGTTCCCATAAAAGCCAGCCGCTCCTTTCGGAAGTCAGCCCAGTCATAATTGGCCGGCCTGATGAGCGAGATGACGATGGAATAAATCCCAGGGCTTAGCGCTGATGCCACCGTTCCGTAGACGCAGGGCACAGTTTGTCCGGTTGAAGCCACGGTGACCTCGCCATACAAAGTATGTGCCGTGCCGAGCCAGACAGAGATTCCCGTGGCCATGCCCAGCAAGGGAGAGATGACGGCGGCAGCCCGAGATTGTCGCTTCCAGAGAATGGTGAAGACGGTGGGGAAAATTCCGGGACATGTCAGGACGCCGAGCATGTACAGCGTCCACCCGAGGTTCACATTTCCGTAGAACAGGGCTGTTGAGAATGCCGCGGAGAATAGTCCAAAGAAGACGACGCCGATGTGGCTCCATCGAATGGCATCTCTGTCCGTTGCCGCCTTGTTAAAGTACTGTCGATAAATGTCAAAGCTGATGATGGAAGAAACTGATATGACCTGGGCACTGATGGTCGATGTGACAGCCATAAAAGTAATCAACAAGACAGCAACGGCTCCTCCTTTTCCAGCAATAGCAAAGGCGGCATACGGCATGACCAGTCCATTGGAGACTTCATCGGAAGTCATCCTTCTAGGAAACGTGGGAAAGCGTGGTGTGTTTTCGAGACCGAGAGCCGAGAAGCTCATCAAGGTACCGAGGCACCACGGGATTGCAAAGTACGCAATGCCGCCGATGATGTATCCAGGGACGACGGCCTGAGGAGCAGCACTGAAGGCCTTTGCGAAGAAGCCAGTGTCCATAATGACAAGGCCAAAGTTGGCCAGGATGTGGATGATGCCAAAGAGAATGGCCTGTTACAATACTTCTTGTTAGCTTAGGGATCAAACAAAATAATGAAATAGTAGGTACTGACATTTTTGCTGGTCATTGTCACATAGGAGCCATCATGGTTACCAGGCACGGGATGGGCATTGCCAGCCTTGACAACAAGTTCATAAAGACCCCCGGGAGACCCAATCTCGGGAACAGTAAAAGTCTTGATCGTGAAGAAGCAGATGATAACCGTAATGACGAACGTGTGAAAGTAGTCGGTTAAGAACGTTGCCTTGATGCCGCCAACGAAGGTGTAGAGAATGACGCCCACGGGAAGCAAAAAGGTTGCCGCAATCTCATGCATGCCGGTGCTGATTTGGTACCAAGTTAACAAGGGCACTCACTGAGTATGTATTTCTTTACTAAGAGACTTACAGCGCTGATATGGCTGCACTCGCTCCGAGGAGCATGTTGGCAATGGCAATAATGTTGTTGATCAAGCACAGAGCAATCCACACAATGTGTCCCGCTATGCCATACCGTACCCTCACAATCTCGAGCAGAGTGTGAGCTTCAGGTACACGCAACTTGCACGCTATGCCCAGCAGTGCAAAGAAGACAATCATGGGCGAGCATCTAACAGCAGCCTCATGTTAGTTACAAACAAGCCAACCAACCAAGTGAGTAGTTCTAATTGCGGACAACTTACCCAGCAGCAAACCAAAACGGTCCCGCAACTCCAAAGTTGTATCCCACAAGCGTGCTGCCCAGCATGGCCGTGCTCCAGAGCCACGATGATACGACGGCTGAGGCAGTCAGCCCCGTCCCGACAGAGCGGTTCGCCGTCATGAACATCTCCGTCTTTCTGTTATCTTCGCCAACCGTCTTCTTCAGCAGGTGTGTCGTGAGCATCATGATGAAAGCAATCAAGAAACCAATTGCAATCACGACAACGTAGCCTGCCACCTGTGGTAGAGGCGGACTGACGGTAGCACCGCCATTGGCTGCTGCTCTCTCGAGGTGAAGCATGGTGTGTAAATCAGGACGTCAAAGCTGTTGCACAACCTCTCAACCATATTCACCAAGCATTGAATCCATCTCTCGAGTCTTCATCATCCCGATTTATAACATGACTTGTTATTGAGACTTTCATCAATTCTCTTTACCTTTTATCCCGATAGTCAGCCCTAGACTACCGGACCCCGTCAGTTTGAGTGATGCATCATTTAGCCCCGATGACGCGAGAGCTCAATTGCCAGGATCTTCAACCCTGGTGCATCACGGCAATTCCACCGATTCGCGACTCCATACCTTCAAGGTTCTGAGAGTGCGGGATCGGAGATGTCAATTCATCTCACATGCTTATTCCCAGATGCAATTGAGTGAGCTGATTGTGATGTGCTTCGGCTCGTCGTCTCTTTAGTGGGAAGAGAGACATTCTCGTCACCTCGTGAATGTCACTATCGAAATTGCGCCATTCGAGCTACATTTGACGTCGTCCTACGGCTCAAGTGCGCAGATCCCAACTCATCCAATGATGTCTGTATGTGAAACCATATAAAGCAACTGTGATTTGGTTATCATATGCAGGTCACTGCCCCGCGTGCTTGAATCCCTTTCGGTCAGCAACTCTCTCGATAGCTTGCCATAGAGCCAATCAATTGCAGGCCTATCATCCAAAATGGCGTCTACCGATAGCCCAGCGAATGGTGTCCGCCAGAAGAAGCTTATTCTCAATGCCTTTGTCGAGTCCTGCAGTGGCCATCAGTCCCCGGGCCTCTGGAGGCATCCGCAGGACCGTTCGGCCAACTTCAACAGCATTCACCATTGGGTGGAGCTGGCTCAGTTGCTAGAGCGAGCTCACTTTCATGGCATTTTTATTGCTGATGTTCTGGTAAGACAATTGGTGAGCTTTGAATAACCCGGACTAATCATACTATCAGGGCCCTTATGATGTTTACAAAGGACCTCGTAACCCAGATCCAGCCATCATCTCAGGAGCACAGATACCTGTAAACGAACCACTGGTTCTTGTTCCGGCAATGGCTGCAGCCACCAAGAACATCGGCTTCGGCGTCACCATTGCCACGACATACGAGCAGCCCTACCATCTTGCCCGTCGCCTCAGCACGGTCGATCATCTCTCTGGTGGCAGAGTTGGCTGGAACATTGTCACTGGCTATCTCGACTCCGCCGCAAGAAACTTGGGCCTCACGGAGCAACCCCCTCATGATGAGCGGTATGCCATTGCTGACGAATACGTCGATGCCATCTACAAGCTTTGGTAAGTGTGCCGACGACCATCACTATGCAACAGGCCGTGATTGACTGAGTTCACAGGCAAGGATCATGGAGAGACGATGCTGTCAAGCTCGACGCCGAAAAGGGCATCTTTACGGACCCCTCCCTCGTCAGGCCCATCAACCACAAAGGCAAATACTACACCGTCCCAGGGCCCCATATCTGCCAACCGTCTCCCCAGCGCACCCCAGTCATCATGCAAGCCGGAACTTCAAAAGCCGGCAAAGCATTCTCAGCCAAGAACGCAGAAGCAATCTTTGTCGCTGGACACAGCCCCTCCGTCATAGCCAAAAACATTGCCGAGATTCGAGCCGCGGCGCGAGACGAGTACCACCGAGACCCTAGCACCATCAAATTCTTGGCCATGCTTTGTCCCATCATTGGGAAGACGCAGGAGGAGGCTGAAGCCAAGTATCAGGATTACATCCAGTACGGCTCTGAAGATGGGGCTTTGGCGCTGTTTGGAGGCTGGACGGGCATTGATCTCGCCCAGTATGATGACGACCAAGAGCTTCGCCACGTCGAGTCCAACGCCATTCGCTCCGCTGTGGAGGCTTGGTCCAAGGCCTCGCCCTCGGTCCCCAAGTGGACGAAGCGTGCTGTCGCAAAGCACATTCAGGTCGGCGGCCTCGGCGCTACAGTTATTGGCACGCCGGAGAAGGTGGCTGACGAGATGGAGCGGTGGGTCAGGGAAGCCGACGTTGACGGGTTCAATATTGCGTATGCTCTTATGCCTCAGACTTTCCAGGATGTGATTGATTTGCTTCTGCCGGTTTTGAGGGAGCGGGGGCTGTTTTGGGATGGATATGCCGTTGATGGGGGAACATACCGAGAGAACCTATACGGGAAGAAAGGCCTTGCGCGGCCACCGGCTGACCATCCGGCTGCTAAATACCATTGGAAGGCAGATGCAGCTTAGAGACTTGTTCAATCTGCAATAAATGTACTCTGCTTTACGGTGATGAAAGACTGTGCGTGGATGCGACAACCGCATGGATTCTGTCCTAGTACATGTACCAGGTAGTCAACCTATATCTGCACTCGAGGGGTGGGCTGCCTACTATATTGCTTCTCCCATTCATCAAAATAGATTCCTATGCCACCGATGGCCTAGATCAACGTTCATAATATCTCTGACGACAGATCTGGGCTTCAATAAATACCCTGTGACTCCCGTGACAATGATATCGACCCTGCCGAGCTCGTATCGCTCGCGTTTCACGACATGGATAAGGCAACTACGTCTGTTATTCATCTCCAACACCGAGCACATACCGATACAATACTTTCAGAGTTTGGAGGCATATCACGTCAGGCGGGTAGTTATTCAGACTTAGGTCCGATTAATGTGCCTGACTTGTACCTGAATCGATGCAGGTAATCGGCGCCAAGGCCACATGTAGATCCATCGTTCGCAGACAGCAATCCTGCCAGAGGGATCGCTGATGCCTTGGGGAGGAAGTCATAGAGCTTATATGGGTAGTCGCATGTACAAAGCCTCAGAAACAGTATCGCAGGACTGGGGGCATTGAAGGCAGTATCCAAAGCGTTTACTTGCTTCAAGAGAGCACAGGATAGACACAACATACTACCTATAGGCAAAAACGGTGACGGGTCATTCAGGTTACCTGAGATAAGCAGCGAGCATATGGCGGCTTGCCATCGGACAGCGGCAAGTAAGTGAGATCACTCTTACACTTGCAAAAACCTCGTCTATCGGTGTTCGATAAATAGACCTAAATGTATTCTTCGTCCTCACAATCTGCACAATATAAGTGGCAGCACTGATAAGGTGGCGACATACATCAACCCGCCAAATCTCGATACAAATAGCAACTCCGCGATAACGCGCTTTATGCAGCGATTTGCCAATACAACAGAAGCTGACATACACGGCCTGCATCGTGCCATCACCCAAGTCGATCACGACATCCCAATCGCACGTGATAATCGCACGGCTTCTCAAAGACGTGATGATTCTCCCAGTCACTCAAACCTCTAAACCCCTCACTGCAGTCCTCCTCAATTGACATAGAACAAATCCATGATACTTGAGACTCCAGAGAAGATGGGCGGAGGAAATAAAATCAAATCGGTTGCCGTCATTGGCGCGGGAGCTGCAGGTAATACAGTCAATCATGAGCGGATATAAGATAAGCGTGAGCATGAGACGGAACGAGAATTACTAATGCGGGCGTCTAGGAGCGGTAACCGCGGCGGCGCTGAAAGCCGAGGAAGCATTCGACTATATCCGTGTGTTCGAGAGGCGAGAATCTGCAGGAGGAACATGGTAAGAATGACTTGAGCCATGGCATGAAGCATCAACAATGAACGCTCATTATCCGTAACCCATCTTAGGATATACGATCCCGCGGTTCAGCCCGATATCCTCGTCAGGCCCGGGGCCCTGCCGGCCGAAACCGACCCTCCCCTCGAGATCCCCCATAATCTCCCTGCAGTTACTGGGCCCAATGAGCAGGAGAGATTCTCCAAAACTCCAATCTACAGTTCACTGACGTAAGTCTATGAGAAAGAGTTTGCTTTTGGGCTAATTGTAAATTGACAAATTCAAAGAACAAACGTGCCTGAGATTGCCATGTCTTTCTCGGATATTCGTTTTCCATACGGCCCATTCGCACCTCACCACATTCCTCGTCAGTACATCGAAAACTACTTTGCACTACACAAGACGGATTCATTCTTGGTCCTCAACACCACTGTTGAAGATGTTCTCAAGATTAATCACCCCTCCAACGATGGCTCAACGCAATGGAAGTTGACCCTCCGAAAGTATGATGCTCTCCGCAACGTCGACATCTGGTGGGAGGAAACGTTTGATGCCCTGATCTTGGCAAACGGCCACTACTCTGTGCCAACTGTACGTTGTACCCTTTTCCAACAGCTCAAAAAAAAAAAAAAAAAAAAAAAAAAAAAAAAAAAAAAAAAAAAAAAAAGAGCCCTGCTTACACGCTCAGATACCGCACGTCAAAGGACTGGAGGACTACATCCAAAAGTATCCCGGCCGCATAATCCACTCCAAAACCTACAGATCCCCAAGTATCTACAGAAACAAACGAGTGTTGGTGATTGGCAACTCAGCATCAGGAACAGACATCAGCCGCGAGCTCGTTTCAACAGCTCAGCTCCCCGTCTACCAATCAAGGAGATCCAAAATCTGGTGGGAGGGAGATTCACCTCCAGCAGGCATTGAATGGAAGCCCGTGATATCAGAATACCTTCCCAACGGCAGAATCCTCTTTGAAGATGGCACGTACCTGGACGGCATCGACACAGTCATCTATTGTACCGGATACAAGCCATCATATCCCTTTTGGAACGCAAAGAAGAACGGCCAACCCCTGTGGGATGACAGAAAAGGGCAACTAGTGAAAAGCTACTGGCACACATTCTTCCAAGATTTCCCGAACCTCGGCATCGTGGGCCTGCCTCGCGTCTTGACATTCCGAAGCTTCGAATACCAGGCCATTGCTCTCGCCCGCCTGTTTGCGAACCGCAATCCAGTCCCTCTACCTCCAATATCAGAGCAGCAAGCCTGGGCAGACGCCAGAGAAGAGCTTACACGAAGAGAGCATCGCAGGTTCCACGACATTTCTTGGGACGATGGCGAAACGCGTGAATGGCTGCAAGGCTTCCTCAAGCTGTCTGGGCTGGGGACCCTGACTGGCCAAGGAAGGATTCCACCGCCACTGACAAAGGAGATGATTTGGGCTATTGAGAACCTCAAGAAATACAGACCAGGAGGGGATGATGACAAGAAGGGCTCGGACGGTCAACGAGCAGACAATCATGACTGGGTCGTGGTAGAGAACAGAAAACGCGATGTTCTGGGTTTCATTTAAGTGGCACATGAAACGCTTCTTAAGGCTACCTGAAGCTGTATTATCTACGCCGCTTTCAAAGCCAAACTTGTTATTAAAATTGACCCCCTAAAGATCATGGCTAACTACCGATACCCACTCAATCATAAAAGTCGTAGCCGCCTTCCCAAACGACATCACTGTAGTCAGACTTGTAGTCAGGATTGCCGCGATCCTCAAGAACAAGCAGATGAACGCGTCGCGCAATCTCCTTCTTGACCAACTCATCCTGAATATGGTAGTTTTCGAATCCCTGACGATACACCCAGCTCTCCACCACATTCATATCTCCCACTGAGAAATAAGTCGCCAACGCCCGAATGACGGCCTTCCTCATGTAGCTACTGGGCGCCGGAAAGGGCTCCTCGCGGTAGTACCGTTGCCAAACTTCTCGCCAATTCTCGCGTTCCAGGTCCTTGATGCGCACCATGGCCATGAGGAAGTGGAACCAGAGGAACTTTGTGGCGGGCCGGTTCTTGCCCAAGAACGACAGCTCTTTACCGTCAATATTCTCGCCGTACTTCCATCCCCTGACTTCGTCAGTCAGAGACCGGGGGTTATTCTTGTCGGGGCAGATGACTTCCACTTTCCATCGCGTAACCGCTCCTTCGGAACGGTCGAACGGCACAATGACAAACTTGTACTCCTTGAGCCAGCAGTGGAAGCCCGGCCGCAGCAGCAACGCGTTGGCAGACGACCTTACCGACACGGTGACGGCCCCAAAGACAAGCTCCGCCAGCTTGTTCGCCTCCATGTGAAAGGGAACAATGTTCGCCGGCTCTAGGGGGTTGGGATACCACGTCCCAGTGATGTGGCACCATCCCTCGTCCTTGCTCCTCCCGTGACGCTCCGGGATGGCAGAATAGAACTCGAGGGCGTCCCTCTTGAAGTACATTGGCCGCTTTCGATTCTCCAGGCCGTCGTCGTCCTTATACAGCGCCGCCAACTTCTGCCTGATGCCCACCGGTTCCCCCGAGTGCCTGAGCCTAACCGCAGAGGGGTCCTCAAGCTGCATCCGTTCCTTCAAATTGCGCCAGAAATCGCCCCCGGCCAAAGTAAAGCGCCAAATCTGCGAAGACAAGGTTGCCTCCATCTTCCCCTGTGGGGTCAGGCCAGCAGCCCTTTCGCGTAGGAGGAGCTGGCGCTCCAGCAGAATCTCCTCCTGTCTCATCTTCGCCAGCTCCATGCTAAGCGTCTTCTGCAAGTAGCTCAACTGCTGATTCGAGGTTTCGTGTCCATCGCATACGTCTTCGCATTCGCCTTCGCCATCGTCGCCGCTGGCCGCTTCCGCATACGATAGCTCTTCCATGTGATACTCGAGGCCGCTCATGATCGTGCGGACTCGGTTTATTCGCTCCACCAAGCCATCCTGGGGAACTGTTGGGGGATAGGTGCCCCGTCGTATCACTGGGGTGTTTCTCTCATCTGTGTCCTCCGTCGCTGTCACCCGTTCTACGTGAACGGAGAATGTGCCCGCTGGTGGCGGCCCAGCCTGACCTTGTTCGGTGTGAGCCATGGAGAAAGAATTGGAAGGATTGGATGAAAACGAGGCGATGGTCTTGGAGGAGGGGCGAGTGTCTGCTCTTCACGTCGGGGACATTCAGAAGACGGAAGGGGATATCCGGCTACATTTATACCCCAGAAGACAATGTCGACGCTAATCATGACCAATCTGCATGCGTCCTAGGTATAACCTTAACTCAACCACAAAGTGTGCCGGGGAACAATATTCCATAACGAAATGAGAAAACCTGCTCAAGCCACTTGATATGGCTGAAGCAAACTCAGTCCTCAACCTTATCACTGGATACTTGAGACACTTCAAGGCTTGAGACCACCTCGTCCAATCATTCTTGATAAAGAAGAGAGTATTTGATGCCCTTGTTGGCATAGAGAGGTCGGGAGGCCTGGTCTCTCCGAAGGGAAACGAAGCCACCATTAGAAATCGAGAAGTACGGGTGTCGAGCAGCCATCATGCAACTTTGACGAAAATTGTTGGGGCTACAAAGGAACCTTTTTTTGATGAGGCTGGGCAGTCTACCATCCACATGAAACCATCGTGGCGTTGGTTAAGTTCCGTCATTTCTGTTTTGACTCTTCTTCGTACATTGTCCTTCTAGAAGTAAGGCTGCGCTTCTGATAAGACTGCCAGCGGAGTAGCGTCTCCGGGAGTTACCAATTGGACGGGAGTTTCAACCTCGGCCTTTTTATGCTCGTCCAAATATGTCCACTGGCTCGCAGATGAGCAACATTACCGGCTGGGGTGTTGAACTGCCCCTGAGGCACACTTAACTGGGTCAGCCAATCTACAGCGCAGACCAAGAGACTTCCATGTTGGACTGTCGTAAGATCACACGCAAAGACTCTGTCTCGAGCCTTTGGAAAGACGTTACGGTCCATTTCAGGCCAGGATCAACCCTATGTCGGCGAGCGTAGAGTTCTAGTGGGTGCGTATTCATCTCATGCAAACTACAGTGTCTAAATGCCGTTTTTCTTTATACGATTCGTCTCGGATAT
This sequence comes from Trichoderma ghanense, assembly GCF_004382785.1. Classification (NCBI taxonomy): domain Eukaryota; kingdom Fungi; phylum Ascomycota; class Sordariomycetes; order Hypocreales; family Hypocreaceae; genus Trichoderma; species Trichoderma ghanense. Next base: position 2,433,275 of record NW_027395666.1, read on the forward strand.
CTGAGTTTACGTGACCCATGACCAGGTTCCTGCATCTGACCTTCTACAGAAACTCCTAAAAGCCAAACGTGAGAAAGTATTCTCACCTGCTTTATGACCTTCAAGTTGGGTCAACTCAACTCCTTTGGCACTAGCACCTGCAGTTTCACCTCAGCCATGACACTATTCACATGTAAATGGATCCGAGCTGCGCTTTGCGAATGTATTCATACACACTCAGGTAGGTAATGTCTTCAAGGTTTGGCCGAATCTTTACACACAAGGTAGGACTCACTCTGCCTCTCCCCGATAATCGCCAGAAGAAGTCGTATATCGAGACTGAAGAACGAAAAAGTCTGAATTATTCTCCTCTATATATCCCGCTTATCTCGCACTTGGTTCATTCCTTTCTCTCCTGTACTAATATGTACTTCTTTCCCCGGTGGAATGTTGTAGACCCTCCCATACAGCCGCAGCATCCCAGCTATTTCCGTTGCAAGCCATGTGCTTACACGCAACTCACACGGCCCACTAACCTCCAACGTCGGGCACCTCCCGCATTCAGCTCACCTTCATCCCTCGACATATCCAGCCCGTCCATCACCAACGCGTCTCCTGTTCATCTACCGCTCAACTCATCTCTTCTCGTATCCCTCTATTTCTGGGAACGCGTCACTCTCATGCAATAGTCGCGTCTCTCAGTTCCTCCCCTTCCCAATGAAACGCTCAATATGTCTCTCCATCATCATCTCAGCCCTCGCCGCCCAATGCGCACGTATAATCCAATCAAATGACGACGGCTGGGCCGAATCCTACATCCGCTCATTTAACGACGCGTTAATCGCCGCCGGCCACGACGTCGTCCTTTCCGCCCCGGCAGAGGACCAGTCAGGAACCGGTAAGCCCGGTCTCCCGGCTCACACCCCCCGTGATATAAGCGTCATTAACAAAGTGTAAAAATGTAAAGGATCAAGTGACGCACCGCCAACTCCCCGAAACGAACCCTGCCAATACAACTCCTGCATCGGCAACGGCAGCCCAACAGGCCACAACGCCTCCCGCCCCGACCTCAACTGGGTCAACTCCTTCCCCGTGACGTCCATGAAATACGGCATCACCACCTTTGGCCCGCAGCTATGGAACGGCTCGGCCCCAGACCTCGCCGTGTCCGGCATCAACGTCGGGACAAACGTCTTCGTCCAGCTCCCTTTCTCAGGAACCGTCAACGCCGCGACATTTGCCGCCCGCGCCGGCATCCCCTCCATCGCCTTCTCCGCCGCATCTCTCGGTCGAGCACCTTTCGACATGGACCCGACGCCCCTTCGTAGCATTCTGTACGGCCAACTCGCCACCCAGTTGACCAACAAGATCCTCTCATCTGGGACCCCCTACCTCCCTTCAGACGTCTTCCTCAACGTCAACTTTCCCAGGGTCGAGGGCAACTGCACTGAACTCTCCAGCTTCAAGTGGGTGCTAAGCCGCATCAACCCAGGCATCGTCTCGCCCCCGGATGTCGACCTCTGTGGCGGCAATCGCCTGCCCACCGAGCTGACCGTAATCACGCACGGCGGATGCTTCGCCTCCGTCAGTGTTGGCAACGCTCGGGACAAGACTACTGCGCCCAACAGCAAGCAGGCCGTGGTGCTAAAGAAGCTGCGTGACATGCTCACTTGTCTCCCAGACTGAACACACTCCATGTCAAAAGATCTACACTAGCGTCGCTCATATGGAACATACCTACCTACCTGATCATCAGAGCAATATGTATATACATGCAATGTACATATCATGTCGTCGAAATATTTAACTTATGAGAGGATAGAAGTATACGGAGCTCTTGGCCCGTTCAATCCATATCACGTACAGTAGCCGTTCCATATGACCACAAAGGGTAAAGAAGGAGAGAAGAAGACAAATTCGTGTGGCCTGGTCGCCTGAATTCCCTGGTCAAAGGTCTCTTGGTCAAACAGTTCGGCTGGCTTCGCCTCTTTTTCATTGACTATATGCTCTCTATTTAGGACCAGTCTTACCGGTGGGGATGCTGAAGAGGACGACCCTTGGTCCCTTCAATCCAGCCTCGCCCTCGGCCCAGTCGTTCATGCCCTTGTCCACTCTGTAGAATCCTCTTCGCTCGAGCTGGATAATGTCGTCCTTCTTGAGCTCGCCAACGCCGGCCTCGCAGACGGCGTCCTCCATGCTGGCCGTGTTGGGGTTCAGGAAGTCCTCAAAGTTGTCCTCCTCCTCGAGCTTGTCCTTGGTAATGAGGTAATCAAACTCCCACAGCTCAGCGGGGACCAGGTTGAAGCCCTCCGCAGACAGCCAGGTGATCTTCTTCTCAGTCTTCTTGAAGTCTCCCTTCAGGTTGAGCTCGAGCTTGAAGCTGGTGATGGGGTCATCCGATGTGGAGATTTCCCGAACAAAGGCATTGCCCCAGCCCATCAAGGTGATTTCTTCGTCCGCCTTGAAGCTCTTGGCATCGGCCTGGTCAATGTAGAGATTAGGCGAGAAGATGACCTTCTTCGTACCGACGCTCGCGTTCTTCGGGTGCTTTGGTCGCTCCTCGGTGGAAACGGCGGCGGGAGCCTCCGATCCGGTCACGGCAGCCTTGGCCAGGTCCTTGCGCAGAAGAGCTGTAAATCGGGGAGCGATAGGGTCGATAACCTTCTTGTTGTTGGCCCAGAAGGTGGTCCAGTCCATGTTGACCACGTTGCGGCTGGGGCCCTGCTTGATGATGAAGTCACGCAGCGCTTCAATGGTCATTCCTCGTCGTCGGATACCGCGGATAGTGGGCATTCGGGGGTCGTCCCAGCCCCAGACCAGTCCAGCGTCAACCAGCTTCGCCAGCTTGCGCTTAGACAGGAACGTCCTGACAAAGTTGATTCTGGAGAAGTCCCACATGTGAACCTGGCGCAACTGCAGGGTGTCGAGGAACCACTGGTATTGAGGGTTTCGGTCGGTGTACTCGGTGGATCTCAAAGCATGGGTGACTCCCTCGTAGCTGTCAACCACGGGGCAGGCAAAGTCGTACATGGGGTACATCTTCCATTTGGTGCCGGTGCGATGGTGGGCGTTTTCGATGTTGCATCGGTAGATGACGGGATCACGCATGGCCTTGTTGGGGTTGTCGAAAGAGATCTTGGCACGAATGCAGTGTGCCAGACCCTCCTCGGAGGCCTTCTTCATCTCCTCGAAAATTCGCAGGTTCTCCTCGACGGTTCGGTCACGGCGCTTGGAAGGAATGCCGTCCATTCTCTGGCTGCGCATAGTCTCCTGGTCGGTATCGTCGGCATATGCCTGCCCCATGGAGATCAACTTCTTGCACATGTCGTACAGGTAGTCGAAGTAGTCGGAGGTGTAAGTCAAGCTGTCGGGCTTGATGCCCATAAGGGCGAGGTCCTCAACGATGGCATCCTGGAACTCCTCCTTCTCCTTGGCAGGGTTGGTGTCGTCGAGTCGCAGGCGCATCTGGCCCTTGTAGGCAACGTGACCGAAGTAGTCGCTGAGCAGGGCAGCCTTGGCGTGTCCAATGTGAAGGTAGCCACTAGGGAAGCGTTAGAAATGATGTTACTTATAGCAGCGTCAAGAACGAAACGGTAGATGTCATACGAAGGCTCGGGCAGGAATCGAGTAACGACGCCCTTGTCGGTATCCTGGAGGGCGAGGTTGTAGTTGGCACCGCCCTTGGTAGCCTTGACAGCGGCATCGGCCTTGGGGCTCTCCTGGATCTCGGGATGCGACTGCTCGATGAAGGTGAACCATCGGGTCAGGTTGGGCAGTCCATTCTTGCGGATGAAGCCAATGGCGACCTTATTGGCCCGCAGAGTCTGCCAGATCTTGGTCTCGAGCTCTCCCAGAGTGTAGCCCTCGAGGTACGACCGCAGCGTCAGGTGCTTGTCCAGGTCCCTCAGGAAGGGTTCAATGGTGCGGAAGTCGCCGGCCAGCTTGCCGGAGATGGCTTCAAGCTCCTCGTGCTTCATGTTCTCGGCTGCTTTGGTACAAACTGCGATGAAGACAGAAGAAGCAAGAACAAGCTCTATCGTGACTCGAACGACGATTTTCGGCGCTTTGGTGGGGGGAATGGAGGGGCTTTGCTCTAAGCAGGACGAGGGGCCAGTCGTGCCATATATTTTGTTATCGATAAGACCGCCCTGCTGATTTTTTAGCCTAATTTCCGAGGCACGAGGCAGCAGAATATTGGCGAGCGTTCAAAGTCGAGGTTCTGGCGCAACGTATCACATCTTCGAGGTCGATAGCCGGCAGCAAAAATGGCACCAATTGACCGGTGTCTGGCCTCAGTGGCCAGGCTGACACTCTCGCAACAGTCAATACGGCCGGCGGCGCCGCTGATACCCCGATTCCTGGCGCCGGCGCTGATACAGTCTCGACAAGCCTCGGTGGTGCGGACAAAGAAGACGAAGAAGAAGACTGTCCCAAAGGACTTTAAGCGACACAACCTGGAGAAGAGGGAATTTCCGCAGTTTACGCTATGCGATGCTATGCGGTAATACTTGCCAAGCTGCGAAAAAGGAACCAATGCTCCGAGCTGCTAACCAAAAGATTAGGGTTCTACGAGCCGTGGAAGTCGGCCAGCCTCCCGCTTCGATCAAGTACGAAATTCACATCAACCTCAAGACTGCGCGAAACGGTCCTGTCATCAAGAACAGCATCCGACTGCCGCATCCCGTACAGAGCGACTGGCAAATCGCTGTTATATGCCCCGAAGGCAGCGATATCGCGACTGCTGCCACCGCGGCCGGCGCCGTAGCTGTGGGAGAGGAGACCCTGTTCGAGGCTATCCGCCAGGAAAAGATTGACTTTGATCGTCTGATCTGCCACGAAAACAGTGAAAAGGCGCTCAACAAGGCGGGCCTAGGAAAGATCTTGGGTCCCAAGGGTCTCATGCCGAGCAAGAGGATGAAGACGATCGTAAGCGATGTGGTAAAGTCCATTCGCGACTCGGCAGGCGCTGCGGACTATCGAGAGAGGCAGGGTGTCATTCGAATGGCCATTGGACAGCTCGGCCACACGCCTGACCAGCTCAAGGCCAACATTCAGGCGCTGTTGAAGAAGGTCAAGTCGGAATGCGCTGAGATTTCCGAAGAAGTTTCCAAAGAAGTGCACGAGGTCATTCTGAGCACGACCAACGGCCCGGCGCTGAGTTTGAACAGCAGGCTGAATGATCCAGAGAGCGGAGTCACAGTCGAGGCGTTGTCAGGTGTCATGTAAATCAATAACGACATATATAAAGTGTACAATATCCAAAACATTGCATAAAATAGAACGCTCGATATCAAATATCTGTTATGGGTATCATTGTTTTGTTTGTCCTTTTTTATATTGGCGATCATCTTCCTCGGAGGGCCTTGACGGCATCGCTCTGTGCATCAAGAACCCGATAGACGCCAAGATAGCCCAAGACTCGGCCCTGACCGGCCACTCCCGCAGCTCGCGCTTCTTTGAGGGCGTTGTTCAAGTCCAGTAAAAGTGTATTCCGGCATTTGGTCAGTCGCGCCCTCAGCTTGGCAACGAATGCATGGGTTTCATCCAGCTTGTTGATCGAGGCCCCGATCTGACTGCACTCGCGCGCCGAAGCCAGCAGTTTCGAAGGGGGGCTCCCTATCAAGCCTTCTACGGCCTCCGCTTCAAGCTCTTCGTCGTCCTCGCTGTCATCCTCCCACTCCGCAGCTTCCTTCTTCGGTAGACTATCCAGTGCCATTGTTTCCTCTAGCGTAGATAGCCGTTCCGAGAGTTCGAGCATTGTCCGCCCCAGCTCAATCTCGGAACGTACGTCTCGCAGCTCATTCGTAAGCGAGTCTGCGTCTCTTCGGCGTTCGGACACCTTTTCCTTTACTTCTTCCACGGCTCTACGGAACCCGAGAAGGGAAACCTTGACATCTTCCACCTTTTCGTCGCCACCTCGCAGCTCAGACCCCAATGACAAGAATGCTGTGTAGTTCGAGTTGACGAGCTCCAGGAGCTCGGTGCTGATAGTCGCCGTTCGCTCGCGCAGGTCTGACCGCAGATCCTCTAGGGTCTGGTGGCGATGGGGGAGAGCTGAGAGGTATTCGGCGGGCTGAAACTCGGGTGCTAGGAAGTCGGATCGTGGGAGGGCTGCTGGAAACGGTAGGGGAGCATCGTCCTCGGTGTCTGAAGAGTCGGAGGGGAGGTTGAAGGTTGATCCGCCTTGTCGGCCTGCGCGCAGCGGCAGAGAGGGGGGAACAGCAGCCATGGGAAAGGAATAGGATAGCAATTGGTCGATAACGCGGTCAAAGTCAAGAGATGTACCAATTGCCTAACAGAGGCGTATTCAAGGGAAGCGATACTGTGCTCAGCAATGGTCGACTATGGTGAGATGGAGTGGACATGCTGCGAATAGAGCTCGTTGACGCCAGGGTCCCAGATATCGCATTGTTGAATAGCCCCACTATATGCATACCACGGTCACAGACTCACAGTCCATCAAGGCGACTACGATGAGCTCTCCAAGGAAGAAAAATCTTTACAATTGACCAACCCAAGGCGGTTCAAAGGTGCTCGATTCTAAACCGTTTGGGCAGATTTTGGCAAGCAGCGATGTCGGTCGGATCCAGTCTTTATGATGTTGCCTTGCTCGGAGGTCGAGCTGCTCCGCCATGAGCTCGGCAAGCGACAGGAAACGGGTGGCCATTGATCTTCACGAAGCGCTCCATTCAGGGCAAGAGAGTGGATGCAGATCTGGCAAGCGAGCTGCTGCAGAATCGCTATTTATGCTGACCAGAGCCCGAATACGAAGGTAGAGTGTGCGTGAGCCTTTTTCCTCGCCTTACTCGGCTGCTATAACGAGGCCAGACACAGACGTCTTTACTCGACTGTACGGAAGTATTCTGTACTTTTCAAGCACCTCACATGCAGCACTAGCACCATAGAGGACCAGGTTGACTATAGGTCACAGCAACCATTGCTATCGATAATCATGAACCCTGAGTCCATAGCGAGACCAGACTTGGCAACCTTGGACCAGACAAGCAGCGCAAATAACGCAATAATCCCACAAACTGTTTCGGTCAAAGAGCTGCCAAGATGGAGAAAGCGATGACTCGTGGTGGAGCCATCACAGGCTGTAGTTGCATGATTGGCTGGTGTGAAACAAGTGGGGAGCGCCGACTTTTGGATGGCGCGTCAAATTTTTATCAATCAAATCTTATCAATCGATCAAGCCCACCCGCAGTTCTCCTGGAATCGGACCATGGGCTCGTTATAAGAAGCTGGCCGGGTACGCTCGGGTCGCGAAAAAGAGACTGCGCAACCCCCTCTGCCCCCGCTTCCATCTCTTTTCCTTGCATCTCGCCATCTCAACAGATCACTTATACAAAGCAGCCGCGCAGAAGGCACAGCCTTGAATCTGTATTTGCTGCTCTCACCTTCATTGGCTGGTCTGCTCGGTGTAAGGCCAACGAATCCTCAAGAGCATTCCAGATTCCGTCGCTTGCAGGCCGCACAATTTTGCCGGCCTCGATCACCACATCTCGGACATTTTTCCCTTATCTTCGCCCTCCAGTTCGGGAAATTTCATCCCACGGCAACTGCTTCATCGCACCGGGGAAAGCTCAGCGACAAACGGCAAATAGCGACCTCAGGGCAGTGCGTGAACCCGCGGTGCATAAAGCGCCCCAGTTTTTCCCTTCTCGGGCTTCCGAGCTGCCGCCGACAGCGAATCATCGATCGCCCCCGACCGAACCCACCTAGACTCGCACCACCATGGCGAGCCTTTCACCAACGTCGCCTCCTCACCTCTCCGGATCCCTTGAAGCCTCATCCGCCGGCAGCAACAAATCACATCGTGCCGTCAAGGCCGAACCTTCACCGCCCGACGCTCCCCCAGCCGCGCCCAAACGAGCGCCGCTTCCCTCCCAGCCAAAATCAGCGGCCGCGCCACAGGCCCCATTTGTGCGCATCTCACTGCCGCCCGTCAACAAAATGTCCATGACGGCGGTCATCAGCCCGAGCCCGCAGACGGAGCAACCACAGCCCAAGATGTCCATGACATCCAAGGAATGGGTGATTCCGCCGCGGCCCAAGCCGGGGAGGAAGCCGGCCACTGACACGCCGCCCACAAAGCGCAAGGCGCAGAACCGAGCAGCCCAGAGAGCGTTCCGCGAGAGGCGGGCGGCGCGGGTTGGCGAGCTCGAGGAGATGCTGGACGAGCATAAGAAAGCACAAGACTCGCGGGAGAAGGAGCTGACAGACCAAATTCGCAACCTGGAGCTGGACGTGCAGTCGTTCAGGTCCAGATGCCTGCTGCTGGAGAGCATGCTGGAGCGGGAGCGGCAGGAACGCATTCGTGCTGAGATGCAGGCAGAGACGCTCAGTCGCAGATATGAACAGGCCAACAACTTCCGGTCGGAGAGCCTGGGCTCACTTCCGCCGCCTTACGGTCGGCAGCACCAACAGCAGCATCACCCCCAGCAAAGGCACAGTCTGTCGGACAGTCGAATGGCTCAGCAGCAAACCACGACGCGGCACTTTTCCATCTCCCAGATTGTCACCCCACCTGAGATCTCAGACATCCAGTCTCCCCACGACCCCTCCGAAACACATCTTACCTGCGGTAGCTGCTCACCAAATGGCCGTTGTGCCTGTGCCGAGGAAGTCCTTGCATCCGTAGTCACTGGGTGCGGCAAGTGTGGATTCGGAACAGCCTGCCAGTGCTTGGACGACAGCGTAAAGGCGACTAGCCAAGGCCCCGAGTTGAAGCGTCCTCTATCACCATCGGTGGGGGCATCTCAAGAGAAGCGCCAGCGGCCAACGGCGGCGGCCAGCACCGAAACAGACTTCACTTCTTTATTCTCGCGAACGTCGCAGCAGCAGCTGCTACCTCAACCCAGCTCCATCATCTCGCAGCTCCCGTCAGCAGACACTCTCCCCTTCAGAGACAGTTGCGGGTTCTGCAAGGACGGGACGTACTGCGTGTGTGCCGACGCCGCCATGGCAACTCCCGCCATGACACCGGGGGATGCCTCCCCCCCCGTGACGAGACAAACCAGGACACCCCCTCCCCTGGAGTCTGATGTCGTCACGCCACTGCCGCCCATGGCCATGGAGATGACGGCTGACGGAGCCGTCAAGCTTCCGCGCCGCAAGCCAGCGCGCGCCCAACCGCAGCCGCAGACAGACAGCACGGCCGCCCGCGGGAGTTGTGGCCCCAACGGCCCGGGCACATGCGCCCAGTGCCAGGCCGACCCCAAGTCGGGTCTCTTCTGCAGACTGATGGTGGCCAGCTTCAACCGCGAGCAGGGCGGCGCCAGCGCAGGCGGCGGCTGCTGCGGCGGCAAGGGCCCCGGCGGCGGCTGTTGCAAGTCGAAGCCCAGCCAGGAGAAGATTACGCTGCCCAGTCTGCCCAGTCTCGGCCTGAGCTGCGCCGACGCGTACCAGACGCTGTCCAGCCACAGCAAGTTTGAGCAGGCGGCCGACGAGATTGGGTCCTGGCTGCCGAAGCTCAAGGCCCATCCGACGAGTGACCCGCGGGCGGCGCAGGCGGGCAGGATACCTATTGAGGTTGAGGCGGCGAGCATCATGAGCGTGCTGAAGGAGTTTGATGTTCGATTTGGGAGGGAGTGTTAGATGATGATTAGCTTGCTGTGATTCGAGGGGCTGGAGCACGTAAAGACTCAGTGTAATATATCACCGCCTCCTTGACAAGTTACAGCTACGTCTTTCTGTCGTGCATGTAGCAATATGTGTTGAAGGGATTCTATCTGAAAGAAAAAATCACCAGACAAAATGTCGTCGTTCCTTGCTCACAGAGTACCCAAGTCAAACCACAGCAGTATTCAGGGTAGCCTTCATGACACTTGAGATCCAGCAAGGACATCAACCCCGTCCACGACAGGGTCAGAGACAATAATAGACGAACACAGTCAATTCACTTGTCATCACGTTAAATATCAAGAGTCTATCAACTATACTCACGCTCATCTGTCACAAGCTGGAAACAAAGACTGAAGCATCAACAACCCTCTCTCCTCCAACCCCCCCCCCAATCCCCATCCACCTTTTCACCGAAACTCAACCCGCCTACAGTTACATCTACACAACACTTTGCTTCACTGATTCATATGAGTCGACGTGGAACAAAATGCATGGCTGACCTAAACTGGGTCCTTTTCACTTCCCAATCCTTCCTGTGTTACCTCTCCCGATTCTCTCTGTCTTCACAGCCCAGCCTCGCCCAACACGAGGACGACCATCACCGCGAGCCTGTTGCTCTCAAACACACCCGGACTCCTTATTGGCTCTCTATCAGGCAAGACATGCATATTGCATCGCACAAGTCACAAGCATGCAACGGGACGACGCCTGGCGCTCATTCACCAACGAAGCAGTGAATCAAGAGCGCCCACCCACCAACGCGTTTGTCACCCGCATCTTCACCAAGCAACCATTGGTGTTTACTCCTGTTTCTGCTGCTGCCTTGTTTGTTTGCCTGCTCGTCTGCCCAACAAGATACTCGCTCCTGGTTGGCCACGACTAGATGAATCGCTCGTTAGGCTGACTCTGATATCGATCTCAAAACGCAACTGGCCGAGTGAATACGCCTGCTGATACCTCGCGCAATGGTAGGCCGCCCAAGGCCAGAACGAGTACCGCTTCTCTGCTGCTCTTCTTCTTTTGCTCGTCTTCTTAAACGCTCACCCCCGGGGCCCACGCTGCAGTTTTGACCTCATGCTTTTTGACGCATCTTCTCTATATGGAGACCTGCTGCATGTCGAACGAAGCCCACGACAACAATGTCATCAGAACCCTCCACACAGACACCGAGCATGCCTAGCTCGCTGGGGACGGACACGAGAGAGGGTCCAGATGCGAGCGAACGACTAGGCCGCGTCCTGAAGGCGTATCTGCTCCAAAATGCCCCAGAGTATAGGGTGCTCGATGCCCTGCGGCAAAAGGTACGTTCCATGTCTGCTTACTTGCACCGGAGTGCTTCTCCTAGCCCGCCGGCAACTCGGTGCCGGCCAGGGTATCACTGGAGGTGCACTGCTTGTATATACGGAATATGAAGTAACAACAGCCTTACTCACCGTCCATGTCCACCTTAGGGTTGGGAGAACAAAGCCGGAGACGAGTTCTTTGCGAAACAGAGACAGCGAGCGGACCACGCAGATGAAAAGACGGTTCGGTTCTTCTACAAGATGATGAAGGGTATCGCCGGCGAAATGAACCGAGCCACTGGCGCGCTCCGAGTTCACGTAAAATGGCCCGGCAGGGCGCGGATACTAGACTTTTGCGCAGCTCCGGGTGGATTCCTCGAATCGGCCATAGCCATGAATCCTGGAGCCGAAGCAACGGGATTTAGCCTGCCACCCGCCCAAGGAGGACATGAGATCATCATGCCGCTGGGCCCGGCCGTGACGTTCGAATACGCCGACGTCACCATGTTTGCGGGAGACATGGGCTTCACGGACATTCCTGGAGACAACCCAGAGGCTGAGAGCTTCGATCTGGTGCCGAACATCCCAGGCGAGCGGCGCTTCCATCTCGTCTTCTGCGACGGGCAGGTCCTGAGAACCCATGTTCGGGCTGCCTACCGGGAGCGATGGGAGGCGCGGCGTCTGGCAGCTACACAGCTCGCCATTGGGCTCGAACACGTCTCGCTAGGCGGCACCATGGTGGTCCTATTACACAAGCTTGATGCCGTCGACACCGTGAGCCTAGTCTACACGTTTAGCAGGTTCTCTTCCATCCAGCTCTTCAAGCCCAAGGGAGCACACGCCAAGAGGTCTTCGTTCTATCTGATCGCCACCAACATCCAGAGCGAGTCGCCGCTCGCACGCGAAGCTGTAGAGTCCTGGAAGCAGACGTGGCGGGTCATGACCTTTGGTTCTGATGAAGAACGCGAGAAGAAGGCATGGGACGGTCACATGGACGAGCAGGTGCTGGTGGAGCAGTTTGGGCCACAGCTCGTAAGGCTCGGAAGGGAAATCTGGGATATTCAGGCCAGAGCTCTCGAGAAGGCGCCGTTCATGCAGGCCGGGCAGAATGGGCATCGAAAGACCGGCTGAGGGACCACTCGTTGGGCAATAGCTGTATGTATGCACATGCATCCGTAGCAGCAGCAGAAGCAGCACAAGATACTCCGTAGTACGAACAAGTACCTGCAATAAGCCGCAGAGAAGCAAACAGGCATCATGGCAGCATGGCATCCCGTCAGTCAGCTCCAGCACGATGGCGCAAGGTAGCATCAGCGGCTTTGTGGCGTCCCGCGAGAGAGCAGAGGCTTTCTTCTTCCCGTCCTCCGTCGTACGCTAGCAGCGTTGATTAGGCCAAGCCACGTCCCGATCCAGCTCGTCTAGTCCGTGAAGCCTCCTGGAACGGGGATGGACGTCGCCGAGGCTGGCTAGATTCGCCTGCGGTGAGTTGTCAGATACGCCCGCCGTCGCGACATGGCCAGCGCCTCGCCCAGAGCCTCGGAAGCCTTTGGCAGCCGCTAGTTACACCGCTTGAGCAGCCGGACAGTCGAGCGATCGAGTGGCCGTCATTGGAGGAGCGCCGGCCGAGAGGGATCGGAAAGGAGGTCAGGGAAGTCTGATGCTCGTTGCCGTACGGAGGAGATGCTGCAGGCAAAGGATCCCGGGAAGATGCAGAAGAGCTGCCTGAGGTGCAGGTGACGAATCATGTGATGCGCGAGCTGCTGAAGAAGTCGGAAGCAGACAGAGCCGGGAAGGCACGGAGTACGGAGGACATGCACTCACTCCGAGCCATGCACAGGCAACGCGTACCAGCTACCTCACAGGTTCCTGTGCTAACCGTACCTACCTTACGGAGCTGCCTTGAAGATATTTCGTCTCGTGCTTCATCAAGGTAGACTTTCAAAGGACGGGGGCAGCAAATCAATGATGGGAGATGACATTCGACTACGATATCACGAAGCACAGATGCAGCCAAAAAGTTGAAGCAGAGATGCAGAAGCTGTGGAGCATCTGGCTGCAAAAATGCCCTCGATCAGATGTTAGGCGAGGCCCGCCGCAAATCCCACCACTCAAGCTCGAAATGCTTCGCCTCGCTGACTGGGACGGTGCGGCAGAGGCAGGCTTAAGGCAGAGGCAAGGCAGGGTAAGGTATTATTCACGACACACTCACGGCGGTTGCATGTCAGGCGACGCGGCGCATGACGGAAGAGATGCCCAGCGAACAAACTGCTTGCAGGCGGCATCCGGCCATTGGCTGAGAAGCGGTGGCTCGCCGGGTCCTGATTATGAAGCAGGACGCACGGGAAGTAGGACGACAACGGAGAAGGGGAAGAAGAGAAGTAATAGACGCAGAAGCAGAAGCAGAAGCAGAAGCGGAAGCGGAAGCGAAAGCAAGAGGAAACGCGTCCGATGGCGACTGCAGAGAGGCGGTTGGACAGAGCGGCAAGCCTCCTCCATGGTCCTCCGTACGGACAAGGGCCAGACAACGGGACATGCTTTTGGTGCTACTGCTGGTGCCGGTGCTTGCTGGGAGGCAAAGGGGAGCCGTTGGGACGCATGGTGGTGTCGGGCGCGGCGCCTGATTGGACCCTTGTGCGTGAGCTGGCATCCATCTTCTGCTGCCGCAATGGCGTGGACGACGCAGATTGGGCGAGCCCTGGGGCCGTTTCGTGGTGGACATGGATTGGCCGGTGGATGCGATTGCGTCCGGATGGGGTTGAGCAGATGCCAATGCAATGCACTGCCAACTCATCGAGCCTCCGACCACTGGCGACGGGGAGGCGACCAGACAACCGCGCGGGCTCAGACGCACCACGACGCACCCGGACGCACCAGGCGGGCACCCTCGTCGTCTTCCCTGGCCTCGTTCCCTCTCTCACTCCTCGCTTCTTCTTGTGCTTGGCCGAGCCACTTGCGCGCACAGTCTGGCTCTCACGCTTCCCGTACGGCTCCATGCCATGTATGTACGTCTGGACGCATGCGTGTGTCTGTGCAGTGCGGGAAAGCGTGAGGGTGAGGGTGAGGGTGAGGGTGAGAATGAGTGTGGACGTGAGCGTGTGGCCCAACCTGAGGCCTCTCTTGTTTCTTGTCGTTGACGAGAGAGGGAGAAGAGGAGCTGTTTATTGTCGCAGCACCGCGAATGCTCTGGATACATGTATCCTCTCTTGCTTGGCCATTCGTCTCTGCCCGTCATGGCAGTCATACGAGCGCGCGTGTGCGACCTCGCCGCATGTCTCGCCCCGTAGCACTCGGGCAGACATGTACGGGGAGGCAAGGTATGATGATGTTGATGCCATGTGCCATCCTACTGTACCTAATGTAAGCCCGCCGGTGTGGGAGAGTAAGTATATCATGCCTCCACGCTGTTTGTGTAATCCGTATCGCATCTCGAAGCCACCGCCACTCCTCCCTCCTCTCTGCTGGGAGACGACGTATTCTCTCTCGCGCTGCCTACTCGTACACTGCCGTGTCTGCTGTGAATGCCCTTCCCTCGTGTAGCGCCAGCCGTCGCCCACGCCAGCACAGAGAAGCGATCGTATCATATCGTTGCCACTGCGCTAGACCGCGACAAGTCTGATATCTGTCTTGATTCGACCCCGATACTTTGCGGTACTTTCCGATATCGTTGTCCGCTGTCCTTTGCCTGAGTACGAGGAACGTCACTCGGTGCAAACACCAGCGGCATCGTCATCAGCCAGAGGCCCTTCACCGACGTTGCGCTGCGACACGTTGGCCGTTGCCCATCGTCGTCTCGTCGTCAGCCCTATTCGCCCTGCCTTACCGCCTGCCTTCACACCGTCACTTGCACCAAGCACAAACCTGAAGATGGCCACGCCCAGCCCGGCCCAGCCCGACGTGTAGACACCAGCTCAGCCAGGCGACCTCTGCTTGGAGCAAGTACCTGCTGCCAGGGACAGCCGGCCAGACAGACAGCAGCACCTGGGACATCAGTCTCATCCATCTCATCCGCACGCAAACAAGCGACATCGACACACCCAGACAGACACCACATCAGACTCCACCGCGAGCCGCCGAACCCTCGCGATCCAAGCTCCTCCATCGACAATACCTCCATTCAGCAGTGCCTAAGCATTACAACCTCGACCCCAGCAGCCCCCAGTGCCGTGCTATCGGTGGGGCCCTAGACCCGGGAGCAGCGCTAAAAGCTCCAGGCCTGTGCTGCTGTTTTTTTGCTTACCCCACGCCGGCTCCAGCGCCTCCATCTGCTCCAATTGTGCCTTACAGCTTCAGGTTCACCTCTGGCTGCACTCTCTTCTGCTCGCCTCCAGCCTTCTCTCCTGCATCCGCCCTGAGCTTCGTCCTGGTAATAATAGCAGTATTATTATTAGCCAATCTCAGCCGCGCCTCCTGTGGCCTGCATCGGATTGCAACAGGCGCTGGCTGTGCGCCAGAGTCGTCTCTCGTCATCGCCCAGCGGTGTTCGCTCTGCGTCTCGTCCGCAAGTGTTGGATACCTTCAAGTCGAAGCGAAACCTCCGCACTTCGAGCCCCTCCAAAAATCTGCCGCCGAGCTCTTTTGCCTGCTTAGGTATTAACCAGCCCGCCACCCTCGACCTCTGCTCTTCTCCTCTGCAACAATCTCCCACCTATCGCCGCCGGGCTCTTACTCGCCAGCTTAGAGGCTGTCTCCGTGCCGTCATCTGTCTCGTCCGATACTCTCGCCTGCTCGCTTCATAGCCTTTGGAAACGAACAACAAAAGAACAGCGCTGAAGCAGCTGCGGCCGCACAGCTAGCCCGCCCCGGTAGTCGCCTGTCGAGCCACAGTCAAAGGGCCTTTGGAGCCTCCATCACCCGCTCGCCTTGTCCAGGGAACGAGAATGATCCCCATGCAACGCTCTCTCTCCTCGCCAGACTGTGTTGAATCCTCCCCACGTACGTTGCCGCCGTCCTCCCAGGCCCAGACCTCCTCCCGGAAGTTTGACATTGCACCCGAGTACTGATGGTTTATGCCACTGGTCCAGCCGTGTCACCCACGGTTTCACACGAATCGAGATCCTCCACGCCGTCACCGGACAAGAACAACGGCGGCGCCAACAACAATAGCAGCAGCAACGGCAACAGCGCCGATGCTCAGCGGCCAAAGCGGTACGGCTCGCGAACGCCCAGCCCGACGCCCACCCGCTCCTCCGACATCCCCCAGACCCTGGCTTTGCGCCTGAGTGATGATGTCCCTCGCCGCGGACGTCATCCCCGCCATCAGTCTCCCATGGCCTCGCGAAAAGCCATTGTGGCCCAGCCCAACCTGCCAAACTCGAGCAGCGCCAGGCACGGCCCCAGCTACCGCCCCCTGACTCCCACGAGCTCCTCAAACGAGACGCTGCCGGGCTCAAAGTTCACCAAGAAGCCCCTGCTGCAAGATGCGTCCTTGTACACGAATACCCACCTAGTGCGGGACAGTGACAACACCACGCTCGAGGAGCTTGCCCACGTTGTGCGCCTCTCCAAGTACCAGGAGCGCAAGCGCGCCAACACTCGCATCCGCCTGCAGCGAAGCCTCATCTCCACCGCCTTGAGCGCCCGCCTGACGCGCTGCGGCGAGATGGCGCATCGTTACCTCGTTGAGAGCTTCCGCAAGGACGACAAGGACAACTTTGCCGCTCTCTACAATGCCATCCACGACGTCCGCAAGAGCTGCGATGAGCTCAGGCGATATGCCCTCTTGGAGCCCGAGCTGGAGTCCCTGTCTTCTGCTGCCCTGGGCTCGTCTGATAGCCTGGACACTCCCACTAACTCAACAGTTGGCGTTGCCGATTCGCTCAAGTCCATCACCCCATTTCTGCATGACATCTCGGCCTCCGCCCGGGAGACCTTCATCGAGTTCCTGACCCAGATTCGAACCAATCCGGACTACCTGGCCACTCGCATATGCGCCCTCTCGAGCTCCGAGCTGAATGTATTTTTGAATTTCCACAAGGGTTTGGAGCCGGTCGAGTCGGTTCTCCCATTTCCCACGCGGAACCCCAACCGGCCTCATGCAAGTGCCTCGGGCCGTAGTACCTCCAACACCGATATCGAGAGGCTCCTCTCTTTCCAGAGACATGATCCGCTGTCGATTCTGATCCATGCCTGCTTTGCCAACTCGGCTGGCCCCGATAGCTCCGAGGACCAACGACGAACCGACATCTGGGCGACGGTCCTGGCCAAGCTGATTGCCGAACCCAAGTCTGCCGGCGAGCACTTCTTGATCTGCGTGCTAAACATCTGGACAGCTATGCGCGACTGGTCCGGCAAGTCCAGCATGGAGTGGTACCTGATGAAGATTCTCGAGGACGGTGCTTTCCTGCTTGATCGCGCAGAGGATCAGCATGGCACCCGATTCAACCTCTCGGATTGGAACCAGTCGGACGAGCTCGCGGCCAAGGATTTCTACGACCGCGCCGTCAACGGCCTATTCGAGCTGGTTGACGACGAGGATGCTACTGGTATCCCGGAGGGCCTTTTGGAGCTCGGAAATGCCATATTGAGCAAGCTCGAGAACAAGTTTGTGGAGAACACCTCCAAGTGGCTTGTCTGGAGATGCCTCTTCTTTGTCTTCCTGCTCGGCGTCATCATCCATCCCGAGTACTATGGCATGCTGGCTGAGTATCACATCACCCCTTACGCCAGGGAGAAGATTCTCAAAAAGGTTGCCATGAAGGCCCATGAATACGTTTCAAGCATGTGGAGCGGAAAGCCCTCGGCCACCTGCGTCCCCGTGAACATCCCGCCCAAGATCAAAGGCCACGTGGAGAACATCCTCGCCAGGTTCCAGGGGACCCGGTCCAAGATTCCGGCCGCCAAGCTCCTGCCAGCGAGGTCCATCACCTCCCTGCGGGAGACGGTCGAGGTCCGCCCCTACTTGGTCATCAGCCCTGCCGATCTGGCAACGCTGGTGAATGCTCTCTTCCCGGAGAAGCGGCCCCACTCGGCACGTTCCGGCCCAGCCTCCATCTCCGGGCTGTCGGCCATTTCCCAGCCCATCTCCATGTCCAACCACCACAAGAACAGCTTCGACACGGCCTCCATCATCAGCACCAGCGCCTCGTCCATCCTCAGCGACGCCACCACGTCTCGCGACTTCATCTACGACCTCAACACTGCCACCCCGCGCTACTCTCCTCCTGCAGAGGATCCCGAGGAGCAGCGGCGCTTGAGCAAGTACGAGGACGACGGCTACCGTCTCAGGCTCGCCATCCATGAGATGCAGCAAAACCTCGGCTCGGATGCCGTCCGTGGATCGAGCCACCCATGCGCCGAGAGGTGGGTTGTCCTCTTCATTTCCCCCGACGGAAAGAGCCTCTCGACGCAGATGACCTACGATCCGGACGATGAGCTCGAGGACGAGGAAAACTCGTCTAGCACAGACACCGACGAGGATGAGACGCCGCAACGCCCCGAGCTGGACAAGGACTACCATCAGCTGCGCAACTCCGTCCTCAAGCTGGTGGAAGACTATGAGATCCCTCGCAGCCTGGAGCCCGAGCGTGGACGAGCACAGCTCAGCAATCGCGCTTCGGGCCTGAGAAAGTACACGTCGAGGAACAGAATCATTCAGCCAGAGAAGACGGTTGCCAGCCGAAACCCTTACCGGAAGCAAATGGGCGTCGACGGTACAATCTCCACCACCGACCTGACGCCAAAGGAGCCCGAGGAGTCCGAGCCTGTGTTGATCACAATGCTGAAGGCGGCTTCGTCCCAGTCAAAGGCCCAGGCCGACTTCGTCTCCGCTCACATGTACTGGAAGACGCTGAACCAGTTGACGGCGCTGGCTTCGAGCTCTCTCCGGCAGGACGGATTCGCCGCTCTCATCAACATTCTAGCCAGGGGCCCCCGCGACGCCATCCGCCGCTCTGCGTCTGCCATTGAAGAGTACGATGCCTGGCTTGTCTGGCTGAAGCAGAGCCAAGAGCGCCACGAAGGCCTGATCGACGCCATGATGAAGCGCGTCAATGCCATCCGCGACAAGATGTGGTATGTGACCGACGTCCGCAATTCCAAGGAATATGCGCACAGCCGTGACATCTGTCAGGCTCTCAAGACCATGGGTATGCCGCGTCGTTGGAGCTCGTTTCAGCGCTCAAGGGCTCACAACAACCGCGGTCCTAGTTCCTCCTACCTCTACCGCACCGAATCGCAGATTATGGACCTCCTGGCCGCTTCGGAGGAGCAAGGCGGGCCGAACAAGCTTAGCGATGATCAGGCAGAAATGACGTCCATGTGGCTGCACCAGTATGGGATCGAAAACTTTTGCCAGGGAGAGGAGAGGATCCACCGCTTCTGCTGCGAGGTGGACCGATGCATCTCCAAGCTCGTCGGAGAAACCCTGCGCGAGGCACCAGTGCTGTGGTCGAGCGAGCTGTACAAGCGAGACAAGCTGGTCCACGACCGCAGCAAGGCACGAGACCGTGATCACTCATGGGGCGGCGACGACTCGACAAGCATCATCAGCGAGGACAGGCGCCATACGTCATCATCCTCTGGGCGATCTAGCTCGTTTGCGCGCGATCTGAGGTCCATGACAAGCAACAACACCAGCCACCACTCTCTGGACTCTTCGAGACACGGCCATTCGAGGACTCATGGCATGCTGGCCGACATTCCCGACGGGCCAGAATACTTTGACAAGGCGTCGCCCGTCGATTCGTCGGGCACGTTCTGGTCGCCATTCCAACCAGCCATGTCTACCAGCTCGGCTCCATCGCGATATTCGCCCACCACCAGTCTGACCAACGTGTCGACTACCTTTTCGGCCCCTCAGCATCACACGATCCCGTCCATCACGAGTGTCTCCACTGGTCGACCAAGCACGGCAGCCTCGTCCAATGACACCATTCAGCAGCATCGCAACGACGACGAAAAGACTCGGTTCTTGAACGAGCTCAAGCAGACTCTCACCAGCTTGCTGCTCTCTGACTTGGGCAACCAAGTCCTGGCACGGGGCTCGGAGACGGACGGCTGGTTCCAAAAGCTGGGGCAGCAATGCATCGACAGGAAGGACGCCCTCGAGAGGCGGGCTCGCCGCAAGTCTGACAAGAAGTCGATGCAAAAGCCGGGATTGGCCAGGCCGAGGGGGCTCGAGAAGAAGAGGAGCTTTGGAAACCTCAGGAACGCGGGCGACAACACGGCGGATCGGACGTCGGAGCCCTCTGAGAACACCCCTGTGGCCTCTCCGGAGTCTCCCATGGCCACCATCGATCCGCCGCCAGCGCCCAAAGAAACTTCCAACGAGTTTCCCTTCAAGAAGGCTTACCAGCGTCTTCTCAACATGTTCTGTGTCCACCCCAACCCATATGCGAAGCTGAATGCTCTGAACGAGCTGGAGCAGCTCATCATCGCATCGATGATGTCGAGCGGTCCCAAGAGGGGGCGATGGAACAGATCTGATGCAGGCTCCAGCATCGTGGAAGATCACAGCTCCACCAGTCGTCCTACCCCGTTGGAGGGCATGATTGACAATGTCAAGGAGCGCCGATTGCAAGCTCTCCAGTCTGGCCTCCCGACGACTGGATTCTCTTTCACGTCGCGCGGTTCCAACTCGGAGACGCGGTCTATTGTATCGGGCGGCGCTTCCAACTCGGACCTCATCACAAAGGAGCTGTACACTCTCTTCCGAGACGCGTCGATTCGACCAAAGTCACTCTTCCGCGACCTGCAGTTCATCGCTGCCTTTGTCCCCGCCTCTGTCCTCGACAGGCCTGAGAAGGGCAAGGCGTTTTGGAACACGGGGCTCGCAGCCCTCAAGCTGAAATCGGAGGTGTGTCGAACTATGGTGGAGATGGCAGACGAGGTGATTGCGGCCCATTCGCATGCCCGCCAGTCTTCTACGGACAACGCCGCCCCCCTCGACACGCCTCAGTCATCGACCGGTACTCCCCCGCCCCCATCCACTACCTATGGACTAAACGATGTTGGCAAGATGTGGACTATTACCGCCAAGGAAGGCTATCCCACGGCGCAGCGTGAGCTGGCCTTGTTCTACTTATCTAACCCCGAATACGTTGAAAGAACGACGCTTCCCTTGTCCAAGCCGAGGGAGGTGTTTAAGCAAACAGTCATGGAGAAGTATGGCCGCACCAGAGGCGGCCTCGGCAGCTCCGGCGCAGGCGGTCTCGGCAGTGTAGGTGTCTCTTCCAGAGGGTCGGGCGCCGGCAATGGCGGCTCTGGTGATGGGCAGCTCTCCGGTGGCAACGAAGGTGATGTTAGAACTGATCCAGGTTTGATGTGCGTCGCTGTCCACTGGATGGAAGCGGCAGAGCAGGGCGGCGACGAACTTGCTTCGAGCTTCCTGCGACAAAACGAGTTTATGGGACTTGGCTGATTGGAAACCCCCACGGTATCCATATCCGGTGGTCAAGCCGGTGCGAAAGTCTTTGGTCGGCTATCGCCTACCTGACGATTTTTTTTTTTTTTTTTTTTTTTTTTTTTTCGCTTTTTTCTTCTTCTCTTCATCTCCATTGTCGGCGGTTGCGCTCATGCGTAGGCGACACAAATGCATCCTTCAACGGGGCATCCTTTTACCACATTCCCTTTATCGCCTCTCATCAATTTGACCTTGACGCATCATGACACGAACAACTGGAAACGGCAACACGAGTATGAGTTCACGACATGGTATGATGGCATTATAACGATCTCAAGCCCTTTCTTCTTCATTCAGAGGACGATTTGCATCTGGATCAGAACCAACCGACAAAAAAAAAAGATGAATCCTTTTCTTCACGCTCCTTCATCTTGCTTCCTCTACGGCCGATATAGAACATGAGGGAATAGCGGGCTAGCTGGCTGGCTCCTCTGATTTTATGATACCATCAATAACGGGCGGAAAAAAAAACGGGCTTTGGTTCACTTTATCTTTATACCACATTTTTAAATCATGTGCAACGCCTGCCTTTCAGTATCTTAGATAGACGGACACCCACGATCCTTTGGTTTTTGCTTTTTTTGTTCCAAGCTGTGGAGGAGGATGTTGGGTTTGAAAACACGAGGTGAGCTGTGGCGGAGGATATACCATGAGTTACAGAATTAAAAAAAAAAAAAAAAAAAAGAAAAGAGACTTGTTGGACGGCACTTGTGTAACATTTGCACCGGCTGTTAGAAAAGGGGACGAGAAAATGCATTGAAAAGGAGATGAATAGATGCGGACTTTGATTTTTGATTGTTTTGCATCGCTTCGTACCTACAGTAACATGTAGTTGTCATTGATTGTCGAGGGCGGCCAAGCTGAAGCTGAGATGTTTGCTTTGATGCATACCAGGGTTAGGTGCATGAGGAACAGGCTCCCATCGCGCAACTGGCCAATCACGGCCGGTATGGAGTGGAGACTCGAGCTGAGCGGCAGGCAGCAGGCGGCAGGAGCCCAGTTCAGCTGGCAGGGGGTTGCTGCGGGAGGTGAAGGGCCTGAAGGGCCTTGCTTGAGGCTCAGTAAGGAGGGTTCCTACCAGTATATAAACGATCAGTTGCAGTTCCTTCAGTCGAGAGGCTTTCTTTGCCTTTTGTCTTCTTTTCATCATCCTTCAGCTGTTTTGATTCTCCTCCCCCCATTGTTCATCGCCACTTCTAGTTCCTTTCTTCTCTCCATTCACGCAGCCCTACCAGCTTTCACTACGCCCACTCCCTGCGGCCGAGGTACCTACATGTACCTACGGCAACAGCTTCACTTGTTCCATCAACACCTCCAGATCCCTTTCGTTTGCACAAATCTCTCCCATTGACAGAGGCCTCATGTCTTTGCCCAGCGGAAACGCCCAGACCTGCGGTCTCCTCAAGATCCCTCCCGAGATCCTCGACAGAATAACATGGCACCTCACCACGACCGAGTACTGCAACCTCCGCCTGACGAGCAAGGCCGTCGAGCAAGCCCTCTTCTTCAAATTCACCTCCGAGTTCTTCACGCGGAAACAGTTTATGGTTTCCGAGTTCAGCCTCAAAGCGCTCAAGGACATTTCCAAGAGCCGTCTTGCGGGATGCTTGCGCCAGGTACACCTGGGTCTGGATCAGCTGGACCCGTTGACCGTGTTCGGAGGAACGGGGAGAAAGTCAATGGAGGCCCTCCGCATGCTCCAGCTGCGCTTGGTCGAGCAGGAGACTCTCTGGACGCTTGGGCTGGTCCCCAAGTACTTGGCCGAGGCCTTTGCCCGCCTCCCAAACCTGGAGACTTGCGTTGTCCGCGACTTCAACTCCAACAGAAGATCGCGAGATGGCCCCTACTGCCACTGGCTGAGCTATGGCACCCAAACCCTGCACAAGGAGACCGGTTCGCGCCCTAGGCCCCGGCATATGCACAACTGGAACGGTTCCGGGCACTCGGAGAATGCTAGCCGCATGTTCAAGGCCGTTCTCCATGGGTTGGCCATGGCACAAGCGCGGCCCACAGCCATTGAGATGATGGAGAGACACGGCCACCTGCTGTTTGACTCTGCGTTCTATATCCATCCAGAGTTCGAGGCCGCCGTTGCTCCTGTTCTGGGACGACTCAAGAGGCTGCATATCTGCCTCGACATGGCCTGGAGCCCGCTCTCCCTGACAAGCAAAACTTCAGAATCATGGCACCATAACAACCTGGCCAAGCTTTTGAGACTTTGCGAGGACTTGGAGGAGCTCCGCATCAACGGGAAGCGCGACTACATCTCTAACGGCGGTCGCAACACCCTGCATCATTTGTTTGACTGGCTCGCAACGAAGCCCCAGACGGAGGTCCCACCGTCACCCTCGGCAGACGAAGAAGAGAACCTGCCTGCTCCTCCCCACGCAGAGCTCGCGCGGTTGAAAACGCTCAGCCTGGGGATGACGGCTCTTACCGTCGAGGATCTTGCGCGTCTGATTGCCAGGTTTGCCGACACGCTCGAGAACCTCGAGCTGTGGAGGATTCATCTCTCGACTGAAGACAGGGTCAACGACGGGCCCCTGGCGGATAGCGGGTCTACATTGTACGCTGTGTCCTTGCGGAAGCTGCTGGAGATGCCCAATCTCCATCTACGGCACATCAAGCTGGGAAACCTCCATCAGACACTGCACCCCATTTGCGGGGACGCGATTTCGGGGGCGGTTGATTTCAAACCGGAAGCCAGCACGCGTGACGACGACGTCGTGAAGGGGCTTGTAAGCACGAGCGCCGTATTGGAATATACGGGCTCAGACTGGAGGCATTTTGTGTCCCATGAGATGATACCTCGATTGTACACGCCTCGGGCCATGTGTGAGTTTTGAATGTCCCGGCTGTCAAAGTGGCATGCTGGTCCTCTCGTTGTTGTCGACCGTTTGGCTAACGTCTCCGTAGCAAAGGAAGAAGCAGAGATGGACGTGGGCGACGACGAAAACGGAGATGACGACGTCAATAACTATTGGGCCAGTTTGATTTAGGATAACCTAATGGGTGGGATTACAAGAGACATTCATCATTTGGACTGAGCTGAGGATCTACAACTTGCAAAGCGATGGGCATTACGCGAAGGATGCTGAGAACGGTATGGGAAATTGTTTAATGTGGCGTTTTGGTATTTCTCTTTTTGATTTTTTTCCCCCCTTCTGCCGTATCGGCATATGGAAGGGCTTCATTAGGGTCAAGATAGCGGCGTGGCGGAATTGACGAAAACCTTGTGTTCAACAATTTACCAAGTTCTCTCCTTCAGCCTGGAAGCGAGATGGGTCGTTTGTGTGGCTAGGTCGCGAGCAAGTAAATGCTCCGTTCCAACGACGTATGCGAGCTTCTCTTGTACATGGTCGGTATGGCTCGAACTTTGGAATATGTCCACGAGAGGAATGATTCTCCGTAGCTGTCGGACTAATAGCTCGTTTACGTCCCTTTGATTCTGAAAATGGCTTGAACTCGGCTAGGGTAGCTTTTCACCATATCAGTCACAGTAAAAGACATCAGGAGGTGAAAACCCCCCCTCATACGCCTCATCTCTGTCCTCTCCCTTCCTCATCCACATACCTCATCAAGCTCAGCACAGAGCAAAGTCCCTCCAAGAAAGCATCAAATTCAGAACTCCATCCGCCATGTCTTCCGTCAACATCCTCCTCCTCCTCCTCCTCCTCTTCCTCACCACAAGCAACCCCCTCGCCCTCGCCCTCACTCCTCCCGAAACCCAACCACCGTCGCCGCCGCTCCATATCCCAGGCCACTGGGGCAACGACACGCAGGGCGGAGAAGTGCACTGGCTTCCGGGCGAGCCAGCGCCCACCAACGATGTGGTGTTCATGTGGTGCCGGAAGGGGGCGAGTGGTTGTCAGAGGGCGGCGCTCAAGCACGGGCGGTGCTGTAAGTTGTTGACCTTGATTCTCGTCGCTTTTGGTTCTTGGCTTTTGGGGTAGTTGTTGACAGGTTGGTGCTGACTTGTGTGTGTTTAGATGATTTGAGTATGTTGGATGGTTCGATTCGGGCGCAGTTGAATAGTGTTGGGGCGCAGGATGGGAGGTGTATGCTCTTCCAGTGAGTTCAATATTTCCATACCTCTTCTCTCATACTTTAGTTACCCTACATTACATGTGTTCATCCCCTCTAACCCTTCTCTGCTCCATCCACTTTCTGTTCAAACTATTTTTTTCAAAGTCTGCTGTAGAAAGTCACTAACAATTTTCAATTGAAGGAACTACGACTGCAGCGGCGAGCACACGGCCATGTTCACGGGCAGAAGCCACTGGACAAAGGCGATTTGCGCCAACAGCAAGAAGAGCAGTAGGGTCGAGTGGAATCGGCAGGCGAGCGCGGTGCGGTGCTGCGCTGGGGGGCCGGAGAGGAGGTGGTGTAATTTTGGGATCAAGAAGGCGGATCGGTGTACGGAGGGGTGATGATTTGGTGGTTTTGTGTGTTGAGGGGGTTTTGGGGTTGGTGATGGTTTTTGTGGTGTTTTGGTGTTTTGGTGTTTTGGGGCACATATGGGCAATTCTAGATTTACCTGTGTTCTGTGTGCTTGTTTGATGGAAAGTGGGATGTGAGTTTGATGGTCGTACATGACATCAGGCAGGCCAAGGACTCAACAATTGTTGACTGACGATTCTCCCAATGCCTTCAATGTTGGTGGGACACGAGATAATCCAGTCACGATGCCCTCGTACGAACTCCATATGACAACCTCAAACCAGGAGACAGGACGCAGCCGTTAGTCATCCTCAACATCCGCATCCCCATAAAATCCAGGCAGCAAATCCACTCTACTGCAAACCACGTGACGCCGCGTCCATCTCGCGCAACCAGCCACCAGCCTTCCTTGGGCGCGCTGGTGCCTGGAGCCAAAAGGGACGGGACCTTGAAAATTGGCGCCAGGGGTCCCCCCCCAAGCTTTTCCAGCGGCTTTTAGTGGGCTGCAGCAGCTGGGCTCCACTGAAAGCTAGGCAGCTCTGGGGCAACTTTGAGCTTGTGCTGCACTCAATGGTGGTGTACCTGAGCTGAGTTGAGCTGAGCTGAGCTTGTGGGAAAAGGGTATTAATAGAGGTCGTTGCTTGTCTTGAGAATCGAGCTGTTTTTTTTATTTCTCTGACTTCAGTTTTCTCATTGACGATGCAATCAATTGAGCCTGGATAACAGATTGCTCTACATTTCTTTGCTGTGTTGCATTCAATTGAGTGTTGCCCCGAAGCATTCATCTCTCTCTTCCCGCTTTGCTATCGAGGTGTCACAGCTAAAACGCCACAACCTACAGCTCACCCAGGGGACAGTAACTCTGCCTCTCCCCTTTCACCTCTACCCCATCTCTCTCCACATCTCTCACTCTCTACCCTCATCACAACCCCCATCATGCCCCGAAGAAGGGCTGCTGCTGCCGCCGCTCCAGCTGCTCCCGCAGTTCCGCCGCTGGACGGCTGCGTCATCGCCATCAGCGGCAAGTTCGACACCTCCAAGCACACCCACGCCTCTCTCGAGCAGCTCATCCGGTCCCTGGGCGGCAGCGTCACCAAGAGCGTCGCCAAAACCACCACCCACGTCGTCTGCTCTGAAGACGACTACAACAACGACTCGGCAAAGGTCGCTGCTGCAAAGGCCAAGGACCTGCCCGTCGTCAGTCTGGGGTGGGTTCTTGAGGCGGAGAAGCTGAACAAGTCGGTCGATCCTCAGCCTTATGTCTGGGGCAGTGCCAAAGCTGCCGACTCACAGGCCAATGGCAAGAAGAGGCCCGTCGTGGTGTCCAAGAGCGATGAGGATGAAGAACCCGAGCCCAAAAAGGCCAAGACCAACAGCTCCAAGGCCGATGCTGAGCCCGAACCCGAAACCAAAGAAGAGAAGCAGGTCGCCGAGGGCCAGTTCGTCAAGAAGAAGGACGCGGCGATCCCGGTGGACGAGCACTGCCCGCTTCTCTACAACCAGGTGCACATCGACCCCGATACCGGGCTGATCTACGATGCTTCTCTCAACCAGACCAACGCGTCCAACAACAACAACAAGTTCTATCGCATCCAGGTGAGTTGAGCTGCTTCTCCATCTGCCTCACGTTGGGGGTCCAGTATTGATGCCAGGCTGCCCAGGTCTTATACGACGGCAAGTCGAAGCAGTACAAGACATGGACACGCTGGGGCCGTGTGGGAGAAGTCGGCCAGAGCGCCATTCTCGGCAACGGCACCGCCGCAGATGCAATCAAGAACTTTGAAAAGAAGTTCAAGGACAAGTCTGGCCTGGCCTGGGAAAACAGGGGCGACAACCCGAAGCCGGGCAAGTACGCCTTTGTCGAGCGAAGCTACAATCCAGACTCGGACGACGAAGGCGACGACGCCGCCGATGATGACAAGGCCGTCAAGAAGGAGGACGAGGAAGAGGTCAAGCCCGCGGAGTGCACTCTTCCGCTCGAGGTCAAGTCCCTCATGGAGCTCATCTTCAACCAGCAGTACTTCCAGGCCACTATGACTGCCCTGAACTACGACGCGAACAAGCTCCCCCTGGGAAAGCTGAGCAAGGCCACCATCACGCGCGGTTTCCAACAGCTCAAGGACCTCGCGGCGCTGATGGACGACGCCACCCTGGCGGCGAGCAGATGGAACACGACGGTGGCCCAGGCCACGGAGATGCTCTCCAACATGTACTACTCCATCATCCCCCACGCCTTTGGCCGCAACCGCCCCCCCGTCATCAGGGACAACGTCATGCTCAAGAAGGAAATCGAGCTGCTGGAGAGCTTGTCCGACATGAAGGACGCAGCAGACATCATGAAGCTCGACCGCAAATCCACCGACAACATCCACCCCCTCGACAAGCAGTTCCAGAGCCTGGGCCTCAACGAAATGACCGTCCTCGACCACGACAGCAGCGAATTCGAGCACCTGGAAGCCTACCTCCACGGCTCCCGCGGCGAAACCCACGGCCACAACTACAAGGTCCAGGAAATCTTCCGCATCGAGCGCCAGGGCGAGGGCATGCGCTTCGACGAGTACGTCGACAAGAGCAAGATTGGCCAGAACCGGCGCCTCCTGTGGCACGGCTCGCGCGCGACAAACTTTGGCGGCATCCTCAGCCAGGGCCTGCGCATCGCGCCGCCCGAGGCCCCCGTCTCGGGCTACATGTTCGGCAAGGGCATCTACCTCGCCGACATGTCGTCCAAGTCGGCCAACTACTGCTGCTCCTACATCTCGGGCGGCCAGGCCCTCCTCTTGCTGTGCGAGGCCAAGCTCGGCGACCCCATGCAGCAGCTGACCAACGCGAGCTACGATGCCGGCAGCAGCGCCAAGAAGGGCGGCATGGAGAGCACCTGGGGCATGGGCATGACGGCGCCGCCCAAGTGGATGGATGCCGGGGTGGTGCACGACAGCCTCGAGGGCATCCAGATGGTGAGTTACAGTTACCTTATCTTCTATGTCTTGTTCCGAGAAAACAATCACTGACGTTTTGTCATAGCCCGACATCAGCGAAAAGCCGTGCGCGACCAACGTGGACGGCGCATATCTGCAGTACAACGAGTTCATCTGCTACGATGTCGCGCAGGTAAAGCTGCGGTATCTCTTCCGCGTCCAGATGTAAAAAGGGGTTGAGTTTTTTTTGATGATGTTTGTAAATCTTTTCCATGTTTTACTACTAACGATGAGATGCCGTTATTTAACGGTCGGGTATCTACTTGGCCTGATTTGAGCCATCACGGAGTTTAAGGAGCGGCCTCTGTGTACAATACTAGCTGTTAAATGTGTCCTTTTTTAAATTTTGACGACCAGATGAATAAAACTTATATTACAATTTGCTTTTCGCATACTCATACACACACATGTCCAACAAGTTCATGATACAGTCCCCCCAATCATCACTTAATCACCCAGGGGATACGCGTGCAAGATCTGTCCGTAATACAGCTCCGCATCCTTGGACGCCAAGAAGATGAAGCTGGGCGCAATCTCGCTCGGCTGGCCCGGCCGGCCGATGCCCGACTTCTTGCCAAAGCCCTCCATCTGCTCGGGGGGGCGCGAGGCCGGCTGGAGAGGCGTGTGGACGGGGCCGGGGGCGACGGCGTTGACGCGGATGCCCTTTGGCATGAGCTGCTTGGCGAGGGACTGGGTGAAGGAGGTGATGGCGCCCTTTGTGGCTGCGTAGTCGACCATGGCGGGTGTGCCGCGGAAGGCGACGGTCGAGGTGGTGTTGATGATGCTGTTCACGTGTCAGCAGATCATACATAGTCTACCGCATCATTGTATAATGGGGGGAAACAGTATAAGAGGGAAAAAAAAAAAAAACTCACGAGCCGCCCTTTTCCATATGCGGCACCGCATACTTGGTCATGGCAAACATTTGCAGGATATTGCTCCTAAACGTGCTCTCCACAACGTCCAGATCAATCTTTGCAATGTCGTCGCACATGACCTGCTTCGAGGCATTGTTCACCAGCACGTGCAGCGCGCCAAAGGTCTCGACGTGCTGCTCGACGGCCTTGCGGCACGTCTCGTTGTCCATGAGGTTGCCCGGGATGAGGAGGCACTTGCGGCCTTCACGCTCGACGAGCTTCTTGGTTTCTTCGGCGTCGGGCTGCTCCTCGGGGAGGTAGACGATGGAGACGTCGGAGCCTTCGCGGGCGAAGAGGACGGCGACGGAGCGGCCTATGCCGGAGCTTGCATCATGACGATTGTTAGCTGACGTTTGAACTTGTATGTGATGGGTGAGTTTTTGCGTACTCTCCGCCTGTGATGAGGGCCTTGTTGCCCTTGAGCTTGCCGGCGGCAATGTATTCCTGGTGGCCGCCTTTGCCCTCGAGAGCGGTTGCTTCGCTGGACGGCTTCATGTTCTTCTCCAAGCTGATTGTATATGCCCGTCAGTCACGCATGCTCCCAAGCAGAAGCTGCAAAAGGTGATTCTTACCCAGGAAGATCCTGTGCCTGAGGCTCCTCGACAGGCTTAAAGCTTCCAGACTCGCTGCGCGACATTGTGAAGGATCCGGTGTGAAAATTCGAAAATCCGGGGTTGTTGAATCTCGTTGCAGGAAAGGTATTGCGCGCAAGACGGATGCTGCTGCTTGTGCACTGGAAATGGCGTGTAAATGTCGGAATGAGGCGGCGTTTGAGAGAAGTTCGAGCAGTCGCACCGATCATGGCTTGATTCGAGTTTTCATATCAAATGAAATAAGGGGTGTGGTTGGCACGTGTGAGAGCTGTTGCCTTCTTTCTATTATCATGGTTCTCATTGTTATGTGACTTTTCGCTGACGGTTGCGTTTACGTGATGTCACTTTTCGGTTGTTTTCTTGGAGGTTGGATGGGACATGACATCAATCTTGGCAAACGGGCGGATGTCGATGATGCTTCAATTGCTGTTTTCCGCCCCACTTGAGGACAGGTATTACAGCGGGAAGAAAGCAGGACATGAAGGTCGCAGGTGGTTGTTTGACGGCGGTGCTGTGCTTGTTTCGTTGAGAGGGGAGCTCAGGTGAAGCTCCGGTGATGACGCTAAGATGAGCTTAAGCAGGATCATCGTCAACATGAGGGGAGCTGCTGTATGTACCTGAGCAATTGCTTGCCGTCGCTCCGATTGATGTCTATTGCTGTTTTATTTGAAGATTGGATTGTTGTAATTTTGCTAGAATTGGGATCAATCATTGGACCGCATAATTGCAAAGTTGACTACATGTAATTCGTGCATCAGCTGCATTCCAGTCCGAGTCAACATCTTCTTACGCACGGCCAGGAGATGCAGTTAGGAGTGTACGCCCAAGGTGGCACAGGACATTGCAATTCGAGGCTGATGAAGCAGTCACTCTGTAGGTGAATCACGAGTCTTATAATTTCACATGACTTTTACGCTCAATTTGGTCATTCACTCATTACAAAAATGCTACTTTACAATCCCGCAGCAAGCGTATGTCCTCCATCCACCACCACCCTCTGCCCATTCACAAACTGGTTGCCCGCAAGGAACAGCACCGCCTGCGCCATGTCCTCGTCCTTGCCCGGCCGGTTCGCCGGAATCTTGCCCTCGTACTCCTTCTTGTCAATCCTGCTCTTCTGCCCCTCGTCGCTGCCCTCCGTCGTCATCTCGCTGGGGAAGACGCCCGGCGCGATGCTGTTGACGCGGATCTTGAGCCCGGCCGCCGTGAAGTCGGCCGCCATCATGCGCGTCAGGTGCTCCGTCGCGCCCTTGGACGTGTTGTAGCTGAAGTGGTGCTGGCTGGTCTTGACCAGGCCCGAGATGGAGCTGATGTTGATGACCGTGGCCGACCAGCCGGGATGCGTCTCGGTCGACTTCTGCAGCAGCGGCAGGAGAGCGACCGTCGTGAAGTAGACGGCCGTGACGTTGGTCCGGTACACGTTGAGCCAGTCGTCAAACGTCGCCTTTTCGTTGTCAAACAGCTCCTTCTTGAGCTCGGCGGCCGAGTTGGCCTCGGCGACGCTAAACGTCTCGCCGCTGATGCCGGCGTTGTTCACGAGGATGCACAGGCACTTTTCGCGCTTCTGCAGCTCGTCGACGAGCGACTTGATGCCCTCTTTGGAGTTGATGTCGGCCTGGATGGGGATGATTTCGCCGGGCGCGTTGGAGCCGTGGGTGGAGGCGGCCTTGTCGAGCTTCTCCTTGGTGCGGCCGCAGATGTAGACCTTTGCGCCGTTGGCGGCCAGGGCTTGGGCGGCCATCAGGCCGATTCCAGAGCCTCCTCCTGCTTGCTGTTAGAGAAGCATCTTTGATGATGAGGAGAACATGAGCAGAGACGAACCTGTGACGAGGGCGACCTTGCCGGAGAGGTCAAAGAGAGCCTGGCCCTTGAGATCTGTGGTGCTAGCCATGGTGAATGATTGTATGTGTGAGATTCGAGTGAAGATGAACTAATTGCTTGCAGCAAATGACTTTGTAAATGGTTCTGAACACTGTTAGAGAATTGGTAGAGTTGGCAGAGGTTGTGGAGGTCTTATATAACGTTGCTCGGAGCTTTGATGTGAGCAAGACGTCATACACTCAAAGCTTACAACAGGCATGGATTGACAGTTGGGCCAAGAGCCACCTGGTGGCAACTTGCAGTTCCCAGCGGTTGCACGGCAGGGGATATCATCATACAGCTGGCCGGATTACGTTCTGGTGGTGCAATCGCTGCCGTGAGCATCGAGGGGGAGCTGCGGGGGCTGGTGCCGCCGGTGAGGACATGATATGGTCACCTATTACTGCGTATATTGCGGAGGACCCATTCAGAACAGTGGCAACGCATTTATCCAGTATTACTTCGTGTTAGAGTTGGATGTGCTTTTTGTATAACAATTTGGTTGTATAACATAAAATTCTGGATGTTTCCTTTTATTTGATGTCGCGATTTGATTGCCTTTTGGGTGTATCGCAGCTACTATACGGACTTCATGTCTGGTGGTTAGCCCCCGGCAGCCTCAATACGGACTTATACCCATATCAATGAACAATTGCTCAATGTTTGCCCTACAATCATCATATATAAATGCTGCAGTCTCTCTGGAGCGTCAGAGTGTATCGATACATGCATTGAATGCTCTTCGTTTGCTGTCCAATATTCACATGTAAATCTGCGACATATATACACATATATACGAGTACACCAGACTCATCCCCCCTGACAACCTACGACTGGACAAAGTTGAATCCCGCAGCCGAAGCCTCAGTCGCCCCGTTGTTAATCAGCGACCCGTCCGACCCAAGCGTCACCCACTTGCCGTTGCTCCCGGCCTTGATCGTGTACACGCCCGCCGCGGCCCCGACCTTCTGGCGGATGGTAAACACCTCCCAGGTGGACGCCGTGGCGCGGGCCGCCTGCAGCGTGTAGTTGCCCGACTGGTCCGCCGTCACGAACTGGTTGTTGCTCGTCAGCTTGAGGTTGCCCGCGTTGGGCGTGTACGAGCTGACGAAGACGCCGGCGCTGGCCTGCGAGCCCGAGGCCACCAGGTTGGACGACGCCGACGACGCCACCACCCACTGGCCCGTCGAGGCCGCCTGGATCTTGAAGTTGCCGTACGGGTTCTGCGGGAAGTTGGAGCCGCAGATGGGCTGGCCGCTGGGGTTGGCGCGGGTGCCGATGAAGAAGAGCTCGTTGGAGAAGGTGTTGCCGGAGCCTGTGGGCACGATTAGCATGGACACATCTTGACAACGGCTTCATTCGGTAGAGGGGACGACTCACCCCAGGTCGTCAGGTTGGCGCTCCAGGCGGCGGCGGTCTGCGGGTTGGCGTTGGAGTAGGCGGCAATCATGACGGATCGCCTAGGATGGAATGTCAGTATGTATCTGCATATATATATATATATATATATCAATCGAGGAATCGAGGCAACAGAAACATACCAGTCATCGGCAATCGACGGGTCGACAATCTCGTTCTGGGCATACGACCACACATTGTTGACCCACTGCGCATCGTACAGCACCTCGTTGATGGGCGTCACGGGCAGCATCTGGATGGCCGCAATCTCGCTCTTCTGGGCGCCCCAGAACAGCCAGGCGCCCGACTGCCAGTCCTCGACGTTGCCCATGGTGACGAGGTTGCGCACCGCCGGCTCCGGGTACGGGTTGTTGGGGTCCGTCTGGCTCTGCTGCGGGTACAGGTGCCAGTAGACCTGCGCGCCCTGCTGCTCCGTGGCGACGAGCAGCTTGGCGTAGTTGACGTAGTCCTGCGACAGCGCGACCGTGGCCCAGAGCAGCGCGCCGTAGTAGCCGTTGACGGCCTCGCCCGTGGACTCCTGGTCTCGGCTGCCGGCCCCGTTGGCGATGCCCGAGGCCCACGAGTGGCCGGCGAACCAGTCGCGGCAGCGGGTGACGGGGAAGTACGGGTCGTTGGGCGACGGGTTGATGATGTCTCTGTTCCTCCGATCAGAAGGGGGTTCTACTTTCCCAGCAAACATGCGTCAGGGGTTCAGGGGGGGGGGGGGGGGGGGGGCAAAACGGGNGGGGGGGGGACAACATACCGGGCAAACCAGTTGATAAAGTCCTTGTGCTGCGCCAGCCAGTTGGCGTCGTACTTTGCAATGACGGCGGCCACGTACAAAAAGTAGCCGTAGTGGAAGTGGTGGTCGTTGTAGTAGCCGTTGCCAAAGTCGATGCCCGAGTTGGTCGCGCCGGCCTTGTCGATGACGCCGCCCCAGGACGTCTCGTACGCCGGAGACGCGCCGGTGGTGGGAGTGAACCAGTTCTGGAAGCTGGTCTTGAGGTAGTTTGTCACCGTGGGGATGAGGTCGGTTCGGCCAACAGCCTCGCTGTGAGCAAGTCAGTAAACGAAAACAAGAAGTCAGGGGGGAGGGAGAGTCTTACGCAATGAGGGCAAGACGAGCCTGGGCGGCAAGGCTGCCTCCCCAGTAGTAAAACTCGTTGGGAACAGGAGGGGTGGCGTTGGCGAGCAGACCAATCTCGTACTGCAGACCCTGGATGACGGCAGAGTTGCAGGAGGAGTCGAGCGCACGAGGAGGGTTCCAGGTGATGCTGCTTAGCTGGTACAGGAGATTCCACTGGTTGCCGATAATGGGGTACATCCATCCCTGTCCCACATGTCAGCACCTTCATCGTGAGTCAAATATGGTGATATTGACCAACCTTGGTGGTGAGGTAGCCCAGAGACGAAGTGGCAGGCTGGTTGGCGCCCTGCAGAGACAGGCGGTGGTGCGGCCAGGTCAGCATCAGCAGCTGGCTGCCGTCGCCCACGGTGTTGTAGTTGAAGATGAGCGTGCCGGTGGTGGTGGTGAAGCTGTAGTCGAGGCCGACGCCCGTGGGGTAGACGGTGTAGTGCTGGTCGAGGAGCGCCTTGTGGCTGGCCTGGGTGAGCCTGACGAGGCGGAGCACGCCGTTGTACGTGCCGGTGGCCTTGATGGTGCCCTGGGCGCTGTTGGTGGCCGTGGCCGTCAGGGAGATGGACGAGAGGGCGTAGATCACGTAGGTGGTGCCCGTGGTGTCGACGACGGTGAAGGAGGTGCCAGTAGCAGTGACTATGTAAGGGAGATGCGTGTTAGTTGTCGATGCCGAGGGGGAGTCTATAATGTTTGGCCATGGCAGTTCCATCCTGTCCATCTCTCCATGCTCAAGTTCGGTTCAGGTGTCAGCAGCATCAACTCACCACTCTGTCCATTCGAGAGATTCTGTCCATTAAACGACGCAATGCCCCCGTTCCTCGACGTCAGCAGCGGCGTGGCAGCCGTGTACTGCAGCGTAATGTACGGCGACCCCGGAACCAGCGGCGAGGTCATGCTCGCGCCGCCCTGGAAGTACTGCACCGTCACCGAGTGCGTGTCAAAGGCCGTGGCCTTGTGGTTGGCGAAGGCGCCCGAGTGCTCGGCGAAGCCCGCGCGCCAGTCGTTCTGCGTCGGCTGCTTGATGGACGTGCCGTCGAACTGCCGGCTGTTGCTGACGCCAAAGTTGATGCCCAGGCCGTCGAGCTGCGACTCGTACGGGAACGGGCCCGAGGCGGTGCCGTTGCCGGGGGTGGCGGCGTAGGAAGCCCACCAGGAGTTGGTCGGGAACTATTAGTTTTTGACTCGTGAGCATCTCTCTTCAATCTTTCCATTTGAAGGGTATCGTGTAAGTCGGTTCCGTACCGGAGGCTTCAGGCCTGCAAAGAAGGAGCTCACGGGCGCGCCATCGGCGCCGGTGGCCGTCGTGCCGCCAGAGATGCCGGCCGGGTTGCTCGTCGAAATAGGGGCGAACAGGCCGCGTCCGGCAATGTTGCTGAGCTTGGCGCCATTGGGCAGGGCCGCAACGCCAACCGCCGAGGCGATGACGAGGTTCACAAGAGAGGCCAGCATCCTTTGAAGCTCAAGTCACTGAACAAGGAAGCTTGGGGGGGAGAAGTCGGGGCTGTGCTTGGCCACACCTGGGGAGAGGGAAGAGATCGCCAAGGGGAGAGGGCGACGTTCTCCTTATATCTCAACATCTTTATCTACCTGTCTATTCGAAATAAGAAAGACTGTGAATAAAAAAAAGCATCATTGCGTCACTCGACGACAATGCTGGTCTCCTTGCAACATTGTGCTCCCACCCTCCCCAGCGGAATCTCGCTCCGATCTAGGTCCAACCCCGGCGGTAATTGAGCATGTGCTGCTGCCCCCTTCTCGGCGGTACTGGGGGCATCGTGAACAAGATTGCAGCCGGAAGGTTGCCTTCCAGCTCGGCTCTCATCTTGCCGGGCTTAAACACGCCAAACATGCTCACGAGCAAGGCACAGAGAGCTGTTGCAAAGCACGTAGTATGTGCAGGGAAGAGTAAGCCAAGACATGGTCATGTAGGTAGGTAGTATGGCTTTTTGGGCATGGCTATCCACTTCGCCGACTGTTCCGATCAATCTCGTGGGTTTTGCCCCCTTTGACTAGACCAGGGGTGCAGGGGACCATGGGCTCCAAAGCACTTCAGCATCGGACCGAACGAGCAAGACGTCAAAGCTGTCGAAGAAGTCGCAAGTGCCCTTCGCAACGAGTTGCCGCCGAGGGATATCCATCAGTGGGGACAGCCGAAAGCTCGTGTTAGATGGAGCTTTAACGGGGAACACCGTCTGTCTTGTATTGTTGTGTTCCTGTTGATCCTTTGACAGGACTATGTTCTTCTTCTCAACTCACTTCAATCTTTCGGAAAGCTAACGGCATGGGGGCTTCCTCATCCCGGTCAAGCTCATCCAAGTCCCGAGATCACGAGTCATACAGACAAGAGAGACGTGGGGTTTAGCTTCCTCAAGTTACAGGCCTTGAACACTTCCCCAGTGGAGATCACAAAGGCCCATGAGTTCCAAGTACTATCTCTCCTCCTGAAATAGACAAAGGAACACCTCAGATAGGTGGATATAAAAATCACCCGCCGGGTAAACGTCCAAGGGGCATGGTCTACTCCATCACACTTATTACCCGTAATACTAGCACGGGATGCATGCAGTTGTCAGTCTTGTCTGTTTGTTTTCCCCCCCTGTAACCCTTGGTTAGTCTTAAAACCTTGAGACTCTGGGCAAAGTTATCGAATTGCCTATTTAGGAAACACCCCTGGCTTAGGCAATTCTGCAGTGACAGGGAGGCGGCTCGATCCTTTATGCCTAGGGCTCACAAGGTGCTGTAATCGTAGTATGACGGTTTAATTGCTGGGGCCGTTTCCGTTCCATGGTGAGACGGCGGACATCATGCTGCGCAATGCATAGCTTCACGTGTATATGCCGCCTAGTTGTACTAGTATATAGTAACCTCTTACTCCTTACCTATCGAGCACCTGGAGTCTACTCACCTTCTCCTCCAACAAACAGACCAAACTGCAATCAAGAGAGATGCCACTTGCTCGGCCTTGACAGTCAAACAAGGAATAAGCTACAGTGATTAAGGTTGTGATTCAACTCGCCTACTTTTCCAGTTAGTCGCCTACTTTTAATACATCCGACTAGTAAAATTTGCGGGTCACAGTATCTTATATCCCTTTAACCCTAGCAACAGGGCTAGACTGTATTTAAATCTTGTTAACTCACCGCCTTTAGACTAAATTTAACTTTATCTAATGCGTTTTTTATGGCCTGGTTAATAGATACTATATTTTATATAATAACACCGCTATAATATATATCACTATAAGCTAAATGTCAGCTATTACGTTATTACAAGTCGGCTTATTATCTAGCCCAGTCAGGTGGTTAGATAATTATACCCTCTACTTCCTGTCACTACTTCTTAAAGCTTGCCAGGCCGGCTATATAAATTTAATAAAAAAAGTATACTTATAATAAGGCCTTTAAATACTTATTCTATGCCTAGTTTAACACTTTCCAGGGCATAGCTAGGAGTATAAGAGCGTGGAAAATAAGTACTAATATTTAAAAAAGTACTAGAGGGTATTTACAGCAGCTAAAAAAATATTAGGCACTATATATAATCCTAGGACCGGGAAGCTCTTAATAAGCAAGCAGAATAAGGATCTTGTTATTTAGCAGCATAGCCTACTAAGGCGTTAGGTTATTATAAACAGCCTCCTTATAGGCAATAGGATATTGCTTAATAATTAGCAGAAGATATTCTTAAATAACTTGCCTGCTAAGGAGAATATTATTAACATAAGTAATAAGGTTGCCTTTACTACAGCTAGCTAAAACGCAGTTTTAGAAAGTACTATTAGTTATAGGCATTCTAATAATAAGGTAGAGGATTTAACTTAGCCTATTACTAGCAATTTTAAGGCATTGCTAGATATTAATAATAATAATAATACTAACTGGCTAATAATATTACTAATGCTGCTGCTATCTATACTGCCGCTATTAAGGCTAAGGCTATTAACACTACTATAGGCAGTATCTGCTAGTTTATTGCAGGTCTTATTAACGCTGTTAGTGGCCTTTTAGGCAAATAGCATTATAATAAAGAAGAAGAAGAGGGCAGAGAGGTTAAATAAAATAGCTAATAGCTTCTGCAAGCTAGCCACTGTAATAATAGCATGTGACTTAACCTTACAGCAGATAGAGCACTATATTACTTATAATTATAGAAGGGAGACAGCTTCTAGGAGATTAAATAGATCTATTAAGGCTATTTAGAAGAGCTAGCTAGAAAGAGGAAAAGAGAGGCTATAAACAGGCCTTAAGCCTACAGTCTTTAGTGTTATAGGCTGTAGGCCTTAACTTAGTAGTCTGCCTATATAACACATCCCCTTTAAGGTCTTTAAACTATAACAGCATTATTATCTAGATATAAAATAATATAGGAAAAATAGTAGCATCTTGCTAATTATAAGATGTAGGCTATATACTAGGTGTAGGGGAAATAAAATAGTATAGGAAATAGCTGCTGCTTCCTTTAATTAAGGAGAAAGAGCGTAAATAGGCTGAGATAGATTAAATTAAGGTTTTCTAATTAATAAAGTCTAGAAGTTACTCCTGCTTATTAAAGTATAGGGCTTTTCCTTAATTTATATAAAAATAATAATCCTAACTATTATAGTAATAAAACCTTTAGTATTAAGTTTATAAGTAATAAATTTAGCTTAGTTAGTAAAGAGGATGCCTTTCTTAAGATATAGATAGTCTTTAAGTGTAATGTTTCTTTATAATAGATCCAGTTAAAGTATCCTATGCTCTTAAAGGAAGCGGCTAAGCCTTAAAGTTAGCTCTGCAGTTAAGCAGGAAAGAAGGAAGGAAATAGTTATTAAAAGAGGGTTAAATCTCTACTATTAGTAGAGCAGATAATTAAGAAGCTAGAGCCTGTAATAGTTAGAAGTTAGTAAAATAAAAGGTGCAGGCAAGTAAAAAGCTTATCTCCCTCTCCTTCTGCCTTAGGTCTTTTATAACTATAAGGATAAACTAGGAAGGTTAGCATTAAGCCTAAAGTTAGGTTAAAGTTAGTTAAATTTAGTCTTTTCCTAGTCCTTTATTTATTAAGGTTCTCTAGCAGGGTTAACTATCCTTAAAAGCTTTATAAATTCAGCATATTTAATCTTTACTAGCAGCTTTATAAGGCTGTCTGCTATTATCTTTTATATACTAATTTACTATATTTTAAAATTACCTTATTTTACCTAGTTAATAATCTATTTATAATAAATATTAATATAATAAGTCTAGGCAGCGTTATAGCAGTTAAGAATAGTAATCTTAGTATTTTAAGAGTTAATATATAATATTATTAGCTTTTAGTCTCTAGCTTTTAGCTTATTAAGGATCTTTTTAATCTAGATTATTAAAAGGCCTGCTAAAGTAAGATTTATAAATTTAGCTTTTATAAAGCTTATAGTAATAATAGTCTGCTTTCTGCTTTTTTAATAAACTAGTCTGTTTTTAATAAATATAATATAGCCTGCTATACTAAATTATTTAGCTAGGTTATTAATAAAAGCAGTATTAGCGTAAACTCTTAGGTTTAGGTCTTAGATCTAGTATTTGCCTCTTAGTTAAATGCTAAGATCTACTGTTCCTTTAAGATAGTAGAAGAGGTGCTTTATAATCTCTTAGTAATAAATTATTAGGCTAGCATTAGCTTTATATAGCTTCTAGGTAGTATAAGTAATATCTAGTCTTATGCCTATAAATATAAAATTAAGGCTGCTAGTGCGTTTTAACCACTCCTTTACTAGCATTATAACTTTCTGCTTCTTCTAGTTATATAGAATTTGTTTTTTAGGTGGCTAGGGTGTTTTTACTATATTTTAAAGCATTAGAATAAACTTAGCTATAATCTTCTTAATATATTTACCCTAGCTAAGTGTAATTATCCTCTTCTTCCTATCCCTATAGACTTTTAGTTTAAAGAAAATAAAGATATTACCTAGCTTCTTAATTTTAAACAGTCCTTCTAGTTAGGTTGCTATTTTATTAATAGTTAGGTTATATACCTCTAAACACCACCTATTACTAGCTAAACTGTCTTACAGGGAATCTGTTTATTATAAAACTGTTAGGACTGCTATATATAAATAAGTTAAGATACTATTTAATTATATAAAGACTAAGCTGCTCTAGCTTAGTTAAGCAGTCTAAGGCTTATTTCTTAAAGACTAACTTGCTTAATTTCTATATTTAAGATTAGGAGTATCTCCCTTCTTATATACTGCGTTTTACTAATTTACTGCTTAGTTAGCCTTATTATTTTTTATTAGCTAGCGTTCTCCCTGCCTGCATATTTTCTACTATAAAATCCTCCTTATTAAAACTCTTCCCTTATAATAAAGTCTTAATCTTATAAACCTTTACATACTGTTATTAAGTCCCTCCTTATTCTTTATGCCTTGCCGGCCTTCTTTTAAGATCTCTTCTTTATAGCGGTAATTAAATAAATTCTTAAACTAAACTTATAAAAATAAATATATAAAACTAAGGAAAATGTAAAACTAAGTAAATTAAGAACTTTTTGCCTTTTCTTTTACTCCTTTATATCTCTCTCCTGTTAAGCAGAAGTATTTAATCCTAGCGTCTTTTCTTATATGCTTTTATTATTATCCTCTATATCCCCTTCCTTACTTTTACTATGTATTTTATTATGCTATCTGCTTATTATAGGATTCTTAAGTCTAAGTAAAATATAGTAATGCCTGCACTTTAGTATTAATCTAATTCCAGGCCTTTAAATCTATTAGTCCTTTTAGTGTTAGTAAGTAGTAGGAGTTAGAGTACTTTATATAGAAAACCTCTTATAAAGCAGTATTTTAAAGCAGTAATACTACTTTTACTATTATCTTATAGCTAGCCTCTCTTAATGCCTCCAGTTTCTCTTAATTAACTACTTCCTTAAAGGTATTATTTACCTAAGTAACTCCTGTAATATTATATCTAGCTAATCGCCTGTCTCTTTAGGTTTCTTTTATAAGTCTGTCTAACACTAACTAGCTAAAGTCTTTATAGTTATTTTCCTTATTATCTTCCTCTTCTTCTACTTCCTCTTCTATAGCTATTATATAGCTAGGGGCAGTTTCATAGGATTAAATAATCCCTAGTCTAACAGGTGTTTATAGTAAGTGAATATAGCTAGCAGCTTATAAACGCTATTAAGCCAGAGTCTTTAATATAACCTTAAGTCTAGCCACTTCTTATTCTTTAAATCTAGGCCTATGCTGCACTAGCTTAGTTAGCAGGATCTTAGGCTGCAGCGTCTTAAAACAAGTTAATTATTAAGCAGGCATGTTTATTAGTTAAAAGCTAATATATTTAACTTCTTCTTTAATATTAGGCATTAAAAGATCTAATTAAGTCTTTATTATACTGCTAAGCGCAGTTTTAGATAAAGCTATTAAGTCTAAAGCAGCGTCTTATTACTTTTAAGGGCTTTTTAAAAAGCTATAAACTATTATTATTAGTTTATTAGTGCTTTTAGGTTATAAATTAGCAAGGGATTATAAATATAAGACTAATGCTATTATTTAATTAGCAGGTTTTAAAAATAGTAACTTAGGTAGTGATATAAAAGCAGGGATTCTAGGCAGTGGCATTCTTAATATCCTTAGCGATAAGCAGTTTAATAGGTTTTAAGAGGGTGCTTTAAAGGACTAAGTAAAGGGGGCCCTAAATGCAGGTTATAAGAGGTAAGGGAACTTTATTATACTAAGTAATATATTCAGGAGCTTTAAGATTAAATTAAACCTTAAATAGCTAAAGGTTCTCTCTTTAGTATAAAATGCTTTTACTAAGCCTAGTCTATATTTAAGCAGAGACTATTTATTAAGCTAAGTATAATTACTCTTAACTTTTAAATTCCTTGCCTAAGTGCGTTTATCTGCTATAGCTTATAGAAGCAGGCCTAGGTCTTATTAATAGTTAGCGTATTAGCAGTATATAAATAATCCTTTATAATAAGAGATACTAAGTTTATTAGCAGCTATGCCTTTAAGGGTTAAGTATACTAGATTTATATAGTTAGCTGTTATTATAAATAAAATAAAGAGACACTAGTCTTTAAGGTATAGATTAAATAATACCTGTTAAGCTAGGGCAGCTTTAAGGAGAAGGCAGGCGCTAGGCAGTTTATTTACTTTATCCTTATTAAGGGCGCTTACTTAAATTCTTATAAGGCTATAAATTATAATTATTAGCTATATAATATATAAATAGCTGCATTTAGTATCCTTATTTTATATAGTGCAGGGGATAATATAAAGATTAAATATATCCTTATAGTTATTAGTGTATATAAAAGCGCCCTAGAGCTAGGCAGTATAAACAGCCCTCTCGCTCTAGCTAGATTTAGTAAGGTTAAAGAAGTAAAGTTATCTATATTATTTATTAAAGATAATAGCTGTCTAGTAGTTTAAGAAGAGTAGTAAACTTATATATAGTCGCTTATTATAAACTACCTCCTAAAACTGTAATAATTTTATACTAAAGTAAAGTCCTTTAATAATATTCTTTTAGGACTATCTCTTTATATATAGCTTTAAGGCCTGCATATAGTAGTTACTAATAGCAACTA
Organism: Trichoderma ghanense; assembly: GCF_004382785.1. Classification (NCBI taxonomy): domain Eukaryota; kingdom Fungi; phylum Ascomycota; class Sordariomycetes; order Hypocreales; family Hypocreaceae; genus Trichoderma; species Trichoderma ghanense. The sequence goes on from NW_027395666.1 coordinate 2,476,440, forward strand.
CTTAATCTACTCCTTTAATAATAATTTAAAGTATAGCATAAAGTGTATTATCTACAGCTCTTATCTCTTAACTGCTCTTAATTAGGAATTAGTAAACTTGTAGAAGATAGGTCCTTTACTGCTCTTTCTTAATATTAGTAAAAGGAGGCATATTTAAATATAATATAAGTATTTAATCTTAAGTAAGGCTAAGTGGGGGGTATGCCTAGTAAGGCCTTAACTGCTAAAATACCTATAAGAAGAACTAAAATAGTTATAACTAATAGAGGTTAAGCAGGTCCTTATTAACAGAAAGGCGCTTATCTTTATAAAAGAAGGGTTTAGTCCTTTATTCCCTTAAAAAAGAACCTATATAATAAATTAATAACTTTCTTTTTATTACTCTATTTAAGGGTTAGAACTATTATAACTAAGGGCTTGCTATAATATAGTAATATGCAAGGGAGTAGAGGGAAGATAGTAAGGTGCAGTTAAAAGCAGAGTTATTAATTAAATGCTTTAATTAGGTGTAAGAGGGTGTTTAAGGTGTAAGGAAGAGAGAGAGGAGGGAAGAGAGTGGCTGGGGAGAGTTAGGGTTTTTATATTCCTTGCGTTTATAGGTTTATTATAGCAGCGTTTACTTAAGTGTGATTTACTGTAATATTTAGCAGTGCAGTTATTAAGGCATTACTTAGCAGTAAGGCTGCCTGCAGGTTAATCTCCTACTTTACTCCTATTTACTGTGTGGTTTTAAGAGATTAATTAGCCTTGCTGCTCCTCTTACGCAGTTGCCTGCTCCTTTACCCACTTTCTTTTATTTACTTCTTCTTAAGGTTTTTCTCTTCTCCCTTATTCTCTTTTATTAACCTCTCTTCCTCTTTTATATAGATTAATTAATTATAGAAGAGACTAGCGTTATCCCTTATTATTATCTCCTAAATATTATAGCGCTTGCTGCTATACTAATACCTAATACTATTACCGCTTAATTACACACCTTCTCCTAAAAGGGTAGCGATATATATTATCTACCTTTAAATCTAACTACTTAGCTTAAGTATGCAGTAAGTTTTCTATTCCTTTTATTTAATCCTGCATTAACCTTTCTTATTCTAGGTTCATAAGTGCTTTAACATATAGGTAATAGGCAGTATTAATATTAGCTACTTTAACTTACTAATATATTTAAAGATTAGCTTTATTAATAGCCTCTTTTTTAAATCTTATTCTTATTAATATATTAGCTAAAAGTCTTTAAAATAGTACTTTTAAGATCTTGTCTTTTATTTTTATTTTATTAATTATTTAATTATCTTTACTAAGCTCTAGAAGCATTGCTCTTAGTGTAATAATATATATATCCCTGCTAAGTTTTCNAGGTAGGTAAACCTGCATCTTTATGCCTATTATATTACCGCTTTTCAGCTTATAGTTACTGCTATTTAAAAGCATATTATATTTCCTTTTTCTAAATATATCTTAATTCTTAGTTAATAGCATAAGGCTTATATAAATTACCTCTAGTTTAATAATACTACTTATAACTAGTAATATTTCTTTAGTTATTAGTTATAACTATCTAATCTGCCTAAAGCTAACCTATTCCTTAAAGTAGATTAGTCTAAAGATAATACTAGTAAGTGCAGTTATTAAGTTAGTATGCTTTTAAGTCTTATCACTGCTCCTTAATTAACCTAACTTATTCTTAATATTAGGGGAGATAGTAATATAAAGCTAGCTAAGGTTAGGCAGATATAAAAGGTCTTTAAGAGAATTAAGGAGGAATTAGATTTATAAGGTAGTTTATATTATTTTTCTGCTTAATTAAGAATCTTCTAGGCCTTAGTAGAAAGGGTAGTGTGTTAGTTTTCCTCCCTACTAACAGTAGCTCCTTACAGCTGCTTATTAAAATCACTTCTTATAGTTATATTTAATTATAATTACTGCTGTATCCTTATTATATCCTAGGCAGCTGCTTTTTCTGCTTATATCTTCCTAAAGGCTAATATAATAGTAGTTATAGCTGCATTAACTAATTAATCCTAGCAGCTTTTATTTATTAACCTTAGAGAAGCTAGTAAAAAAAAGCTGTTTAAAACCTTAGTATAATGCTTAAGTTATTCTTTATTTATTACTTCCTCTAGCATATAGTAGCCAATCCCTATTATATATTAGCCACCTTATTCTAAAAACTAGAGAATAAATTTACCTTCTTTTTTACCTAAAGGCATATCTGCTTTTATTAGATTAGTTACTTACGCAGGTTAAAAAATTACTGCATCTTTAAGGTTAGCGCTAATCTAGATTATAAAAGGTTATAGTAGTTAAGGCTTTATCTAGTTTTTAAACTGTTATTCTTTTCCTTTTTTCTAATTAGTGTCTTCTTCTTCTTTAAAATCTGCTCTTAGGTTAGATTCTTCCTTAAAGTCAGGCTTAAAGTTTAAGCCTCTATTAGAGTTAAAGTTTAAGTTAGAACTAAGGTTAGTTTCTAATTTTAGGTTAAATTTATCCCCTTTTTTAGGCTATACTGCAGGTTTCTCTTAAGGTTATAATTAATCTTAGGCCTCTGGTCCTTTTCTTATCTTCTGCTTCTTTAGTTCTAGTAGGGTTGCTGGCCTAGTTTCTTTCCTTTTCTTAGTGGGTTTCTTTATCTTTCCTTATAGCTAGCGCCTTAAGGAGGCGGCTAGCAGTATAAAATCTTTTATAACCTTCTAATCTAGCTAAAATATATACTATTAAGATAAATTAACCTATAGCTTAGTATAAAAACAGTATAAAGACTACCCCTTAAGTAGTATATAGTTTCTTTTATATATAAAGGTTTATTTCTAAATACTATTAATAAAATGCTTTATCTAGTAGTTAACTTCTTATATTAGCGCCTTACAGTTCTAGTTATATCCTTACACTTCTGCCTAAGTAAGCCCTAGCTTAATACTAGCAAGAGTTTATATAACTTATAAAGCCTGATTCCTATATTCTTTACTTATTACTGCTTTTCTTATATAAATACGCTAGTCCTTTAATTAAAGATTAAATAGTCCCTTAGCTTATCCTTTCTATAAGCTAATCCCTTTCTTCTAAGTTACTTAATCTTTACAGTAGGTTTAGATTTTATTAACTATTAACCTAGTAAGCCTTTTAAAGGTAAGGAACCCTTAAAAAATCGCTAAATACCTGTATTTAAAGTGATCTAGTTAAACTATATAAGGTACTATTATAAAGTTAAATGCCTCTCTATATCTAGCTGTGTTTAAGAAACTGCGCTAAATAGTAAGGAATATGCAGATATGCTTTAGTTATTCTTCCTTTTCTATATCCTAAAAGTAGACTGTCCTTTACTGCTTATCCTAGATTATAGCTGCCTAGTAATAATAGAAATAAACCTAATTAAAATAAAACCTCTTCCTTTATATCCTGGTCTAGAATTTAAAAAGGTCTATCCTTATAAAGTGATCTCCTTTTAAAATATTAAACAGAGTATTAAGGGTAATAGGTGGCTTTTAGCTGCATTTAATCTTATTAAGGGCTATTATAACTATATATTTAATACCCCTTATTAATATCTAGGAGATTCTTTAAAGTTTAAAATTAAACACTTCTTTATAGTGGCTTAAGTTAACTAAGAGGTTATATATATCTTTATAGTAGTTACTGCTTTCTTAGCTTAGTATATTAAGGAATATTAGGATCTGTTTATAATAGGCCTAATAGTCTGCGTAAGATATATTATTTTTATAGTTTGTAGTGCTAACTAGCAGATCTTTAAGCTAATCTAGTTATAGTGTAATAAAGAACAGTTATTCTTTATAAGCATCTATAAGGTCTTAATTAATTATAGTGCTCTTTATAAGTTTATAGAAATATATATTTATAACCTTAAGGATAGACCCTATATAGCTAGGCAAAATCTTATATTTAGCCAGGTCTTTCTAGTGCTTTTTATAGTAAAAGCAGTTAAGGTTATCTATTATTAAGAGACCTTAATAATTAATTTACAGGCGTTTACACTTTCTCTCTTAATAATTAAATAATGCGTCTGTTTTATTTACTGCTATTAGTTTCTAGTGTTATGCTAGCTTCTCTTATAAGGGAATCTGCCAGTCCTTATTAAGTATAGACATTAGTTAGAGCATTTATTTTAAAAGGATAAGAAGGAGCCCTAGTAACTTTTTTTAAGTTGCTTTTTTTCTTCTTACTTTTATATCTTTCTTAAGGTTTATTTATTTAATTATAGATTAACTTGCCTAGATATTATATACCTAACTTGCTAATATTTCTTCTTTTATTTATAACTTTATTATAGCCGCTAAGACTTCTTATAAATAATTTCTTTAGTAGCGCTACTATACTAACTTGTTTATCCCTTTAAAGCTAATATATTTATAATATACCTTTATAAGTCTTCCTTTTAAAAGGGTTTTAATTAATCTTTTCTTAATTATTTATAAGTAGCTAAATGCCTCTAGGTTTAGCTTATAAGTAGTGTTAATATTAGTTAAGGCAACCAGCTGATTTATTATAAGATCGCCTTTTCTAACCGCTTTCCTTCTACTTCTAAACTTAAGTATATGCTTCCTTAAAAGACACCTAAGCTTTATTTCTAGCAGATAGTATTTAATTAGTTAAGTGTAGAGCGTTCTATTACACTTAAAATTGCCTAGTCCTTTAAGAGATAATCTTATCTAGTATATATTCCTGCTAAAATTAGTTATCTGCGTAAGTGGTTTTTTAATGCTGTCCTTTAACATCTAGAGCGTGTTAAAGCTCTTTTTATAGCCTTTTATAAAGCCCTAAATCTTTAGCTTTATGCCTATTATATTTAATTATACACTTTTATAGTCACTTCTTTTTAAGAATATATTCTTTTCCTATTCTATAATTATATCTCTTTAAAGGGGATGTAGAAGGGCGACTGTGTAAATTACTTATAGTTAGGGTGCGCTAATTATAGCTAGTGGTTTTTTAAGGGGTACTAACTGCAGGATAATAAGGTAGATATTAATGCCTGTTTTTTTAAGGCAGCTAGATTAAATAAGACTTCTGCTAGTTATAGTAATTCCTATCTTAATAATAATATAGCTCCTTATTTTTTATATTTATTAGTTGCCTTAGATTAGCACTTTATAAAGGGGGGGCATGCTGCCTTTATAAAGGTAAAATTAAAGAGTAAATAGATTAGCCAGGTGTAAAGGCTTAAGGCGCAGATTAAATAATTTCAGTTATTTTTCCTTTATTTTTCTAGTTTTTATAGTGTTAATTAACTGTTTTAGGTGCTCTTGTTAAAAGGTGCTTTTTCCTCCCTTTTCCTCCCTATTTATAAATGCTAGTTAATAGGTTTATAAATTATAGCCTTAAAACATCCTGGTATTACAGCTTCTAGTAGTTTAAAAGCTTTAGTAATACTAGTTTAATATAGTGTTAGGGTTAAGGGTTTAGAACTAATTAATCTTCACTACCTTTATCTAGTCTAATAGCTATACTATCCTTATAGTCTTTATTACTATTTTCTAGGCTAAGCGCCTAGTCTATAGTACTGGCTAGTTCTTATAATGCTAATCTTGCCTTTATTTACTAACATATTCTTAGTCTTATTACCGCTGCCTTTAATTAATCTAAGCTTAAGGCATTAGTTTCCTCTTTAATATTTATAAGTCTTCCTTACTGCAACTTATAGTTAATATATAATTTTACATTTAGTAATATATTATTATCTGCTAATATTTACTAGCCTTTTTTATCTTTAATAAATTTCTTTAAGCAGTTAGGAGCTACTATTCCTTTAATCTTAACGCTATCCTTTATCTTTATGCAGTAAGCTCTTAA